>NC_134826.1:47327998-47937184 GCF_004210375.1 Tachypleus tridentatus | reverse complement strand
GATCGATTCCTTATAAGTGTAATTGTTAATCATTTCACACTTTCACACGGACTAACTACAGACTTAAGGCCGTGTTGCGAAATTTTGAACAAATGTTTCGAATAAACTTTCTCACGAGCTAAACTACCTCTTTAAAATAAACGCACGTTTCAACTAAGTTTTCTTCCAGACGTGTTGTGAAATGCTAAGAAAAGGTGACTATGAACACACCTGTTAAGAGTAACTCGCATTTATTAAGTATCGTCTGCATACCAGTGAGAAGAGAGAGGATTCTCATGTTAGTTGATTCTAACTAGACGGTTGTCTAAACAAGTGTATTCACTAATGTGTTTGTTTCTTTTGAATTTCATGCAATGGTACACGAGCGCTATCTGTACTAGCCATCCCAAATTTAGCAGTGTAAGACTAGAGGAAAGGCAGCTAGTCATCACCATCCACCGCCAACTCTTGGGCTACTCTTTTACCAATGAATAGTGGAATTGGCAGTCACATTATAACATCCTCAAGACTGAAAAGGCGAGAGTGTTTTGGAGTGACGGGGACACGAACCCCGCGACCCTCGGATTACGAGTCGAGTGCCTTAACCACCTGGTCATGCTGGGCCTTTAGGGTGTGGAAGTACCCACAATACCCATAAAACGCCCACAGTGTGGCAACAAATGTCATCTGGTTGGAAAGATGATTTATTATATACACAGTTAATCTTTAACACGTTTGATGGATTCCATTCCCAAGACTGCCCTCTGGATGTTGAGAAAATGAAAAGAACTAATTTTCTTTTGAGATTTCTCAAACCTCAGAAATTAATACAGTTTATTTAATGCATTGCGCTAACGAATAGACGCCAAAAGGTGGCAGGTACAACCAAACGAATAAGTTATCGACGGCTATTTTCGTTTAAATTGTAGCAAATTTTAATTATCATTAGGAGCTCTATAAGTCTTGTATAATTTAAACGAAAACCGATTTATTAAAGTTCATATTGCTTGAAATATTTACGTAGCAGCGACAAACTGGTGAACACTTTGGATATTATAAAAATATATTGACAATAATACAGAACGATTATGCAGCTTTAATTGTTAAACATCGTACCACATTATAGGGTGGAACACAACTAGGAAGAAAACAGCCTATTAAGTTGGATATGTGGAATTAATTATTATGACTATATACATTTTTGGCATATATACAAACAAATATTTATGTATACCTGAGTAAGTGAACTTTAAGTAATTCTCTGTGGGTGCACATAACTTACAGTTTTTCTTTAACACTTCCCAGCTTTCGGTTACCAATAATTATCTGAGTGAGTAAGAAGCAAGGATGTGGTTCTCTTTGCTGTTACTTTAATATTGTTTTTCGTCTTATGTTGATGTGTTTAATTGTACGTGTACCCTTAAATAATATAACACATTTTCACTGGTTGTTGTTTTATTCTCATGGAACAAGCCTTGATTAGTGGGCAGGTTAACCGTACATGCAATACAATAACGTTTTAAATAAATGTAGCATTTTTATAATGATGAAGAAACTTCATTTACTACGATAGTTAAAAATGAACGCGCTGAAAGAACAAATACTAGTGGCCTGGCATGGCCAGGTAGTTAGGAATGCTCGACTTGTAATGTTTAGTGTGGTGACGGGTTCGAATCCCCTTCATACCAAACATGCTGGCCCTTTTAGCCGTGGGGGCTTTCTAATGTAACATTCAATCCCACTATTAGTTAGTAAATGAGTAGTTCAAGAGTTGGCGGAGTGTGATGATGGCTAGCTGCGTTCCCTCTAGTCTTACACTGCGAAATTAGGGAAGGCTAGCGCGGATAGCCCTCGTGTAGCTTTGAGCGAAAATTCGAAACAAATTAACAAACTATTGTTAATAGGCACTTAGTTAATTTATTCTTACATTGTTTAATATTTAATAATGTTTTTTCCCTCCCAGAATTCTTTTTAAAAGCTTATTACATTTTTGATCTTTCAGTGGAGTAAAAGGAAAACTCCGCTAAAAACTGGAATGTGCGAATGTTTCACCTTTAGTGTGTGCAACATTGCGCAAGTAGGTTGTTTTTTGCTAAGAAATGTTAGAAACTTTCATGTGCAAAACTAGCAAAAACGAACAACTATAATCTAAGAGAATGGAAATGGAAACGTGACACAATGAGAATATAGAAAAAACACCGACACCTGGTGGACGTTAGATACTGACATATAAGATATAGCAGGCTACGTTAAACCACTTATTCTGCTGCGACGTGTTTTGATTACTCAATATGCAACTCAAGATAACCACGTTTTAGCTGGTTGGGTAAGAACCATTTCGTTCTTTCGTACGGATCTCTTAGAAGCTTTATTGAAGTTTCAAATAATGTGATTTTTGTATAAAACTTGGTAGCTAATTACGTGTTATCTGATATTGCATTTGGATAACTTCATAGAAATACATAACCGTCAGAAATGGGATTGGATGACCTTCGTGCAGTGAAAACCGGAACAGTCATAATAAGAAACCTCGTATGATATTTTGAAAACCAACTTAAAATAATATTATTTGCATATCGAAAAACCTTAGTTCATAAACAAACAGACAAGTTTTAACAGAATACGAACGACGAATATATATTTACTTATTTCATATAATTAATTACTGGTTATTCACTTCTTTTAAGAACTGTTTATCTAGTCTTTACACTTCTAAGAACTATGTAGTTGTTACACTTCTAGGAGCTGATTATGTAGTTGTTACACTTCTAATAACTGCTTATATGGTTGTTACACTTCTAAGAACCCTCGTCTGTTACACTTTTAAGATTACTTAGGTTTGTGCTTTTGAGAATGCGTCATGTAATTACTACACATTTTGCTCTTAATAAGACAAAACTAATAAGAAATTTTCAAAACATTTCTCTACTGTAGAGAGTGTACTTTGTTATCAAGCACAAATGGATATCTGTACTCTGCTCTCCACGGGTATTGAAACCCGATTTATCGCAAAATAACTCCGTAAACATACCACTGTGCAACTGGAGGGGGGCCTTTACTATAGAACTGTTTTTAATGTAATTATAAAAAATATTTTGTTAAGTCTTAAGAAACTAAGACCTAAATAACACATTTCAATACTTGGATTTTGAAAAGTGTATTTGAATTCTGTTGTTGTTTTTTGAAATGTAGAAAGGTTCGCAAGTTTTAAAGAGATGAAGGACCTCTGGAAACGTAATTTTAAAATGATAAGCGAGTTACGTGGACTTGTATTATTCGTTCACGACAACTGTTTCTGTTAAACAAGTTCATACATACATTAACATTTCCAAAACGAAGTTTCTTTTACGTTTTGTTAAAAAAAAAACTCATATTCTATTGGTATTAAAATTTGTCTCCCATTTTTTATTATTCTTTATCCTTATAGCAGAATTAATTGATTGTCATTAGTTACGGTCTCACACAAGAAATAAATAACCAAGTACCTAATATTCCTGGTCTAACAAGACTTGGTGTTCAGGGTGCCTGACTGACAATTTGCGGGTGACCAATTCAAATCTCATCACCCAACACTTTGCCGTTTCAGTCTTGAGAGTGTTAGAATGTTTTTTTAGTAAAAAAAATAACCTAAGAGTTAGCGGTGGGTTGTTTTGATTGAATGTCTTTTTCTAGTTTAACATATCAAAATTAGGAATAGCTAGCGCAGATAACCGTTGAGTAGTTTTGCTCTAAATTCAAAAATAGACAAATGAAATCTGAACTCCAAGTTCCCATAATTTACGTGAACAGGTTAGACAGGAATGATTTACCAATTTAACGGAAAGCTCTTCTAACCGTAGAATACTGTGTAATAAATTGGATATATTTACAGGTTAAAGTGGATCTATTTATTTATTGGATTACTGTACCCTAACACTTCGCTCGGCATGGCTAGGTGGTTAAGGCACTCGACTCGTAATCCGAGGGTTGGGGGTTCGAATCCTGGTCACACTAAACATGCTCGCTCATTCAGCCGTGGGGGCGTTAGAAAGTGACGGTCAATCCCACTATTCGTTGGTAAAAGAGTAGCCCCAGAGTTGGCGGTGGGTGATAATAACTAGCTGCCTTTCCTCTTGTCTGACACTGCTAAATTACAAACAGCTGTCGCAGATAGACATCGTGTAGTTTGCGCAAATTTAAAAAACAAATTTTAATAATTTATGTAATTATGCAAGTGGGTAGCTCTACCTGGATTAGGAATGGTGAACTGTGTTTGATTGGCTAGAAAATATACAACTAAGTGATGTTTATATCAATATTTATAGTGCTAATTCAATCGCTTCTAATTTTTCTGTCAAATTGAGTTAGATCACGGATTATATTTGCTATCAGGAATGCATATCAAAAAATCCCTAGGGATTTCGTAGGGACTTTGATAACTTAAAACACCAAAGATCTCTTGACGGTTCAAAAGAAGAAATTTTGATATTGGTAACGGGTGCTTTAACTCCTGCTCGTGTTGCTACGAAACTTTCCATTGAACTATACTTTTTCTCAGGGAATTCTACTCCTCATCAGTGCCAAGTGGTGAATAGAATCACAGATTGAGCTCATAATGTGCTTTTCAGAATGTTATAAATGTTGGCTGGTGAATAAGTCAGGAGAATAAATCAGTAGCGTCAATGACACTCGTTCTTCAAATTCTATACCGTCGTGAGTAAAACACAACTAAAACGCCCTACGTATAGTATACGGTATCGGTACATCACTACAAGAAGCCTAGTATACGGTACATCACTACAAGAAGCCTAGTATACCGTACACCACTACAAGAAGCCTAGTATACTGTACATCACTACAAGAAGCCTAGTGTACCGTACATCGCTACAAGAAGCCTAGTCTAGTTTTATCGATTTTGATTTTGTCCAGGGTTACTGATGAGGGGTGTAATTAACACAGTAACGAGTGCATGATCGAAGGATAACTTTGGTTTGGTTTTTAGCTCCTTTAAAACTACGATATGTAAAACATTCAGCACGTGAAGGATCACTCATTAACGACAAATTGACTGCTTCCATGAACATACCGTATTGTGTATTACAGAGAAGTTGGTAAAATTATATTGTTATATATTATAAAGGAGTTGGTTGGCTGTGCTGTATCACGTATTACAAAGGACTTGGTAAAGCTGTACTGTATCAAGTGTTATAAAGGAGTTGGTAAAGCTGTACTGTATCACGTATTACAAATGACTTGGTAAAGCTGTACTGTATCAAGTGTTATAAAGGAGTTGGTAAAACTGTACTTTATCACTTATTACATATGAGTTGGTAAAGCTTACTGTATCACGTATTACAAATGACTTGGTAAAGCTGTACTTTATCACGTGTTATAAAGGAGTTGGTAAAGCTGTACTGTATCACGTATTACAAATGACTTGGTAAAGCTGTACTGTATCAAGTGTTATAAAGGAGTTGGTAAAACTGTACTTTAGCACTTATTACATATGAGTTGGTAAAGCTTACTGTATCACGTATTACAAATGACTTGGTAAAGCTGTACTTTATCACGTGTTATAAAGGAGTTGGTAAAGCTGTACTGTATCACGTATTACAAATGACTTGGTAAAGCTGTACTGTATCAACTGTTATAAAGGAGTTGGTAAAGCTGTACTTTATCACTGTTGCTTATTCGTTGACTTTATTTGATAAGTTTTCATCAGTGAACTGAATCAAACTTTTAAGAACAAAAAATATTAAATATTAAATATTAAATACTACCAAAGCCATTTTTTTGTTGATTTCACGTTTATAACTCTTCCACTAGCTCCACTCAGCGACACAACCTTAAGTCTGAAAGCTTATAGTTTTAAAACTAGGTTTGGATACACAGCTTAATATGCAGCTATGTGTTTTACAAGAAAAACCTCCACAAGTGTGAACCGTTCCACACTACGTATTTTACGCTTCGCACAGACCTTTGTACAGATCGTTGGTGGTCCCTCCGAGCTTGCTTTGCGAATAATGTTGACCGAATTTTATTTCGATCCACCAAGATCTTAATGTTACAAATATGAGAACAGTGGGAGACATCAAGTTTTACTACTCGAATCTGGACTGGAGATACGAAATGACCTGGAGAAGCCATGGTGGGTAATGGAAAAGTCGGAGCTGGTAATGGAAAAGCGAAATAAAACGACGAAACGGGTTTCATGAACAATAGTCGTAACGGAAGACATAAAAGTAACAATTTTTTTATTTCTCTCGCTGTTTTTACGTCTTTCTATAACGTTATGACTATCGCAAATAATGAAATAAAATCCAATAAAAAACAACTATTTTGGTTTGTTTTAAATTTCGCGCAAAGCTACTCGAGAGCTATCTATGCTAGCCGTCCCTAATTTAGCAGTGTAAGATTAGAGGGAAGGCAGCTAGTCATAACCACCCACCGCCAACTCAGATTATGCAATCGCATAGGTCACTCACTGTTAGGTTGCTTTCTTTTGGAACTATCACCCTAACCTATACTGAGAATGCATCTGGTCATCGTCGCCCATAATTTTTGAATGATAGACTACAGAGAAATCAGATAGCTCACAGGCCTGCGATGGTTTTATTGTCTGGAAATTATTACACGTTCTACAGTAATTCCTATACGTTGAATTCCATGTTTTTACCCATCACATACAGAATTTGCCCAAAACGTCATATGAACTTTTACATAAGTGAATTATTATTATTTATATCAAGCCACATTTTATTATGCTTAAGGTGTTGACAGCCGCTGGGTATAGATTTCTCCAGAGCAATCGCGACACGAGAGTCTTATTGATCGCTCTAGAAACACGCCTCTAGTATATAAACAGTTAACAGGATGCATGACGTGTCGTTTCTGGATAGTATTTCGTTCTTTTGATATTATTTATTCGTTGCTACGACAACAAGAAGCTGTGTAAATTACCTAAACATATTCTGTTATATTTGTGGTAAAGTTGTTGTAAAGGAACAGAACAAAATAGTACAGAATTCGCCAAGCAAGCGTATTACCAAGACAAAACATGGGCTTTGCACAAAGTTTGCGCTGTTTGTGTCGAAGAGTTAAGACAACGGATTACAAGGAAAGAAAAAAGTGTTTGCCTTAAGGAAATCCGGTGGTCTGGAATGAGCTTAGAAACCATGGAGATAACTACTAGTTTTGCACATGTAACATGCAAGGCTACAATACTCGAAACAAAAGGAAACTTCTTACCCAAACCTTCAATCTGCTATAAGACGTGTTTCCTATAGACCTGAGGTACCCGTGCCCACTCCATTGGAGGCTCTTGATAAAGCTTTATTTAATTTTGAATTTGATAGAAGCAAGGATAGGGATTGTTTTCAACCTGAAACATCTGGAAAGGTTTCACCAAGACAAAAGGAAATGGAAAGAAGGTTTCAGGGAAGGTGAAACGTGATAATGATGACTGATTAAGAAATAAAACAATACGCAGTTTCGAGACTAAAAGACCTAGATTTTACGCACACAAAAATGAGGATGCATATTCGTTTGACATCAATGTCTTCCTTTTTCTTCAGTTTGTTTGTAGTTGTGTTTTCTTATAGCAAAACCATGTCGGGTTATCTGTTGTGTCCATCAAGGGAAATCGAACTCCCGTTTTTAGTGTTGTGAATCCGTAGAATTACCCCTGTCCCAGGATCGGAATTGTGTTTTTGTTAAAGAACATAATAATAGTAAACGTTAATTGTGATAAACGAAACAAAAATCTGGTCTACGTAAATTTTGCCGTCCTGATTTAAAACAAAATGTCTTTAGGTGATAGAAAAAAAGGAATATTATTTTCGAAACTAGCTACAGCTGAATTATAAAAATTAGCTATTAAAACCTATGCAACTTTAATGAAGTTTAAATTATCAGAACTGTGGAATCAACAGCACTCGTTACTAACTCTTGGACTAGTTTTATTTGACCAAGTAGAGGTAATTGACTGTTGCCTTTATAGTGCACCAACGGTCTCTAAGTGCGAAACGAATTTTGTTTGTTTTTTTGTTTTCTGGAAGCGGGCCGCAAACCATAAACCCTTGATTCAGATTTCTTACATTTTAGTCATTAGATTGTGCCTGGCCCTTACTGCTAGTAGATGTTTTATTTATTTATTTGCTTAAATTATGCAAAAATAATCCAAATACTTTATTTGCAAAATGGCGTTCGTTTCGTAATATAGTGGATTTGCTACTTTGAAAATACATTTTTTTTGATGTTCGAAAAGATTTATAAAATGTAAAAACCACACCAGACGTGGTTTATTGATATCGTGTTTAAACAGCTCTCAAATCGACTTTTATGGCAGCTATAAAAGGTTACATTTATCTGTAACGAAACGTTGCTTTATGAAAGAACAGTTAAAGTAAGAAAAAAATGGCAAATCTTGATAAAAGTTTCAGAAAACTCGCAGAGAAGAAACGCATTTGGCTATGAGAAGAGAGACGAACTTCAAATGTTGTCTGATTTACTGATTTACTCTTTTCTTTCTCGGGTATAAAACCCTCGAATTACTTCTAAATCATTTTGTTGTTTTGTTTGCATCTCAGCAAGAACACCACATCTTGAACAGCACGACTAGCCGTTTTATAATTTGATATATCAAATTGAAGCCCACTCCACGTGGGCTGGTAACTTCATTTATATAAAGGAGTTACTTTTGTGAGATTGTGTAATTTGATTATGGAGAGTTTATTACTTTGTGTTTTAGCTTAGTTAAGGTATAAGACATACGTATTAGTTTCACAAATAAAACGTTTAAACTTGCTGAAACGGAGATTTCGTTAATGAAGTCTGAAATATTAATAAGTTTTGCTTATTTGAGCGTGAAATTGTTTTGGGTCATGAAAAATGCATCATTCCTAATAAAATATGCCTAAATCAATGACTTACAGGCAGATGTTTCAGAACATTTTATATTATTAACAGTAAGTCGAAACAACTCACTTTGTATCGTTTGTTTTATGTTTGCATTTTGAACAAAGCTACGCGAGATCTATCTCCCAACGAATAATGGGATAGATTGTCATGTAAGAACACCCTTACGGATGGAATAACAAGGATCTTCGGTGACGGAGATTCGAGCCCGCGATCCGTAGACTGTGGGAGTTGAGCGTTCAAATTACAACAGTCACATTATCGATGTATCGAAGAGAAAAAATTCTAACCTTGCTTTTAGTTGATTAGATATAGAGGTTGTATTTTGATTTTAGTTGATTAGATATAGAGGTTGTATTTTGATTTTAGTTGATTAGATATAGAGGTTGTATTTTGATTTTAGTTGATTAGATATAGAGGTTGTATTTTGATTTTAGTTGATTAGATATAGATGTTGTATTTTGATTTTAGTTGATTAGATATAGATGTTGTATTTTGATTTTAGTTGATTAGATATAGAGGTTGTATTTTGATTTCAAGTAACCACCGTGTAACTTTTCTAAAGACAATTTCTTTTACCAAAGACCACAGGCCAGGCGTAGCCAGGTTGTTAAAGCGTTCGACTCGTACTCTGAGGACCGCAAGTTCAAATCCCCGTCGTATCAAATGTGCTCGCTCTTTCAGCCGTGGGGGCGTTACAATGTAACGGTCAATCCCAATATTCGTTGGTAAAAGAGTAGCCCAAGAGTTGGCGGTGGGTGGTGATGACTAGCTGCCTTCTCTCTAGTCTTACACTGTTAAATTAGGTACAGCTAGCACAGACAGCTCTCGTGTAGTTTTGCGCGAAATTAAAAACAAACAAACAAAGCGCCGATAGCCTTTGTGTAGCTTTGCACGAAAGTCAAAACAAAACAAACAAAATAAACCAAAGACCACCAAATGTTTTGGAAAGATGCAGAAACCTCGTGTATTGCTACTTTAACAACCGTTTTAATAAAGATGCGAATCTTCCATTTTAATTTTAATACAGCTAACTCCACTTTTTTTGTTCGTTTCAGGCGCATCTTCTGTGTCAGAATATAGAGCCCCGAGAATTTCGTTGGAGCCCCCACCAAGAGTCACGTTCCTCTACGACTCTGGAACGTCAATTCACTGCCTGGCTATAGGAAACCCTACACCAGACATGATGTGGGTTTTAGCTAATGGTACTAAAGCAAGCGATATACCTGGTTTGAGGGTTGCTTTACCTAACGGTACTCTCGTCTTTTCACCTTTCCGCTCAGAGTATTTTCGACAGGATATCCATTCCTCTGTTTACCGCTGTGTGGCTTCCAACTCTGTTGGTAAGGTTGGAAGCAGGGACGTTCATCTGAGAGCAGGTAGGATGGATATTTCAGTGTTTTTTAAGGCAAGAAATAATATAATTAAACATAACGTAATCGTACAGGAAAACATTATTCTTAAAAAGTATGTGTGTGTATGTGTTCCCTTTAGCAAAGCCACATCAGACTAGCTGCTTAGTACACCGAGGAGAAACGAACCCCTGATTTTAGTGTTGTAAATCCGTCTTAAAAAGTAATGAAAAAGTATGACTATTCTATACCATTATGTACTAGAAGTATTATTTTAAAATTTTAAACCAATAAACAATGCAAAAAAGTTTGTTTTTGATTGATAAGTTTGTGTTTTAGCTGAAGTAAAGTTACTTGTGTGTTCGAAATAATGGAACTCCACCGGCATGTATGAATAAATTATTTATGTAGCTTTAAAAATTATTAATAATGGAACTCCACCGGCATGTATGAATAAATTATTTATGTAGCTTTAAAAAATATTAATAATTTTTTTCCTAGTCATAACATAACTGAAACTACTTTAACTGATTAAGAGCACTATATATCGTACACCCCATTAAATATACTAAGTAAAGGTGGTATCAATAGTTGATTTATGCATGAAAGCTGCAACGGTCTGAAATGAAAACACCGTTAAAATTAGGGTTCAATAATGTTTGTTTGTTTGTCTTTTTTAATTTCGCGCAAAGCTACTCAAGGGCTATGTGCGCTAGCCGTCCCTAATTTAGCAGTGTAAGACTAGAGGGAAGGCAGATTGTCATCACCATCCACCGTCAACTCTTGGGCTACTTTTTTACCAACGAATAATGGGATTGACCGTCACATTATAACGCCCCCACGGTTGAAAGGGCAAGCATGTTTGGTGTGACGGGGATTCGAACTCTCGACCCTCGGATTACCAGTCGAGTGCCTTAACCCACCTGGCCATGCCGGACTGGGTCAATAATAAAAGGCCCCGCACGGCCCAGTGGTTAAGGCACTTAACTCGTAATCCGAGGGTCGCAGGCTCAAATTCCCGTCATACCAAACATGGTCGCAATTTCAGCCTTGAGGTCGTTATAATGTTACAGTCAATCCCACTATTTGTTGGTAAAAAGGTTGTCAAAAAGTTGGCGGTGGGCAGTGGTGACTAGTTGCCTTCCAGGTAGGTCTTACACTGCAAAATTAGTGAGAGCTAGCGCAGATATCTCTCTTGTAGCTTTGCGCAAAATTAAAAACAAACAACAATAAAAACACACCTTATTCACAATAACAACACTTAGAAACAAATTTAACACTTAACAAAACGGAGACAATGTACCTGACCAGAACTTGACACCAATATTGATAAACAATTTATCATAAATATTAATAAGTCAATAATAATGAAAAATACAGCAAATTAGTATTCAAACAAGACCTCACAATATCAGTAACAATATCGAGTGAAAAACAACGTTAACCATATCCTTCAGTAAGTCTCTTATGACTCTCTCTCTTTTAGTGAAGCTTCTGAGGGTATTAATTCACTGAGTAGGTCACAAGCTGTTCTTCAACATTAATAGCATTTGTACGTCGCCGATAGATAGACGTGCTATTAGGGCCGAAACAGAACACCATGAAAGGAACGACATACAATTTTCCAGTAATCGTAAAATTTATTTGCCCCTGAAATTTGTAATTATAAATAACTTCTAAGCACACATACACGCGCAAAAAGCGTTAAATATTAAATTTAAAGAGCTTCGAGTAAAGCGAGCCTAATTCCAAACATCACAGTGACTGTAACTAGGAAGATACCTTAGGTGTTGGCTTTTTTTTTTTTTTTTTTACGGTTTGCCATTAAATGTAAAATGAAACAATATCATAATAAGACACGCGTAGAAATGTCGTAAATAACGTGGATTGGTTTGGATTGTTTTGAATTTTGCGCAAAGCTACACGAGGGCTATCTGCACTAGCCGTCCCTAATTTAGCTGTGTAAGACTAGAGGGAAGGCAGATAGTCATCACCATCCACCGCCAACTCTTGGGCTACTCTTTTACCAACGAATAATGGGATTGACCGTCACATATAACAGCGCCACGACTGAAAGGGCAAGCATGTTGGATGCGACAAGGATTCGAGTGCCTTAACCACTTGGCCATACCGGGCCCAAAAGACACGGAAAGAGACTTGCATTGTATCAAGCTAGTAAAAGCTGTTACTTGGAGATATATGTATAATCATTTTACCTTTTGTGAAACAAGATATCTATTTACTCACTCAGATATAAACACGTCTTAAATATAGTGTCATTTTTATGATCTACAGACAGCTTCACGTGTATTTAACATGGTAACATGAATTTCTCAGAATATAAGTTAAACGCCTTTAGTTTTATTATATACCTTTACAAGTCTCTAGTGTTACGTCTTTCGCGCCATCGAGTTTATGCTGTAAAACTGGTTTGTGACTCTGGTAGGAAACCCCTACTCATAGGATTCATCGACACACTTAGACTCCAGGAAAAGGAAAGAATTACTGATGGTAAACCGTAGGAGATGGAGCCTGTTTGGTAACCATATCTGTAGGTGTGAAATATCTGGTAATCATGTTGCAGGTGTAATATATGTATGGTAACCACATATGCAGGTGTGATATATCTACACTGCTCGACTGTACAAGATAACAAGGGTCTTATTGAATAATTTTTATGAGCTTCTAAGAATTTTTTTTCACAAACAAAAACTTTACTGATAAGTAATAATAAGAGAGAACATTTCATGATTTAGTTTGTTTGCATAATGACAGATCGGTGAGAGCTCCAACGTCAAACATTTTACGAGTAAGAAACAAATCTATGATATTAGGCTAAAGTTAAACAGCCAAATAGGTCTCATAGTTTCAAAGGTTAGAAAATAATGTAGGCTTAACAGCAATATTCTCCCCGCCATAAGTGCAAATTTCCGAAAAATCGATGAAAAGCAAATCTACTAGATTCTTCTTATATACCAAATTAGGCTTAGTTGTATCATTCTGCTATAGAACTTGTTTGGATATCACAAAATGCAAAGAAATAAAATTATGGTTTCGTTACAAGTTGTTTTTAGTCATTAAAAAAAGATATCGTACGTTCTTATATTGTTAGTGTTACTTGCTATTGTTTTGTTCTACTTACATATATATATCTTAACAAATAGCAAGAAATTTTTATCTAAACTTTATATTTTCAGAAGAGGGAAGGAACAGTAATTTTCCACTTTCGAGGGAAAAACTATTTTCATGAAACGCGCGTAATATTTTTATATCGTGTATATTTCAGTAAATTATACCGAAAAGGACAACGGATGGTAGTAACTTAGTAAACTCATTGCTAATTTTTACAATAACAACTATTATTTTTGTTTATTTCAAGTGAGATGTTCTTTCATGAAATCGCTATCAAAATCCAATATTTAGGCAAATATGATTGTTTTTTTGGTTTCCATTTCGTGCAAAGCTACAGGAGAGCTACCTGCCCTTGCCGTCCCTTGAGGAAAGGAGGCTAGTCACCACCTCCCATCGCTACCTTTTGGGCTAATCTTTTATCAACGAATAGTAGAATTGACCGTCACATTATAACGCCTCCATGGCTGAAAGATCGAGCATGTTTGGTGTGACGGAGATTCGAACCATCAACCCTTGGATTACAAGTAGAGTGCATTAACTACTTGGCCATGTTAGACCTAGCTCAGGCTAATTCAAGTTTATCGCTTTGAAATCAAAGAAAACTTTTAAAACCTTGCAAATATTGTATCACCTTGCAACAGAGAAAACATTGAATAAAACACTCACGCATAAAGCACATAAAAAGTCATTTAGTGAATCAGCTCAGCGGCAAGCTGACAAACTCGCAGCGCTAAAATCCTGGGCTCAATTCCCCGCGGCGAACAGGGCACAAGTAGTTAAATGTGTAGTTTTATTTTTTTGCTAAAAAACAAACGTTCTTGAGATGTCTTGATAAACACGCGTATGGGTGAGACTTTAGATTATGCTGACAACATGCTTCATGTCTTAGCGGGCTTTTCCTGCATTAGGCTTTATAGATAGATGCTCTTATTTATTGTCGTGTAATGTTTTAGCTTTCTAATAAGACTGCGCTCTACCCGCCAATAAAAGCGCTGCACAACATTGAGAAAGAACACACTGAAACCAAGTATTAGCAAACTTGAACATTTTGAAGGATAAAACAAAAACCCATTTCTTTGAACCAATGGTCTGATAATGTCTTCAGCACGCGCACTGAATTTGTTCATTCTAGTTACACCAATGTCGATAAAACCTCTAAAAGCGTGGTTAATTCATTGCTACAATATTTACAGAGGATGAGCCAGCCATTTGGTAGTTCGATACGCGGCTGAATTTTATTATCGCGTACGTTCCTTTCTGAATGGGAAAACGCTAATTAATTTTACGTTTGATACGTGTATATATAGATACGTTCAGATTTGGAATTTGTTTTAAAGTTTAAATTTTAAGCAAGTTAAAAATAAAGAAGCCTGAGCTAGAAAATAAGTGTTTGTTTCAGTAACGATAATGATTTGCAACATTAGAACCGCTTTTCACCCAACGTCAAAACAATTTCTTAAGCTTCCTATTAAAAGAGTTTTACGTCACGAACCTGTTGGAAGAAACCAATTATCGAACTACGAACTTATTTTTATAACCTGATAACATCAAATAGCATGAATATAAGTAACATCACTATACAGAAAAAAAATATGTAAAAAACTTCAATTAAAGTAAAGAATTGAATGAATGATATTGATTATATATGTTCCCCATTGGGACAGCGGTGAGTCCCCGATTTACAACACTAAAATCAGAGAGACGTTTTCCTTCGGGCCTGGCATGGCCTAGCGCGTTAAGGCGTGCGCTTCGTAATCTGAGGGTCGCGGGTTCGCGCCCGAGTCGCGCCAAACATGCTCGCCCTCCCAGCCGTGGGGGCGTTATAATGTGACGGTCAATCCAACTTTTCGTTGGTACAAGAGTTGGCGGTGGGTGGTGATGACTAGCTGCCTTCCCTCTAGTCTTACACTGCTAAATTAGGGACGGCTAGCACAGATAGCCCTCGAGTAGCTTTGTGCGAAATTCAAAACAAACAAACAAACAAATCGTTTTCCTTCGGTAGACACAACAGATAGCCTGATGTGGCTTTGCTTAAGAAAATCACACCCGCGATTATATCTTCTAAAAGCAAAATTTTTACTGACTTAACAAAAAAACAAAAAAATGTAAAGCTTTAAATTATTTGTAAATAAAATATTTTTCACAAATTAGTCTATTTTTTCTTTACTTTTTTTCATCTGCCCCAAATGGAAAACAACGTTTGTTAAAATGCTCGTGACATTCAACGGGGTGTTGTTAGCAAGATATTTTGAACATGTGATTTGCGAAAATTTAATTTTAAGATTTTCATTTTGTTTGGTATAAAAGTAACTTTATACCGGGCACAGTAAAACATAAGTACAATTTTTTTGTTTTTGAAATTCACCATGCCAAGTGAACAACTCTTTAATAACAGAAATTGCAGTTTACTCATCTTTCCTAAACGGAAATGTGTTATTACAACAAGTTATCATTCGCTTTCCCAGATTTTTCTTATTATTGTTATTATGGTGAAATATATAGCATTTACAAATTCGTTGTTTTAAATACTTTGATCTTGTATGAACACAAATAATATTAAAGTTATTTACACATTTCCAATTATTATATTAACATAGGACATTCTACTGAGTTTCTCACTTTGTTATTCTCTGGTGAAGCATTCTGAAAATAGGTTGAATAAACTGTCATGTAGATTTGATGTTATTGATCTGTTGCTAAATATGTTTATCTCGTGAAAGTACAACATCTGTAAAACTTTCTAAGTAATTTCTGTCATGTAAATACGATACTTTTAACTGATTTAATCTAATCTTTTCTTTAATGTAATCCCTCGCAAGTGTTCGAATTATTTCAGCCAAATTAAATGGAATGTTTGTTTTAATGTGATATCTAGTAAATCTAAACAGGAATTTGTTACACTATAATCAATATCTGTTTCTAATTTTCCACCTGCATGTGTTATGTGGAAAAAATCTAAAAAAAGATAAATGATTTTCCTCGTGACTATAAATAAAAGTGATATGATTACTTGAAATAACTTTTAGCTTGAATATGCTGGAAGATATCTTTAATTTCCAAACACTCGTAAGAACAGCTAAACGTATAATTGAATATTTTCATGTTAACTGATCAAGTTTATTAATTATTAAATAAATCATTCTTAATTCAGTAAAACCTATAATTACGTCCCCTAGTGGTACAGCGGTAATTCTGTTTTGATACCCTTCGTAGGCAGAGCACAGATAGGCTTAACTTCTAAACAAACAAACAAACCCATAACTACAGTTGAATAGGTAATGGCCATTGATTTTGAATGGTTTTGTTTTGAATTTCGCACAAAGCTACATGAGAACTATCTGCGCTAGCCGTCTCTAATTTTGCAGTGTAACACCAGAGAGAAGGCAATTAGTCATCACCACCCACAGCCAACTCTTGGGCTACTCTTTTACTAATGAATACTGAGGTTGACCGTGACATAATAACAGCCCCACGGCTGAAAGGGCGAGCATGTTGGGTGCGATGGGAATTCGAGCCCGCGACCATCGGATTACGAGTCGAGTTCCCTAACTGCCGGGCCAGTGACCATTGTTGTACTTTTAAGTTATATAGAACTTATGTTATTAAAGTAAAACTAATTATTAGATAGAATGAATGAAATAGCATATAACACAGATTGTAAAGCTGTTTGATGATGTAAATTTTAAATGGGGTGAAGCTTACAATGACGTGAATAATTGCCGTTAAGCCTAAACAGCCACAATATCAACATATAAAGTAACAACATCAGAAACACTAGAAAAAGAACACAATCAACATTCTTAAAACATTTTTAAAAATGTAGGCCATCTTTGGTAAAACTTTCAACTTCACCATGAAAGTAAATTTCTAAACTTATTAATTGATTAACTGTGCAGGTAACTCCTGGTGGTAAGCCTACTTTTTAGTATTAGAGACCTTCTTTTCATTCTTACACAACTATTGTTTCGATTTTCACACAAATTAATGCTTTATTTTCGTTAATATATTTTGGAAGTACAAAGGCATAATTCATATTTTATTGAAACTTTAATAAATAGTAATTTTTCTTTTACATTTACGTTTTCTTCAAATTTATATTTTCCAGCTCTTTTCTTTACTGTTAGCAGTTCTTTCGTAATTGTTGAAACTTGTAGTGTCACGTTGCCATTTCTTCATAAAAAGGCATCACTAGTCACAATAACAAATGTATTTCCATTACCTGTTTGACTATATATTATCTCTTTTTTTATCAAATATTTTAAAACATCTATTTATTTTTTTAATCTTGGAATTTAAACGTTTAAAATGCAACTTTTCGTTTTGATAAAATATTTAATACCTCAGTCTTTTTTAAGTAGAAGAAAATTCGATTTTGACTTTGGAATGTGATGATCCAATTTATTTGAAAAGACTAAAAATACCCTTAGAAACAAAGTCTATGTGTAAACCTTTTATTCACAGTCTAGTTACAGAAGTAAAATGGATGGAAAGTTACACAAGTTTTAGGAAAGGTAGAAAAAGTAAATATTTTTTTATCTTGGTCTACATATGTTTACAACAGAGAACAAAGGTGAGAAGGAGATAATCTATCCTAGAAATGTGTAAAACTAACGTGAGAAGAGAATAACCTATTCTAGAAATATGTAAAACTAAGAAAAGAGTGGAAGAAGCTATACTAGAAATGTGTAAAACTAAGGGCAGAAGAGAAAAACCTATTCTAGGAATGATCAAAAAGAAAGGGAAGAGGAGAATAACCTATCTAAGAAATGTGTAAAACTAAAGGAAGAAGAGAATAACTTATCCTAGAAATGTGTAAAACTAAGGGAAGAAGAGAATAACCTATTCTAGGAATGATCAAAAAGAAAAAGAAGAGGAGAATAACCTATCCTAGAAATGTGTAAAACTAAGGGAAGAGGAGAATAACCTATCCTAGAAATGTGTGAAACTAAGGGAAGAGGAGAATAACCTATTCTAGAATTGTGTAAAACTAAGGGAGGAGGAGAATAATCTATCCTAGAAATGTGTAAAACAAAGGGAGGAGGAGAATAACCTATCCTAAATATGTAAAAAGAAAGTAGAGAGGAGAAGAACCTGTACTGGAAAAGTCTCATGAAGTAAATTTGTGTCCATTGATTTCTTGGTTTACAGGCTTCAACCAGTAGTCTTTCTTTGAAGACGAGTTTTGTGATTTAGTTATTATATTTATGATGTGAATAGGTAACCTGTATGTAAGAAGGATTCCAAATTAGACTTATGCTATCTAAAAATGTTATTATATTCCATATTTTATTTGAAAATAACAAAATTCCAAATTATTTTACTGTTTTCTTCTTCTATTTCATGATTCATTTTCTAATTTTTAATAAATTCTTTCTTTATAAGGCAACGGTCGAAGATTCATTACTTACGAGCCCGCATGACCAGATGTTTAAAGAACTCAACTCGTAATTAGAGGATCGCGAGTTCGAATCCCCGTCACACCAAACATGCTCGTCCTATCAGGCGTGTAGGCGTTATAACGTTACGATCAATCCCACTATTCGTTGGTAGAAGAGTATCCCAAGAGCTGTCTTCCATCTAGTCTTACACTGCTAAATTAGTGACGGCTAGCGCAGATAGTCCTCTTGTAGCTTTGCGCGAAATTCAAAACAAACAAACAAACTACTACTTTCACGAATTTGTCTACGGTATTTTAAAGCTGTGATAAAAAGTTTAGTGACGGTTTAATCAAACACGTTAAAAACAGATATTTTCTCAAAATCAAACACGATAGCTTATGCTATCCTTAAGAGCGGCAGGAATTTACACATAAAATATGTTTTAAGGCCCATTTAAGATTCATAAATAGATGGATACATTGATAAATTAAGTTTTTCTATGGTACTAAAAAAACTATTGACTAGTACTTAAATTAACATTTTATGTGTTTCTGGGGTAAACGACCTACTTGGTGAACCACAGGCTTCAGAAATATTCTAAAGAAAATTTTAAACGACTGAAGAAAGACAGTTAGCCAATAGAATCCGCCGCTATAAGATCCATGTCCGGCTCTTTTAAATCATAAAACGGAATTGAATGTTACTGTTATAATGCGTTCCACAGTTAAAATGTATAGAGCATCAAGATTCGAATAGTGGACTTTCCGATCCATAGCCTAAAACGTCAACTACTAGGCCACAGCCGGCCAATAACGTAATACTTAAACCAAAACCACATTACAGATACTTATTTATAAATAAACAATTAAATATACTAATATTATGTATATATGTTGTGTAAATTTGCAGTGGTCCACCAAAAGTACGAGGTCCAGGTTTATGACGAATTTGTTACACGGGGGAACACAGCGATTCTCAGATGTTATATCCCTATGTACGTCAGAGACTACGTCATTGTGACAACGTGGGAGCGAGATGACGGTGTTACCATTGTCTCAAACATAGTAAACGGTAAGTGTACGTTCAACAAAAGACTTATTTTCTGATTGGTATGTTTTAAACGAAATATCAAAATGGCCCGGCATGGCCAGGTGGGTTAAGGCGTTCGAATCGTAATCTGATGGTCGCGGGTTTGAATCCCCGTCGCACCAAACATTCTCGCCCTTTCAGTCGTGGGGGCGTTATAATGTTACGGTCAATCCCACTATTCATTGGTAAAAGAGTAACCCAAGGGTTGGCAGTGGGTGGTGATGACTATCTGCCTCCTCTCTAATCTTACACTGCTAAATTAGGGACGGCTAGCGCAGATAGCCCTTGTGTATCTTTGTGCGAAATTCAAAACAAATAAAGATATCAAAATGGATGTACAGGAAGCGCGCTCGCGCAAACACGCTGAAATACCGTCAACTGATTAGAAATACTTAAAGTTCATTTAAGAGTAATTATGCGTTTCAAAATAATAACTGAAACATAAACTTTATTTCAAATTTTAAAATTATGGCCAAACCACTTTATAAACAATATCTTAAATTTGTTTTCTATCCACCAACAAATAAAGATTCGGAGGTGATACTTCCTACCCTTCTATACCATACATCTACATTGTAATTGATTATGATAAAGTATGGTTGTTTTGAGAAACAGCCCAGCAACTTATATATTTCGACCTTGAATCCCTTTAAAATGTTCTACATTGTCTAAAACATCAGCCTGCCATGATTGTTTGGGATTGGCTCAATAGGCTCTGAGTAATTAACCAACAGGCTTTACAAAAAAGAAATAGGGTTAAGTTCAGTTGTGAGTCCTCAGGACATTTTCCGTATTTCATAGTGTTTACATAAAACTTTTGGTAGAGATTAGTCCAATAGACTGGAAGGAGTTAGGGTACAAAACAAACACACATTTTATCTTTATATATACATATCGATTCGTGTTGTGTCTGTATGTGAGCTAATATAGTATTGTTTTCGCTTTCATAAACTTCAGTATTTATATATTATGTGTTTTTATCTTTTAATTTATTTTAGTTTCGGCTTGTTTTTTATTATAACAAATTAACGTATATACACACTCATATATAGTTTGAGTATGTGTATTTTTTATTTTTGCTCTCGTTAAAAGCGCTAGAGCTTTTAACTTTTAACCATATTTGATGATGGCAAGGAACCAGTTTGAAGTAAGCACAAATGTGTGCTATTTAAAACACAAAACATATAACTTTTCGACCTTCTTAAGTTGTCACTTGTTTTGCCTTTTAATACTATTATTAGCTGTCGCTGCTATATATTAATCACTGTTAAGTATGGTTTATTTGTACTCCAATATGGTACTTCTATTTTTTTATATCTGGAACGATAGAGTAGTACATGTAAGAAAATATATGTGCTTTATAGAGTTATGACACCTTGCAATCAGCAACATGATAAATATTAAAAACATCTTTGAGACCATGTCATTAAACAGGTATGTATATATATATATATATAGAGAGAGGCAGACGACATCATATAAGTAAATATATTTTACATTTTACTTCTTAATTTATTAAACAAGTATATTAAACTGTAAAATGTAAAGCATATTAAACTCACATAAAACGTTCTCCAACTTGAGTACCAATTTTAACAGCTGTTGAAGTAATGTTATGAAGCGTAGTTTGAGAGTTAATTGTTTTATATATATATATGTATGTTTGTATATATATATATCTGTATGTATGTATATAAAACTGAAAAAATTCTTGAGGTTTAGAGGAAAAGAATGTAAAAAGGGCAGTTTTGACATCTTTATGTGTCCCAAGATCTTTTCCATCAAGATAGTTCTGCAAACTTCGGAATAGCTGATAATCAGATGGGGCAAGGTCTGGAGAATAAGGAGGATGTGGAAGTTTTCCAAGTCTAGCTCTTCAATCTTTGCAGATATGATCCTTGCTGTATGAGGCCGTACATTATTCTGGTGTAACACACATTTACGATTGATTAAAGCAGGCCTCTTAGGTTTCAGCGCAGCATTCAAGCGCTCTAACTGTTGAAAATATAAGTCTGATGTAATCGTTACATTGAGTGGCAGCTACTCAAAGTGGATCACATCAACAATATCCCACCAAACGTTTAACAAAACTTTCCTAGGATGGAGGTCCGTTTTGGACTATGCTTTAGCCAGGTTACCTCCACTGAGCCATTGTCTGCGGCGCTTTACATATTTGTAATATATCCATTTTTCATCTCCAGTCACTAACCTGTCCAGAAAAGGTAAGTTATGTTCACGAGAATGCAGAAAAGTGCAAATGACTACTCTTGCCCTGTCAAATCATGGATGACTAATTTTCCAAGTTTTAACGCCCTTCCAAGATATTGCAGATGATAGTGAACTGTTAAATGGGATGAATTCAGCTTCTGTGCTAGTTTTTCAACTGTTACAGCACAATCTTCATCAATTGCAGCCAACAGCAAGTCATTATTAAACTCAACAGGACGACCTCAACGCGGCACATCACTTAAGCTGTAGTCACGTGATCTAAACATCTGAAACCACCTTCGACATTGTCTTTCATTGAGAGACTCCACACCATAAACACTTTGAATATATAGTGTAGTTTCTGCTGCACTATTGTCTTTTCTAAATTCATAAAGCATTATATGCCTAATGTGCTCCATAGACGCATCCGTCTTCATAAAGGTTTATTTGATTAATGATCTGAAAACATGGAGTTGAGTTAGTTTCTTTTATTTCTCTGAACAATGTTATACACGTCCTACTACACATTTTAGTCATTAAAGCTTTCTACAAAGACAAAAATGGTGATGCACCTTCTGTATTAAATGTTCAGACATTACTTATGGGATGGCCTGATATTACGATTCTCTGTTGTTTGTCAGGACGGCCAGTAGTCGAAATCATATGCTGTTGTCACTCTTCTGTTCACATTAAAACCCAAGTTCATTTCAAATCCTGATTTTGTTGGAGCTTTCTTTTCGGTATGCTTAGAAACGTATCTTAAGCACGTTATAACAAAACTCTTATTGGTTAATTCTGTCAGTGATGGCTATTATTTTTTACAAATGAAATTAAGTAAATGTTTTTCAAACTGATCCGTGAAACTGTTAAAAGGGCCACGTTATGATAGATGTTTAAATATGTGTAATATACAAAACCACAATAACATCTTCACTTCCATATAGAAAATAAGCTAGATTTTTTTTTTTACATTCATCTAATGTTACTATTTAAAGATATATATCGGAAAGTCTGAACATTTTTTATACACGTCCTACCACATATTTAAGTCATTAAAGCCTTCTACACAGTCAGAAGTGATAATGCACTTTCTATATTAAATTTCGTGGCGTTACTTATGGGATGACTTGATGTAATATTGTTGGTCTGTTACAGTCAGTATACTATAAGCCTCGGAAGCTCTTATTTTGACAAAAACTTATTAATCGGAAAACTACAGGAACGTTTATAGATTTCAAACATCAAAAACTTCAGTGAATTAATTTCAGATGTTAGTATTTTTACGAAGACAATAGATATTTTCATCTTGAAAAACGTGTGATGAATAGAGCTTGCTAGCATTTCCGTTAAGTGAAGTATATCTGTGTACCAACACAGAAGTAATTTGCTCTTTGTGAATCGTCGACAAAGTATTGAGTTCTAGACCGGATAGAGGACTTAATAGTGTTTGTATGTTTCGTAAAACTTCTGTATGTAAATCATTATTAGTAATAACCGTTATTATAAATTGTATTATTATTTGTATATTAAAATATACTTGTTTTATAAATAAAAGTGTGTGTAGCAATCTTGTTGGCAAATATCATAAATTTGAAACATATCGACATTCAATTAACTTCCAAATTAAAATGTCCGGTTATTTGAAATCGTAATACATAACGTACGTCACATAATGAATTGGAGACTCGTCCAAGATGAATTATAATACGTAACAGCATGTGTGCTAAAGGTTTCAAATCAAAGCATTAGGTAAAAACTTAACTACCTGTGTTTTTAATATAATTAAGTTAAAAGTTAATAAGACGTGTTTTAAATATAATTAGGTCAATATATACATTTATGTTTGTGTTTTAACATACCTATAAGTGTTTTTAAAATCACTGGGCTACAATTGGACTGCTTGTGGTTTTAATATAATTGCACGGATAAGATATTGTGTAGATCGCTAGGATTGAATTCCAAGCTGTGGAAACTGGGGATTTTGATATAATGAACATCTCTGAGACTTGGTGGGATTTGATCGGTTTTCATGAGAGAGTTTTTTGTTTTGTTTCTTAAATATTAAAATATGTATTATTTACTATAATTACAGTATTGAACACAAAGATGAGGAGCAGCTTTATATGTGAAAAGTGAATTTTATTCTATTGAGTTGGAGCATATTAAAGAAAAATAACACTGAGGTCGCTTCAGTTTGTGTTAGTGGATATAAAGGGAAAAGTCTTGTAATTGGGATTTGTTACAGACCACCAGGTCAGATTGTGGAAGGTAACGAGAAATTATATAAAGAGATCAAGTGATGACAAAAAAAAAAGAGAGATGTTATTGTCATTATGGAAGATTATAATTTCAGGGGTGCTGATTGGAAAAATATTGAGTCTGAGAGTAAGGAGGGGATAGATGTTATGGAAATTGTCCAGTATACTTTTATACATCAACTAATGACGAAACTTACACGAGAGAAAACCATATTTGATTAATTATTAGTATCCAAAGTGAGTACAATAGACAAAGTTTTGGTTGGTAAACATTTAACAAACCTCGACATGGCCAGGCGGTTAAGGCACTCGACTCATAATCCGAGGGTCGCAGGTTCGAATCCCTGTGACATCAAACATGTTCGCCCTTTCAGCCGTGAGAGCGTTATAATGTTATGGCCAATTCCATTATTCATTGGTAAAAGAGTAGCCCAAGAGTTGGCGGTGGGTGGTGATGACTAGCTGCCTTCCTTCTAGTCTTACACTGCTAGATTAGGGACTGCTAGCGCAGATAGCCCTTGTGTAGCTTTGCGCGAAATTCTAAATTCTAAACATTTAAGTACAAGCGACTATTAGGTTAGCGATTTTACTACATGTAGAATTGAGGAAAAATAGAACTCTGATTACAAATTTCAGAAAAGTCAGTTTTGATGGAATGAGACATGATCTTGATTTTGTAAATTTGACAAAAGAGTTATGAAAGGGATCTTGAATAGATGTGAGAAGCATTCAGGGAAAAATTGACATAACATAACATATCGTTTTGGAACAACATGGGACCTACTGGTCAATCTTGGATGTTCCATCCTCTTAACTAAATTAAAATATTTAAAATTGTCAAAAAGCTAGCTCTTATCATACAGAACATACATATTCAGTACAGAAAAAATCTATGGACAATGAAGCGGAACAAGCCATTATGGTTCAGTAAAGATTCAATAAATTATATCAGGGATAAATATAAGAAATGTAAAATTACTGGAAACAATAAGAACTTAGAGGACTATAGGAAACCAAGAGAGCTGGTTAAAAAAAAGTTTAAAAAAGGCAAAGCTGTATATGAAATAGGGTTGACTGAGAAAGCTAAATAAAACAACAAGGAGTTCTTTAGGTATATGATGGGTAAGTGAAGTGTAAGGATGGGGATAGAGCCTCTTAAAAGTAACAGTGGAGAGCTGATATCAGAAGAATTATGAGATGATAAACTTGTTAAATTATATATTATCTTTAGTTTTTATGAAGGAAGATAGAAGTATTATGTTTTAATCAAAGCACTTAATGTAAGGAGGAAAATACTGATGTAAAGATGTCATCTTAAGTTCTGAAATTGTAAGAGAAAGGTTGGGAAACCTCAACACTGATAAGTTCCATGGACCTAACAACTTTTATTGCAGAGTTTTAAAGGAACTTAATGATTTGAGTTGTGAACTGCTAGCTAATATCTTTATAGGTCATTGAGTAATGGAAAAGTAGTAGAAGATTGAAAGCTGGCTGATGTTAGTCCAATATATAAAGGAGGTGATAAACATTGTCCAGTCAATTATAGGTCAGTTAGTCTTACATCAGTAGTTGGAAGAGTTTTGAAGAGTGTGGTTAAAGATATATGGCACTTCTTTAATTAGTTTGATACAATGTCAATGAAACACCATAGAAGACATGACATGGGCAGGTGGTTAGAACGTTTGACTCGCAATTTGAGGGTCGCGGGTTCGAAACCCCGTCACACCAAACATGCTGGCCCTTTCATCCGTGGGAGGGTTATAATGTGACGGTAAATTCCACTATTTGTTGGTAAAAAAAGTAGCCCAAGATTTGGCGGTGGATCGTGGTAACCAGCTGCTTTCCCTCTAGTCTTGCACTGCTAAATTAGGGACGGCTAGAACACATAGCACTTACGTAGCTTTGCGCGAAATTCAAAACAGACAAACCAACAGGGTTTTCCACTCAGAGAAGGTCTTGTTTCACAAATTTTCTGACATTCTTTGAGAATGCTACTGTAAGTATTGATGAAAGAACTAACGTGTATTTGGTTTACCTTGATATTCAGAAAGCATTTTGATAAAGTGTAAAACTTAGTGATATCAAACCTTGTAGGAAAAAGAAACTGTTAATAAATTCTCATTTTTTTGTAGCTAAACCAAAATATACTCAAATTGGAGCTTACTATACTGGTATTTTTTAATAAGTTAAAAATTAATACAGAGTATTCTACACAATAATGAACAAAGCTGATATTTCATTATGTTATGTGGTTTTTTCTTCTATTTTATCGAGTTAACTTGGAACCAAACAGTATCGACTTTCCGACTATAGAGAAGAAAAAACGTAATTATATTAATACTGCCATGTTATCTCTTCTCTCTCATAAGCGTCTCATGGGAACGAATATTGGATATTAAATGATTTTTGAAACTTTAACTCATGTCGCTTTGTGTTAGCTTTTCAGATGGCGTAAGATTTAATAAGAGGACTCATAAGTGGGTAAACAAGCAAACCGCAAAATCTATATCATCAGTTTACACTAGGGGGAGATCGGGCATGGCGGAACTGAAATCCCCAACATAGTTCTGTTAATGTTGCACGCAAATTACTAATAAGCGAATATACGTGAAAAATTATGAATACTTTCGTCATGTGTGAATGTGTGCTAGCCTCACACGTGTTGAATACAAATATATATCTATATAATACAGAACATGTGTATATGTTTAGATGACTGATGAGATAGATACCTTGATGAATAGATACAATTGTTGTAATCATAGTATGGGCGGCAGTTCTCTGGTTGAAACAATATCCTTGTATATGTATTATAATTTAACATAGCTATAATTATCTATCTGAAACAGCTAATAAGGGCTTAATTATCTCTAGGGTTTACAGCGACTGTTTCCAAATGAAATTACAGGGCACGTGATTACAGTTGCCATGACTAGGACTCGTGCTGTGAAATCTTTGGATCTTAGACACATCGGACTGCCACGGAAATATGGAGAAATTAAGATTAATGAAATTGTGAAGCCCTCTAGCGTAGTTTTAGAACGCTGGCAAATTAATGTATCTTCGTCTAAGATTTTACTAACAAAATTTAAAATCACTGTCACCATTAAAGACCTTTATAAATCACGTTTCCTTTAAATACAGAACTAGTTATTAGTGAAACTAGCGGATTTAAAGTCTCAGCCATCTTTTATTTCAGAATTAATGTTTGGGCTAAATAATGGAAGTTGTATTTCGTATTTGTATTAACGTTATAAAATATACGTTTAAATACCTTTTTACATACGCTTGTACTCTTCAATAGCTCAGGGCTAAAGCACTAAAAACAAAGTTTTGATACCCGTGGAGAGCTTAGGACAGTATATACATAATTTATAAGTAATTATATTTATTCATTTTATGTTTTCTTGTTGATTACAATAACTTCATAGTTGTTGTTTTTTTCTGAAGATATTTAAATTAATAGAATATTGAAGCGAATTATGAATTCAACAAAACTCCCGATTATGATTTTATTTTTAAAAAAAAAAACAAAAAAATACTTCCAAGGTTATCGACGTTTCACTTATTTGCAATGAACAATTTTAGACCTTCTAAGACAACGGTTTGTTTGGAATTTCGCGCAAAGCTACACGAGGGTTATCTGCGCTAGCCGTCCTTAATTTAGCAGTGCAAGACCAGAGGAAAGACAGTTAGTTATCACCAACCACCTCCAACTCTTGGGTTACTTTTTTACCAACGAATAGTGGGATTGACCGTCACATTATAATGCTCCCACGGCTGAAATGGAGAGCATATTCGGTGTGACGGAGACTCGAACCCGCGACCCTCAGAATACGAGTTGAGTCCCTTAACCATCTGGCCATGCCGGGCCTAAGATAACGGGTATCGCAACTGTCAACAATATAGAGAAATAAATACATTTTAATTGTAATGCACCAGTTACCATTACGACCATTATTTTTCAGTTTTCAAAATTATTCTTCAATGAAGATTTTTATTTCCATCTTGTTTTAACTGTGGTTCTACCTCTTTCACTGATTATAAAAAAAAGTTTGAAAAAAGTGTATTCTTTGCGTATGAAACTTACCATTTAGTACATGAAAAATACATGTGTGCAAATAATGTGCAAAAAGAAGTCTGATCACTGAAATAATTTGTATTCCAAACATGTTCAAAATCTATTCCTTTTTTAGGTCTTGAATATTTTGAGAACATCGTGTATAAGAATATAGCATAATGAAATTTTCTGATTTTGTAAATATTCACGCAAAATTTGGGTTGTAGTCCTTAAAGTGATGTATTAAAACATGCTTTCTGTACAGGGTTCACCGAATGCTTTCTAACTGGGAATGAAAGAAAGAAAGAACAACCGTTTGTTTAGTAAACCAAAACTACAAGTTATATAACGTCTTTATCTTAATAATTTCTTTTTTGACGTAGGAGGGCGTTTCAGTGTTCTTTCCCATGGGGAGCTTCATATCCGGAATACCACAGATGAAGATGGATTCAAAGGCTACTTCTGTCGTACCACTCATCTACTAAGTGGAAAATCCCAGCTAAGCCTAAATTCAGGAACGCTAGTAATAACAGGTAAATACTAATTGAATATCTTTGCATTTTAACTTTTATTTAGGAATGTTTAAAAATAGTGTAAACCTGAACAAAATGTAGTTTTTTAAAAGTTTTTAAATGTTTATTGTTTGTGGGCTCTAACATTTTATCAGTTGCCAAACGCTTATCTTTACCTTCGTAAGAACCCTTCCCTCAGTTTGGTTTATTTGGAATTTCGCGCAAAGTTACATTAGAGCTATCTACGCTAGCTGTCCCTAATTTAGCAGTGTAAAACTAGAGGGAAGGCAACTAGTCATCACTACCCACCGCCAACTCTTGGGCTACTCTTTCACCAACGAATAGTGAGATTGACCGTAACTTATAACGTCCTCACGGCTGAAAGTACCCTTACCAGTAATAAATCCGCAGGATTATGACGCTAAAGTCTGGTTTTACTACCCGTGATGAGCAGAACACAGATATCCCATAATATAGCTTTGTGCTTGAGATCAACCAAATCAAACCACACCTATAAAGATATTGATAGGAT
Organism: Tachypleus tridentatus; assembly: GCF_004210375.1. Lineage (NCBI taxonomy): Eukaryota > Metazoa > Arthropoda > Merostomata > Xiphosura > Limulidae > Tachypleus > Tachypleus tridentatus. Next base: position 47,907,789 of record NC_134826.1, on the reverse strand, counting down.
ATACGTTTAATAATTGTTAATAAATAAATATATCCAACATCTATGCATGCTCTTTACATTCCTATATTCACTTACACAACCGTCTTCAAACATGTGATCAGCTATCGATCAGTAACCATTTTTTCTTTGTGAATCTGACGATGACTGAGAAGGTCGAAACGTTGTTCGCTCCTCTACATAGTGCTTTCTCTATCCATACCAGCCGTTTTTATATATATAATATTCTCGTCATCACGGATTAAGAAACAATATTTCTGTACGAATCAATCAAGCTACCTTTTTGTTTTATCATCACATAATTTGATAAGTTCTGTTTTCATGACATTCATCATGTTTATTGTACCCAAAATTTACATTATGATAAGAAAAAATAAGTTAAATTTACTTCGTTCCATAATTTTTGGAATGTATATATATATCACACCTCTATATATCGTAATTCTTTAAATTATGTTTTTTTTCTTCGTTATAGTAATGGTTTAAGAGACAATTTTTCTCAATGCGCATCTACGATATGGTAACTCTAAAAACCAATATGCGAAAGTATATCAGAATGTACCATTTTATGTTAACTACACTACATTTGCTGTCTCTAGTACCGACGAGGCCGGCATGGCCAGGTGGTTAAGGCACTCGACTCCTAGTTTGAGGGTCGCGGGTTCGAATCCCCGTTACACCAAACATGCTTGCCCTTTCAGCCGTGGGAGCGTTATAATGGCACGACTAATCCCAATATTCGTTGGTAAAAGAGTAATCCAAGAGTTGGCGGTGAGTGGTATTAACTAACTGCTCTCTTATTAGTCAGTTCAAAGTTAGTGACGGCAAGCGCAGATAGACCTCGAGTAGTCTTCGAACAAACAAAACTTCTAAAAAAAATACGGGGGATAAAACAGAAGGTTTATCTTATATTCTGGTGCTGTGTTTTTCAATGAAGAGTGGCTGTTTTTCAATTAAATCATTAACAAAATCTTAAACTTGTTTATTACCTCTCAAATCATAACTGTAATATTTAAAAGTAACCTATGATATGATTTAATCTCGTCCACAGAGCCACAGATTAACCAGACGCCACGACTTTTAGAGACTAGGACCGTGTACAATGTTGAAGGGGGAAAACCAGTTGAACTTACTTGTGCAGTGGCCCAAGCTTATCCACTTCCAACTTACAAGTGAATCACAATATTCTATCTTTTATTTGTATTTCCTTTATTTACTTGTCCATAGATGTTATTTTACATATATATATATATATATAATGCACAGTTGATTTTTGCTTTCAAACATTATTATTTTTTACTTTTCTTTCTCTCTAAATATTAAATAATAGTCATAATAATTAGGTTATTATTTCTAATAAATATCTATTCACTTATGATCATATCTTTACGTTTTGAAATGGAAACATGTATTCTTAATTTTAATATAAATTTTATTATGTTACTATTGGAATATTAAAGAAACACCAATGCAACTCTCGTTTAGAATAATAGTATTTATAAACAAGATAATTCTGTCAATAGTAAGATATTATATAGGTCATTAGGTTTAGTACCCTTGTATTTACTAGGGCCAATAATTCGTTTTATTTCACGTTTTTAAAATTTACGTAGTAGAATGAATATGTTATCATTTCGGACAAAACGATACCATTTCGAAAACAAGTTTAGCTGAATTTTTATCGGTTTTAATTAATCAGTGAGTTTTATTTTTATTTTTTAAACTATGAAAAACGTCTACTTGAGTAGTAAAATCATAAATACAGTTTATATATTTATTGGTGATAAATAAACACTTGTTAACACTTTCTATAAATAACTTTACTGAGCGTCAACAAACTGTTTTTGTTAGCCTCTATTTTGCTTTTCTCAGGTTATCAAACTTTAAAAATTGTTGTGAAAAACACAATTATTTCATTATTCTGGTTAGGTTTTAAATGCTTCGTTAACAAAGGTTAACAGTGAGCAGTGAGGATAGGGCTCACGTATTAATACAATATTATGTGATGTGGTATGTTTTTCTTTAGGTTTTTCCACGCCTAATTATTCTCATAATATACGATTGATCATGTTAAAGTAACGTTACATTACAGGAATTTGCTAATTTAAAAGGACGTGGCAACTTGAACGTAGAACAAACAGCGGTTAAGTAGTACTTAAACTAAAGATCTCCAATCATGACTTATGACTATAGTCCAGGTCATCGAGGCAGACTGAGGACGTTGGATGCATTGGTTAACATGAAAGAATAATTCGTATCGGGATACTAATTATAAAATCGAGCAGACTCTTTCCTATTGTTACCAGTTTGAAGTCCATGAAAAAAAATTCAAGTGATGCATTAATAAAGAAAAAACATTATAATTGGTGCCAACGATGCTCGTTCATCTCAGCGCAAATATAAAGATATCCACGTATTACAACAATGAGTGATAACATACTATTTTAAACTTGTTTTTAAATAAAGGAAAATGCTTGATTGGGCTTTTATTACATTCCAAAGTGTCACAAATGGGGGATAATGACACGAAACGCAATTGGCGCTACAAAACTCGCCAGTTAACAGTAAAATATCTTTCAGTTATCTTATCAGTTGCTCGGCAGTAGTTACACTCCTGTTGTTTCTAACAGATGTAAAATAGATGACAGCTGCCACACTGTCAGATACTGGTCATCTGTTTTCTTCTAAATCAGCTACTGAGTTTCATCATTAACATTTGGATTATATTAATACAAATGTGATAGTTTATCTTGTTTTCCCTTTTGTTTGGTAATTTCTCACATACAGATAATTGTTGTAATTCAAGTATAAATCTAATCTGGCGATTAATCACTTTTGTTTATTGTATTTTATGTTTGACTTTGGAACGAAGCAGTCTGATTACATTAATATCAAAATAAAACTAGGCTCTTTTTTTCTCCTTTTTTGCTTCATTAAAGAATTAGTTCTAAAGCAAAAGGTGCTTATTAGGACCTAGTAATTCGTCATGTCAGATAATGAACGCGCGTTAACCCAATACATCCAGTTGTATCACGTGCATGGCTAAGCATGACCATGAGAACCTGGTAAAGTTTATTTGTAGAATTTGGTTTCATTTGTTTTGAATTTCGCGCAAAGCTACACGAGGGCTATCTGCGCTAACCGTCCCTAATTTAGCAGTGTAAGATTAGAGGGAAGACAGCTAGTCCTCACCACCCGCCGCCAACTCTTGGGCTTCTCTTTTACCAACGAAGAGCGGGATTGGCTGTCATATTATAACGTCCTCACGGCTGAAACGGCGAGCTTGTTTGGTGTGAAGGGGATTCAAACCCGCGTGTTTGTAGGGTGAAAAAAGATATGTACTTAATTTAGGTTATTTATATCAACTTGAAAAGTTGTATCTGAGTACTTTTATTGTAGACCAAATATGAAAATAATTCCTAATCAAAAGAAAACAGAAAGAGAGTCTAAATGTTATAGCGTTTTGTAATCCGCATCTCATGGGTGGAAACGTGTATAAGTTATACATGTTGTTTATGTATACATGTATATCTTTGTGTGTGTGTGTATGTATTAGTGAACAAATAATTATAATTTACAAATAACTGCTGATGAACTGTGGGATTAAATCAGTTTTGATAAGTACCCGTAATCATTAATTTTTAATTATTCAAGTCAAATTTTTTGCCTTCGACAAGAACATTTTATTCTACATAAAAAGTTTCTAACTTACATTAATTAGTGTATTTGCTTTCTTCTCGTTAGCTGGTACAAGAAAGAAGGTACGAAACTCATTCCTGTTTCAGCCAGTGAAAATGTAATACTAGCAAGTGGCTCCCTCTTTATTCGGAAAACCATCATCAAGGATGGTGGGACGTATGTATGTTTGGTGAAAAACAACATAGGGCAAAAAAGAATGGAGACACATTTAACAGTCACAGGTAGTTTTTCTCTTTATATGATAAAAAAGCACAATAATTACATCGTGTTTGTTTATCTTATAACTTCAGTTTCAGAAATATAAGTGATTTACTGTGAGATTTAAAAATAGCATGCGTATTTGGTTTAAAAAAACAATTAAAAGTGCTAAACGGAACCCGAGTTTCGATACTTCTGATGGGCAGAGTACAGATAGCTCATTGTGTAACTTTGTGTTTAATTACAAACAAACAGACCATAATTTAGTTTTACAACCATTGATCATTTTAAATAAGATTTTAGGCTTGGTGAAAAAATGTATAACTCCAATAAGCCCAATCGAATGTGTTATTCGTATTATTTTTACAACAAATAAATAAATAAATAAAACTGCTATTTTTTTCTCCTTGCTGAATTACAGCAATTCTGTGTTATTCTATCTTAGTTCCGTTAAAAGCAAGGTTTGCTCCAGAGAGACTCCTTGTCGACGCTGGAAGAACCGCAATTCTTACTTGTAACGTGTCGGGATTTCCAGTAGACTCAGTAAAGTGGGTTAAAGATCAGCGACCTCTGACGCCTGATGGAATGAAGTTTCGTCTTCTAACTCGTAGTTCGCTTCAAATATCATCTGTTGGACGTGAAGATAAAGGCGTTTACCAGTGTTACGTTACCAATAAAGACGACTCTGCACAAGCGGCATTAGAATTGGTGTTAGGAGGTAACTTGTTTTTGAGCACTTTTAAGTATCAACATTCTACACGAGGATCTAGACATCACTTGTTAAGATGTTTATCAAAGACGAAAATAACAACTCTGAATAAAAAGGTAAAAAAAAAACAACTCTTGGGGCATCATTCTTTATTGGTTTATATCCACTCCTTCTGGGACCCGTTATGACCAAGTGGTTAAGGCGTTCGAATCCCCGTCATATCAAATATGCTCGCCCTTTAAACCATAGGGGCATCACAATATACAATCAATCTCACTATTCGTTGGTAAAATAGGAGCCCAAAAGTTGGCGGTGGGTGGTAATGATTAGCTGCCTTTTCTTTAGTCTTACACTACTAAATTAGAGACGGATACGCAGACAGCCCTCGTGTAGCTTTGCTCAAAATTCATAAACAAACAAACACTCATTCTGGACAATATGGACTTTTAAAGCTCACCAGTATTATGAATGCATCAGCATCGTATTACAAGGAACTCTTAAACATTTGAAACTCCAGAAAAGACCAGAAAAGTATATAAAGACAAACATAATCTGCTATCGACGTACGTATTTGGTTAATGGGTGATTGTAAGAAGACGTAAAAAAATTAACTTTTATTATTTCAACAATACTTTTCTTTAACAATAAGTTTTACTGTGTAATATGTTAATAGCACTCTGTACAAATGCACGTCACAGATTCAAATATAATTTATTATTCAAACCATTTGAAGCTCTTTATTGTCAATTTCAGTTTGTGTGCTCAGTGAACTTTCCTGAAGAAGCTGTGTAACGAAACGTTTAATTAAATGAGAAACTAAGTTTTAGTGTTATAAGGGCGTTTATTTTTGGTATTAATATGCCTTCTGTAAACTAGTATGCACTAAAGAAATCAAATATGTAGTTTCAGTATTGTGCTAGGCCTTACTAATAACGTCGACGTCATTTTACTAAAAACTTCCAAGTGTTTGTAGTTTGGTGTAATGTTGTTGCTACTAGAGGGAACTAAGACAGTTTTAGACTTTTCTGTCGCGTATTACAAATGCGTGCAGATATAGCAAGCTCAGTGAGGAAAAAGATATCTAGTGAAAAAAAAACGCGAAGTTAGCCAACGTGTGATTGATTAACCCTAAATGGTGATTTCTATAGCGTGTCTCCCAGCTGTATTGTAAGAACAGAGACAGGAATAATGATTTGTCTTGTCAGTTAGGTTCTAAAGTAACTGAACCACCCTGTGTGGACTTCTGAGACAATTATTTAAAGCACTGAATACCGCTGTAACCAACAAAAATTAAGTGAATTTAAGTCAGAAAAAGGTGTTAGTTTATGTGAAGTTAGACTTAGTAATTGTTAGTTTAGCTCTAACGGGCGTTAAGTTAAAGTAAGTTTCACAGTTTGACATAGATAAGGAAAAATAATTTGTTCTATCAAAGGGTATTCTAAAATAACTGAACCTGCATGTGTGTACTTTGACGAAAATGAGATAATTGTATAAAGTTTTGAATACATATGCGGTGGTCAATGAAGTTACATAATAAAATTATTTACTGGTAATATTTTGATAACCGAAGCAAAAAAAAGAAAGAATTATTTGGAGTTTTAGGTACAACTATGACATTCTATAGTGTAAAGAATTTTTGTAATAATGTTTGACTTGTTTTAAATGTGTACTATGTTTTGAAATAAGTGGATTGTGTGCTATCCTTTTATTGTTCGAATTAATCGCCAACAAATCGCAGGACCCTACTGTAAAAGCCTAGATATATAAAAATCTAACAGTGTGAATGAACATTTTGATACTTGCCGTAATGCACAGTCTTCAATTTTACAACTTTTCAAACCGTCTCCAAACTATGAAATAAAGTGGGAAGTGAAACTAAGGTTCGTCATAAATTTCATCCAGTCAACACTTGTTATACATATTAGGATTGTGTTCATTTTTACATATTAATTATAAAATTTCATATTTTAATTTATTTTTGATTTCTATCTTTACCCCTCCTCTGTAGCTCAGGGTAAATCGGAAGAATTGCAAAACGTTAGAAACCAGGTTTTGATATCCCTGGTTGGCGTAGTACAGATAAGTCGTTGTCTAGCGTTGCGCTTTAGAACAAACAAACAAAAATTTGTAACTTCATTCGTGACGTCATGTTTACAACAATTACGTGTCTAAAGAGTCAACATTCTATGAAAAAGGTTAAATTAAAGAAATAAAAGATTTATCCAATTGCTATTAACAGAATAATTTTTGTGTATTTCATTTGTACTGGGCCTGGCATGGCCTAGCGCGTTAAGGCGTGCGCTTTGTAATCTGAGGGTCGCGCCCGAGTCGCGCCAAACATGCTCGCCCTCCCAGGCGTAGGGGCGTTATAATGTGCGGTCAATCCCACTATTCGTTGGTAAAAGAGTAGCCCAAGAGTTGGCGGTGGGTGGTGATGACTAGCTGCCTTCCCTCTAGTCTTACACTGCTAAATTAGGGACGGCTAGCACAGATAGCCCTTGAGTAGCTTTGTGCGAAATTACAAAAACCAAACCAATCATTTGTACTGTACGTCGTAACCTTTCACTATATGTATAATATAAGGTATCTATATGTATTTCATTTCAGAAACTGCCCCAGTACTACTGGAGACATTCCCTGACCAGACCCTCAATCCAGGACGTAGCGTGTCTTTACACTGTACTGCATCAGGAACTCCACTTCCTCAGGTTACGTGGGCTCTGGATGGATACTACGTACCAGACAATGACCGCGTACGCATAGGAGATTATGTCAGTCGCAGTGGAAATGTAGTTAGTTTCGTCAATATTAGCAACGTTCAAGTCCAAGATGGAGGAGCGTACGAGTGCACCGCCGAAAATGATGTTGGCAAAATACGTCACTCCGCCCGTCTGAACGTCTTTGGAAACCCTCTGGTGAAAAATATGCCAGCCAAAGTTGTAGTGTCGGGTGAAACGAGTTACCTCCATTGTCGAGTTGCTGGGTACCCAATTGATCAAATAACCTGGGAAAAAGGTGGGACTAAAAACATCAGTTCGATTCTTAATTCGAGTAATATTTAAAAGCACACAACTCGAATTTCAAAAATGATTTTGTTTATCCTCATTCACGCACAACTCGAATTTCAAAAGTGGTTTTGTTCATCCTTATTCACACACAACTCGAATTTCAAAAGTGGTTTTGTTTATCCTTATTCACACACAACTCGAATTTCAAAAGTGGTTTTGTTTATCCTTATTCACACACAACTCGAATTTCAAAAGTGGTCTTGTTTATACATATTCACACATAACTCGAATTTCAAAAGTGGTTTTGTTTGTCCATATTCACACACAACTCCAATTTCAAAAGTGGTCTTGTTTATTCTTATTCACACATAACTCGAATTTTAAAAGTTGCCTTGTTTATCCTTATTCACACACAACTCGAATTTCAAAAATGGTTTTGTTTATCCTTATTCACACACAACTCGAATTTCAAAAGTTGTCTTGTTTATCCTTATTCACGCACAACTCGAATTTCAAAAGTTGTCTTGTTTATCCTTATTCACACAAACTCGAATTTCAAAAGTGGTTTTGTTCATCCTTATTCACACACAACTCGAATTTCAAACGTGGTTTTGTTTATCTTTATTCACACACAACTCGAATTTCAAAAGTGGTTTTGTTTATCTCTATTCACACACAACTCGAATTTCAAAAGTGGTCTTGTTTATTTCTATTCACACACAACTTGAATTTTAAAACTGGTTTCGATCCTATTCATACTTCGCATAGTCCTAAAAAAATGTTGCAATAATGGCTTTGTCTCACAAAAAAGTTCGTGTCATGGATTTTTTTTTTTCCATTAATGTGTACATTTAACAAAATACCCACACGGGTTGTAACCGTAACTGTGTGACGTTTACAGAACGAGTTTAATTTCAAATGATAAAGTGGTTATTTATAACTTTAAGTTAGGATTAACGCACTCATAGTTTGCTCACAAGATCTTACATTACAAGAAAGTCTTACAGTTTACAACTTGACGACTGAAATTTAACTGTCATGACGATTCTCCTGGCCTATCAGAGTAGACGATTGGCTGTGGTTGCTTGTTATTAACCACAAGGTTACACAAAGGACTATCTGTGCTCTGTCCACCACAGCTATCGAAACTCAGCTTCTAGCAGTATAAGTCTGCAGACATACGTCTCAGCTAGATGTACGGTACTACAAAGCACCATAATAAATAAACTATATAGAAACACAAGAAGTGGCAGCATAATTGCAGTCGATCCTTGAACGAAGATCCCTGAACATGAAGTACAAAATATAGATATTAAAAATATCCGTTATGTATTGTATGCTGTATAATATTAGCGAGAATATTTCCATTTTTATTTTATTTTTTGCAAAATATTGACACTTCCCCATTATATTTACGAGAAACCTGATAGATTTTAGTTCACCTTGAATTTTGTTCAAAGCTACACGAGGGCTATCTGCTCTAACTGTTCCTAAGTTAGCAACAGCAGGCTAGAGAGAAGACAGCTAGTTAACACCACCCACCGCCATCTCTTGGGTTAGTTTTTACCAACGAATAATGGGATTGGCCGTCACATCGTAACGCTACCACGCCAAAAAGAGGGTGAATGATTTATGTGACAGGATTCGAACCTGAGACTCGTAGGTTGCGAGTCTAGCTCTCTAACCACCAGCCATGCCAATTCACCAGTGGTTGTTCCTTTGACATTAAGTGTTATAGATTGACATTCATTGTTTTGCAATCTCGTAACTTGAGATTCTGTCTTTTTATACACAAGACGTTTTAAGGTGATTTTTATCCGCATACGTAGAACTATTAAGAATACTCATCGTTGATGATACTAGTTTATTCTTGTGAATTGTTTAGCCAATAACCTACCCACAAATTTCCAAAATTAATCTAAATCCCAGTATATCATCTGTTTGACTTCTTGTTACCGAGTTATATCAGTTTCGAAGAATTACACACTCATCAGCAACCCTGGATAAAAGCAAATGAACATAATAAGACCAGACTTTGCAAATATATACACAGATGAAATTGAAGAAGAAAGATGAACACGTTCTTACTGAATATGAAAGTCCTTATAAAATACTCCTTTGACTCTTCCACTCAACAGAGGTCACTGTCTTTCACACCTGCTGCTCTCCTCCAATCATCTTTATTCATTGTCAGGTTTTGGCAGTTCCTTTTTCGTCTTTTTTTTTAAATTCCTTCCTTCCAACACTTTACTGGTCTTCTGTGTCCTCTCTTAACAGCTACTTAATGCACTCCGTATTACTGGTTCTTCTCTTGACGTGACCAGACCAGCTTCTGGTTTTGCTTCTCTTGCCTTTCACTCTATTTCATGGACTCATTGATTTCCTTTTTCGTTCTCATCATGTGATTTTTTCCATATTCATTTTGTAAAGTTTTAAGACGCGGATTGCAAACCTTTACGACAACCACGCCTCCGATTTGGGACCTGCCATGACGAACTTGTCTTTATAAAGTACTAAAGCTACATAAAGAAAGAGGAATACTACAGTAACTGTTAATGACATGAATATTTTTAGAGAATATTAAAGTTTTATATTTTTAAGTTTAAGATTACCGTTTTTCATTTTTTATGATACTCCATCAAAGTGTGAATTAATTCTTGGAAATGCTCATGCTGTTTAGCGTCTCAGGTATATTATAGAACCGGAGAGACTCTAATATACCACTATATATAGATGTTCCTTACGAAATAACTTGTTTCTTGCGTGTTTTATTTGAAATGTCACTTAATTTATTTGAATAAATCAGTTTAGAAATATATATAGTATTTAACAACAAACAAAATTAAACCACGTTATTTAATAGGCTCCAATACCATGTGCGTTAGCTCAGAACTGCAGTTTTGAGAAATAGTTGCTTTCATAAGTTCTGACAGTTGGATATGAAATGATAGAGTTACCAGTTATGCTTTTATGTTTCTATAAAGAGATGATTGTCACATGTACTTTTTGTATAATACCGCTGAAAAATATTTTCACAGTGAAGTAAGTCTTTAATTTTTAGAAATTATAATACGACAGGATGAAAGTAGCATTTTTAAAGGAATTCAACTATCATCAGTTCATTGTTAGTAAAGCAGTTGTTACCTTTCATAAATACACTGATAATTATCTATGTCTGTTTTTAGTAAATATAATTTATTATGTGGTTAACATTCAAAAATGAACTATACAAATATTTGCAGCTAGTATAATTTTGTTTAAAGAAAATTGTTTTTTTAAACTAGATGGTCGCCAACTTCCATTTAACCGTCGCCAAAAGGTTTTCTCAAATGGAACCATTATGATTAAAGAATTCCAAAAGACAAAGGACGATGGTATATACACCTGTATGGCTACTAATGACAAACGAAAGAGCGCCTCTGGCGACGTTCATGTTAAGGTCAAAGGTTAGTCTTCAGAAAAATAAATCATTCGCATACAAACACAAAAAAGTGAATTGTAAGTTAACAAAAACGTTGTGTTATTTCACATCGAAAATTTTGTTCTTAAACGCACAATCGTGTAAACCATAGCACTAGTTTCATGTGTTTTCTTACACTACAAACGATATGCGATTTTCAGTTTAAAAATGTGATTATTGTTGTGTTACGAAGTCACATTTCATAGTTTATACGTAAACTGAATAAAGCTAACACATCTGCGTGTTTTTCTTTGTTACTCCTGAACGATTGTATTGTTTCAAACTCGAACTTGTGTTGTTTTTATTCAAATAACAGGGTTGAATTCTATATAACACACGTTGTATTGTTTTATAATATTTTTTGACTCTACAGTGTAGTGTCGCTATTTTCATTTTTACTGATTAGTTTCATGATAAAAAATTTTGAGATAATTTTACAAGTGGCAATTATTGGTAATATAAAAATCAAAGCATCTTAGTGGGAAATTAAACTTTTTTCCAATAGGATCTCTACAGTTTATTTGTTTTAATATAATATAAATTTAACTTGTAAAAAACATTGTTTTAACACTTGTTTTTTGTGCTTTAGATGCTAGAAAGTGAGAACAAATTTAAATATTTTTATGACATTGAACATCAAAGGGAAGGTAGTTATTTAGTGAGAGAACTTGATATAGGTGTAATGTAAATACTTATCTGTTGCAGTAAAGCCTCTGGTTTTACCCTTCGTGTTCCCCGAGAATGTGGAACGTGGGATGAAGTTAAGTGCTGTATGCTCTGTGGCGGTTGGAGATCCTCCAATCAACGTCTCTTGGATCAAAGACGGAACAACGTTGTTGTCGAGCGGGGATATTTCCGTTAAGACTTTGGCTGAAGATGCTGTTCTCTTGTCCATTGAAAACGTAGGACTTCAACACAGTGGAGATTATACCTGCTTAGCCAGGAACGAAGCTGGAGATGTGAATATTACTCGTTCACTGGTTGTTCACGGTATGGAACAGTGAATAGTTACAAAATTAAATAAAACACTTGAACTTCACGATAACAGTACCAAAAGCTAACTGTTTTACTGTTATGTTAATTTCGAAGGGTAGCGAGTGCTGATAAAATAACTCGATACATTAGTTGTAGAACCAAAAATACAATATTATTGGAAACTTTGGTATGGTTTTAGCAAGACAAATATGCAGTGGGAAGCATAGTAAGACCAGTTAATACAAACATTCACAGTGGATTGGATGATATTTGATATGGACAAGGTCTTAATACAGAGAATGCCCTGGGTGAAGAAACCCACCCTATCTTCCCAGCAGTACCACATGATAACCACATTGCGTATCCTTCAAATATGAAAGTATAGATTGAAGAATAATGTGTCAGAATGCCTGTCTTAGAAAATTAGGTAGTGAGTCTTCCATGTCAAATGCTTCTCATGGACTATAAAGTCCATGACTGCCATCTTAGGTAATCGACTAGACTACGAATGTTGGCTAATTGAACCAAAGTCTAGTTCACAACCATTTTAATCTCGTCAGAAGAACAGGACACCAGTCAGATGGTGTAGATACCAGAGGGCAATCTGAAGGCAGCAAGTATGTGGAAAAGTTGAGCCAAAGTTTGAAGCAATACAATTACAATCTAGATCAGAGGAATACAACACTCATCCTTTAAGTTTAATTATCAATTAGGTTTTTATAGTTGGGCTACTAACCATAACAAAACTATACATATATTTGTTTGCAAATATTCCAAAACCTCTGTTAATTTCTGAAGTACTTTACGACCTTAATGATATACACCATTTAGGTACTTTACGGTATAACTGATGTCACATTTAGGTACTTTTTGGTGTAACTGATGCACCACTGAGGTATTTTATGGTGCAACTAATGCCCAATTAAGGTATATTATGGTGCAACTGATGCACCATTAAGTTACTTTTTGGTACTTTATGGTGTAACCAATGCATCATCAGTTTTGCATGGCGTTGTCTCCATTATGCACCTTTATCTTCATATTTAATATAGCTGTGAAGCAGTGTTTTTATGACACCTATATACAGTTGTCACACAGTACCGTAATGGAAAAATTATTCAATGCATTAGACACTAAAAAAAAAACTAGTGATGTCATGAAAGTAACGATATATTTTACATCAAAGAGTTTCTTCAATCAGTTCAAGTTAAATATTGTATTAATCATATAATGATGGATTGCAAATTATATGCTCTCGGAAAAACCGATTTATTAGTAGTTATACTGTTTTAATTAATGTAAAAAGAAAAAAAATATTGTAAACTCTGTGCTTTAAAATCATTATTTCTCTCAACTTAATGGCTATTTTGGGCATTTTTTTTTTGTAAAACGGTCTAATATCAGTCTAGTTTTATTATTATGGAAAGGAATGTTTAAGTTCTTTAGAAAGCTTTCCAGGGCTGTGATGACTGCTTTCTTGCTATGAAGACAATGCGAATAATATGCCAAAGAGATAAATCCTTATGGACCATCGTGGAATAACAAGAGATTTCGTGAAGCTTATATTATTAATTGGGAGAGTGAAGATACAGTAGAAGCTATACTCAACAATATAACAAGAATGAATTTATTAGGCACCATTGACTGAGATGAAAAGTCTTGTGTTTCTTATGGTTATATTATTCATTCATGAAAGACAAGACTTATTAGTAAGTAAGGAAAGGTTTTTTAAAAAAGTGTAAAACTACATCAAAAGGAGATTGTTCTGGATTAAACGATGTTTGAAAAAAATATCAAACTATAAAAAAAATGTCTAGCGTAGTTTAGGTGGTGGCTGGTTATGCTGCAGGTTTATTTTAATAATTTCTTGATTAGACTCAGCGTAGTTCAGTAAAGGTCATCTTCCTGAATCGATATGTTTGTTCAAATTCTTATCTGCTCTGTTTGCTTAAGTTAATCAGTTTGTTGAGTAGAGTAGAGCTCTGTAGATGATAGGTGCTTATTTAAGGAGTAATGTCTTAGTTCTTTTCTTCCTTAGTTCAACCTTTGGACACTGTGTGGTAGCGTACTCGGTGAAAGGAAACGCGTGTAATAAATACAAAGTAAATAAAGTTCGAAATTAGTAAAAGAAAGAGATTTTTTCTGGACTGGACAAACGTTTGTTTTCTGTAGTAGTTAAGAGTTGTGTAGATTGAATGTTATAGTGGTTGAAGATGTGCTAGTTTACTTCTTACAGTAATAGACCTGATTATATTTAGTATTTATACTAAATAATATTTATACTAAGTTTTACTTTACATATAGCTGAGACCTGAACTGGTTTGCAATATTCGACACTGAGCATACTTACTCAATATACCTATCCAGACAGAATCCATTTCACTCTTTCTAGTGATTGAGAACTGATTTATAGTTTACAATATTCGACACTGAGTACGTTTATTCTACACATCGATCCAGAGAGGCTCCACTTTACACTTTGCGCTCTCGTTCAGTGGACATTTTAATCTAAGAGGATAAATTTGTTAAATCTAAATTAAAATAAAAAACACCCACATTTCTCTGGTGGTCCCATTTCAGGTAAGTCTGTCAAAAAATGTTTGAATAACTAACCACCTAACTCTCATGAAAACTGACACATAAACACTCATAACATAGCACATTATTTCACCAACTGACACACAAACACTTGTAAAATAGCACATTATTTTACCAACTAGCACACAAACACTTGTAAAATAGCACATTATATTACCAACTGACACACAGACATTTGTAAAATAGCACATTTCTTCACCTACTGACAAACAAACACTTATGCTGTAGTATATTATTATATCGAGCTCGGCTATCTTCTTCATACTGTTTCCAATATTTTGAAAATTTCCAACTTAAAGAAATGTATTTTTTTCCTAATACATTTTTTACTTTCTTTGTATCTAGTTCCACCATCATGGCGGATAGAACCAAAAGATGCCAGTGTAATTGTTGGACAAAGTGTCACCTTAGACTGTCAGGCAGATGGATATCCTCAACCCAGGGTTCGTTGGGAGAAAGCAGAAGGTAGATAAAAACTTCAAATTTGGAACATTTACTGTTGTATAAATAAATATATAGATATCTGTGTGGACTGTAGTGAATAGTAATAATAATTAGAACCTTCTAACTCATTACTAAAGTGGAAGTATCTGAGACCAGAATAAAACATCACCAGTGAAACACATTTTATTATATAATAGAGAACCATAATACTATTTTAATCTTTAATAATATTTTAACTATATGTACTTAGAGGAATATAATTTTAACGACTGTGCATGGATGTTTCTACAGCACATTCAGATCGGTCTTGAATTTTCAAAAAAAAATTCAGTAACTCTCTTTTATAGTTAAAGGCTTTTTTCTCTTTTATTTGATCAATAAGAATCTAAGGCCGGAGGCAAAACTTCTTATCATTAGGTCAATCCTCATTTTCACACTCTTACACTAAATATAAGACCGGATGCAAAACTTTTTCTCATTAGGTTAATCCTCATTTTCCACACCCTTACATTAGATATAAGACCGGATGCAAAACTTCTTATCATTAGGTTTATCCTCATTTTTCACACTGTTACATTAAATGTAAATGGAGGTCTGTGCTCACGTGATGAAAGGCGATCCTTCCAGTTCATAAGGGGTGTTTACCACAAACACGAACTCGGCAATGTATAATTCATGTAATACTTTCATTCTGCCCTTTCGGTATCCGGAGACTTCCTCAATCAGAAAACTGTTTCTACATAATTTGTATGTTAACCTGATTCTGGTCTACTGAATGGCCTCTTATAAGTTTTGTTGACTCAGAGATTTAGGAAAGTTGCATTGACACAATGTTTATTCGAACTTTTCTCTTAAAATAAAAGTACGGAATGCGAGTATGAAGGTCCAAGATTTAAACCATTAATATGCTACAATGCACACTTTAAAATGACGATCCATTTTGCTATTCCGTTCGGCGTAATTATGTAGAGGCGGGTGCTTCTGTCTGTTTTCTTCTCTCCAGTCAATAATTAATTAGGAAACAGCTCTATATATGCCTTAACCTACGGGTTTATGAGTTGATCGTTTCTCCAATATATCGCGCAAGGTGCTATTCATATGTTCAGGTTTCAGAATTTTCGTGTAAAGCTACACAAATGCTATATGCGCATGGTAATCGCTAAAACTTAACAGCACACATTGCTAACTCTTGGTCTACTCTCATCTGGCCCCAAGGCACAGGATGCGTTTTCTGTATCAAGAGGATGCGATCCATGGATACTCGGTTTCATAGTCCGTACACGCTATTCATTAAGTCACTTTTGACTCTAAGTTCCAAATACCATTACCTAAATAAAACAAAACTAACAATTGTTCATATCTAACAGCTTGAGGCCCGGCACGGCAAGGTGGTTAATGCGCTCGACTCGTAATCCGATGCTCTCGGGTTCGAATCCCCATCACACCAAACATGCTCGTCCTTGCAACTGTGGGGGCGTTATAATGTGACGGTCAATCCCACTATTCGTTGGTAAAAGAGTAACCCAAGAGTTGGCGGTGGGTGGTGGTGATGACTAGCTGCCTTCCCTCTAGTCTTACACTGCTAAATTAGGGACGGCTAGAGCAAATAGGCCTCGTGTAGCCTTGGCCTTGCGCGAAATTCAAAACAAAGGAAGAAACAACCTAACAACTTAGATGAAATGACACTGCTGACCTCTACCGGCACAATAATCAGTATTTTTCGTTTCCCTTTTCTGAGATTTGCAAAGACGAAAACCATAACGTGATTTGAACAACAATTAATCTTCTCAGCTGGAAACTACTTAAACTTAAACAGTTGATTTATTTACTTCTAATTAACACGTGAAGAACAGCAGTATTTTTGGTTGTCTATTAAGTGATAAAGCTTGTCCAAAGTCTGTTATAGCGCAATAATACAAAATAAGAAATCCATCAAAGATTTATTATTTTTGTAAGTAATAACCAATAATCACAGTGACTTGGCTACGACTTTGAAATACCTCTCATTTGGCTAGCACGTGGTCGGTCTTAGTGACTGCTAAATGCTAAATAAACATAACAAAAAATTATTTTAACCACTCGCATCACTATACAGTAATGTGTTGTCTATCACTCAGTCAGTAGATACTAAAATGAAGTCATGTAAGAGACGCTAAACGTTGCAACTTGTACTGTGATGACTTCAGTAAAAAGTGTGTATGCCGTGAATCATGCGAAGAATTATGCACTCTGTAGGCTAAAACACACATGAACTTCCAAAGCAAGAACTGAAAACAAAAATATTTGTTACTCTTAATTTTGATTTTACTCTTGAAGCAGAACTCTTTTTAGTCCACTGCAGAAGTTACATTGTTTATCACCATTACCCAGTCACAAGTAAAAATTGTTGGATTTTGAATTGTTATGAATTTCGCGTTAAATTACGAAAGGAATATTTGCGCTAGCCGTCCCTAATTTAGCAGTGTAAGACTAGAGGCAAGGCAGCTAGTCATCACCACCCACCGCCAACTCTTGGACTACTCTTTTAACAACGAATAGTCCGATTAACCGTCACATTAAAACACCCCCACGGCTGAAAGGGCGACCATGTTTGGTGTGACGGGGATTTGAACTCGCGACCCTCGGGTTACGAGTCAAGTGTTTTAATCACCTGGCCATGCTGGGCCAACCTTGTTGGAATCATCCGTGACAATGTAAATGACAATCCATGATGACTGGATGTTTTTCCGTCAAAGTTAGAAAGTTAAGCTCTTGTCATCAGCTGGAGGGGACAGCAGTAAGTATACGGGGGTCAGAACACTAATATTCGGGGTTGGAATACCCGCCGTGAAAAAATCAGATTGAGCTTGGACGATTTGGTTTTTTTTAAAAGAACCAGTACAAATCGTATTAGCATCGTACCCAACGGTTAATTAGAATGGTACAGCATAACATTATATCACAGTTAGATGACAGATATCAAACTTTTCAAAGATTCAAGTTATTTAAGAAGATTCTGCGTTACGTAATATGTCTTCTTTTCTTCTAAGTAGTTTTGATATAGACAAGGAAGTTAAAGGCAGTATGAGAATTATTATGACAGACGTGATATAATTTTACGTGATGCTTTTATGTGGAATGTTAGTAATTACACGATATCTTAAGACGTCGTATGACATTATTTCATGTCAGACTCTCCACTACCACAACAATTTGTACTGCTTTATACATATATAGTCGGTATTCTTAAGACAGCTAACAGCATCTTGCTTCAGAAATACTTAAATGTTACAATTCACGTGAAAAATAAAACAAACAATGAATTTTAAATTAATTTAAAGAATTGGGTCACATTTCATAACGATAGTTATATTTGTATAAAAAGTATAGAACATTTCCTATTAAATATTTTGGAAGTAAAAGTTAATCTAATTTTCATTGAAGTCAACATAATTATCAAAATCCAACAGCAGACTTTTCTGATCATAGAGTGGATAGCTATACAGCAGCGCCCCCTGTATTTCAGTACTTTCTCATCAAATGTTTTAATACTGAAAGTAATTTACTTTTAAGTGACACGTGAAAAAAGAGGGTTAAGAACTCGAATACCTTTTTTAACGCTATTTTGATCCAAACATTGAAACGGTTGATTTTCATGTGTTCGATCTTTTGAGATTACCATTGAAACAGTCGATTTTGACAAGTACGACATAATGCGACTACATCCCTATTACCACTAGAAAGGTTAATTTTCATAGATGCGGCCTCTAGTGATCACTACCATACTACCATTTAAATGATTGATTTACACAGGTGCGGCATCTAGTGATTACCACTCTATTACCACAAGCTACCATCACCAAATTTTTGAAAATGGCTCACTCGTCATCCAGGATGTAGCGAAAGAAGACGAAAGTTACTATTTGTGCCAAGCGACGAATGGAATTGGTTCTGAAGTGAGCGGAGTTATCTTGTTAACAGTACATGGTAAGTTCACTTTGAAGAAGTCCTGTTAACAGTACCCGATAGATTAACTTGAAAGAAATCCTGTTAACAGTACGTGATAAATAAACTTTGAAGAAGTCCTGTTAACAGTACCTGATAGATTAGCTTTGAAGAAGTCCTGTTAACAGTACCTGATAGATTAACTTTAAAGAAATCCTGTTAACAGTACCTGATAGATTAACTTTAAAGAAATCCTGTTAACAGTACCTGATAGATTAACTTTAAAGAAATCCTGTTAACAGTACCTGATAGATTAACTTTAAAGAAATCCTGTTAACAATACCTGATAGATTAACTTTAAAAAAATCGTGCTAACGGTATCTGATAGATTAACTTTAAAGAAATCGTGCTAACGGTATCTGATAGATCAACTTTGAAGAAGTCCTGTTAACAGTACCTGATAGATTAACTTTGAAGAAGTCCTATTAACAGTACCTGATAGATTAATTTTAAAGAAATCCTGTTAACAATACCTGATAGATTAACTTTAAAGAAATCGTGCTAACGGTATCTGATAGATTAACTTTAAAGAAATCGTGCTAACGGTATCTGATAGATCAACTTTGAAGAAGTCCTGTTAACAGTACCTGATAGATTAACTTTGAAGAAGTCCTATTAACAGTACCTGATAGATTAACTTTGAAGAAGTCCTATTAACAGTACGTGATAAATCAACTATGAAGAAGTCCTGTTAACAGTACCTGATAGATTAACTTTGAAGAATTTCTGTTAACAATACCTGATATATTAACTTTGAAGAAGTCCTATTTACAGTACGTGATAAATCAACTTTTGAAGAAGTCCTGTTAACAGTACCTGATAGATTAATTTTGAATTAGTCCAGCACATTAATATTATTTATCAGAGATGTTGAATTATCCCAATATATCATCAGATTTGCCGAGTTGGCTCCGTAACATTTTATACTTCCAAACATTTTTTAGTTGGTCCGGTATAATTATGATTACGAGATACATTGAGTTGGACAAGTAAATACATAGTAATCAAGTTCAGATGAATGTTTTAACCTAACAGACTTTCTAGAAGTTATGATAATGTATTTTTGTGTAGAGTTACTCGCGTTGTTTCTTGTATAGGTGAAATAAAGTTATTGACTGTTGTAGTCACAACTCTAATGAGTGTTTAATATAAAACTTAATGATGAGCCGTAAAATAACGCTGTTCAGTTTCAGTTTCGTTCATCATATGGAATAGAAAAGAATCTTGAGATATAATTATGTCATGATGAACCATAATAGTAGTCGGTTTAATAACATATGAAAACTTACAGTTGATCCACTGAGATCACTTAGCCAAGGCCCGGCATGGCCAGGTGGATTAAGGCGTTCGACTTGTAATCTGAGGGTCGCGGGTTCGAATCCCCGTCACACCAATCATGCTCGTCCTTTCAATCATGGGGGCGTTATAATGATACGGTCAATCCCACTAGTCGATGGTAAAAGAGTAGCCCAAGAGTTGGTGGTGGGAAATGATGACTAACTGCCTTCCCTGTAATTTTACACTGCAAAATTAGGGACGGGTAGCGCAGAGAGCCCTCGAATAGCTTTGCGCGAAATTCAAAAACGAACAAACACTTAGCCAATATGACGTATGTTTAAGCTAAATATACCAAACATACAAATAACTCATCGATATTAACTGACATATTATCAGAAACGACAAGGAACTTAACAAATTTCAGTCACTATAATTTCATATCTTAGGCCTTTAGCCAAGGATACTTTATTTTATTTTTTAATATGCTTGTTTCAAGTGTATAGGGCAAAGCTACACGAAGAGCTAGCTATCCGCATGTATCTCTTGAGCTACTTTTATCTCGCTGAACAGTAAAATTTGAAAGTCATTCTTATGGCGAACTCACGGCTCTAACGTTCAGTGCGAACTGAACTATGGAATACACAATCTGGGTACTCTACTAAATCCCTCTGGTCCATTTCACGGTGTACACTAGTAGCAAGTGTGGGCGAACTAGACTTTTATTTAAAAGATGTCCTGTTTTAAAAACATCCTTTATTGGAAACTATTCATGTTTATAAATAACAACAAACTGTGTTGGAGATATGCCAATTTAAATCCAAAAGATTGAATCCTCATTACAAGCAGATCAAAGTTCATATTGTATTTGGCGTTTTACAGGGAATAATTAATGAAAACATTCTCTGTTTCAGTTGCTCCCAAGTTTCGCAGCAGATTCCAGACTCAAATGGCCCAGAAAAATGAATCTGTCTTCCTGGACTGTAGCGTAACAGGAGATTATCCGATCCAGATGACTTGGTCACGTGATAAACAACCAATTGCATTTGACTTTGATCCCAGGTGAGTAGAAAAAATTATTGTTATTGTTTGAACGTAAGCACAAAGCTACACAATGGACTACCTGTACTTTGCTTTGTCCACCACAGGTATCGAAACCCGGTTTCTAGAGTTGTAAGTCCGCAGACATACCACTGTGGCAATGGGAGACAAGAAGTACTTATATATTGTTTTTCTGATTTTATCCAAGAGAAATCGATGATCCTGATGTCTTTATTTTTTTCTCTACTGACATTTGCAATTGAGATACACTGAAGGCAATTCTAGTTCTAGTCGACTGAATACAAAGCAAATTAATGAAGATGATAGATATATTTAAACGTAACAAATCAATGTATATCTTACGATAGAAAGCCAGCTAATAAAACGAGTCACAATGGAACATTAAAAAAAAGATCAAATAATTGCGAAAATTCAAAACCTTAAGAAATATAGACATTTAGAAACACTGTTCATAAGAAGTTTGTTTGTTTGTTTTTGAATTTCGCGCAAAGCTACTCGAGGGCTATCTGCGCTAGTCGTCCCTAATTTAGCAGTGAAAGACTAAAGGGAAAGCAGCTAGTCATCACCACCCACCGCCAACTCTTGGGCTACACTTTTACCAACGAATAGTGGGATTGACCGTCACATTATAACGCTCCCATAGCTGAAAGGGCAAGCATGTTTGGTGTGACAGGGTCATAAGCAGTTAATAAATTTAATTTATGTAATAATTTTGTCTTGATTTGCACGTGAAAGAAACGGAACAGTTTACCTAAAGAGAAATCTAAAATTATTCTCACAGCCGTAGGACTAACTGGCTATTTTATTTTTCATTTTCCAGGATACGAATAAAAGAAGAAACTTCTGATGGTATGTTTAAGTCACAAATAACTATTATTTCTGCTGGCAGAAGCGACTCAGCGCTATATACTTGCACGGCTACTAATGCGTACGGATCTGATGAATCTAATATACAGTTGATCGTACAAGGTGAGTGTTGTCAAAGTGTCAGCAAATGATACCCATTTATATCGTGGTAAACATTGACTATACAGATGAAAGTCGTCCTTTGTTGGTATAGTAATTTTCTGTTTATTGAAAGTCGAAACAAAAACAAATTTAGGTTTTCAAATTTTATACGTTAGCAGTGCCATCTGTTGAACAATTTGTGGAAACTGATGCAATTTCGTGTGATTCTTGAACGACAGTCTGCATTTTGTGTTACATTTCGCATAGACTAACTTACAACAACATTAGTGTAAAACTTCAACTCTACAGTGAAAGTATTTTCACAGATTTTGGTTACAAAGAGAAACTCAATCAGTGAAGCAGTTATTTTATTAGCCTTTTATGATACAAAGAAAACTTAACTTCCCTCACTAGCTGCTATAATGTGTCAAATAATTACATATAATTAAAATAATTCTATTATTTTACATGTGTTATTAAATATAATTAAATTATTTTATAAAATAATATTTTCGTACTTAAATCATAAATAAGCTCTATGGTTGTAATTAGCACAAAACAATTAAAACTGTTTAATGTAAGAGCAGATTTCTTTACATATTTAATTTCTTGCTAATTCTATCTCAGAGGATTTTTCACTTAAATCACTACAACAAACGTCACCAGTATTTAAACAATTTTTGTTATATCTATTTTGTATCTTCAGAACCACCTGATCCACCGAGAGAAGTTCACGTCATAATCACTACTAGTCGCACGGCTAGAATCCAGTGGGATCCACCATTTAACGGAAACAGTCCCATCACGAGTTATAGGGTTCATTGGCAATTAGCCAACAATTCATCTTCGTCCGAAGGTAAAATTTCATTATCTTTCTCGTCAAGGTAATTAAAGGGTAGATTTATTTTTGGCTTGTGCGTCACATTTACGATCAACTAAAAACTTGCGTAAGCGTAAACGATGTGCGGGTCTCCCAGTGGCACAGCTATATTTCTGTTAAACCGTGTTTCGTATACCCGTAGTTGGAAGAACACAGATAGTCCACTGTGTAGCTCTGTGCTTAATTCCAAACAAACAAACGAACAAGCGATTATGCTATTACAATCTTTGTGCTAGAAACCGGATATTTATGAATATTTCCCCTTTCACTTTTGTACATTGTACCAATTCTTTCCGGGAGACGGATGCTGAGAAATAAATCCCAGTGGCCCAATGGTGTTTCTGGGGGCTTGTATTGTTAGAAACCGGATTTAGTACTCCTGGCGGGCAGAGCATAGATAGCCCTTTGTGTAGTTTTATGCTTAATTCCAAATAACGGAAATGAATAAATCGTTTATCAACAGGAGATGGTTTGACAGTTCAGTATTTTCTGTTGTGTGAAAGTAAACACAGATTTTGGACAAATCTATTTGTTTTAAAAGCAGTTTTCTTCATATACATAATTTCTTGAGTTGTTGTACTCAGGGCTCTGTGAAGCAGATGCTAGAATCATAGTAATATAGAACTAATTACTGCGTGCAAGTAATTTATAGATTCAGTTGTATGGTAATTTATCTTGTCGATACTTTCTCCTAAGTACTTACGCAGTTGATGTTGCATTAACAAAGATTATGAGTACAAGGGTGTCAATATTGTTAAGGAAACGAAGTTTTAGTCGTTAAAGCTTAATAGATGAAAAAGTGATTACTTACTCCCCTACAGTTTGAAAACTGACTCTACTTTCACGCCTGCTCTGAATTTTACGTCACAGATCTGCGAATTATCATCGTGTGAACCACACTGTTATCATAAGATATTCGCTTGGAGATATCATCCAGTAACGAATGTATAAAGATGTTGAAAGTTATAGAGATATAAGGATGGTATTACAGGGAGGTAGGAAAAAATAGAAAATCTAACGGATAATTATATTAGTGATCATATAAATAGAAAGATACGATTAATATGTTTCAGGTTTCTCTGGTTGTTTGTCGATACTTATTTTTATATTGAATGAATGTTCAATATAAGTTTTAATAAACATGGTATACGTTCAAGATAGACGGAGGAAAATACTAATATAAAAAATAAACACTCATTATTGGAAGGATACAAAAAGTTAAACAGATGGATTTAATAAGCCTAACATGTAGATGCACAGACTATTGGATGGATGAGTGGGTGGCTTAATGGATAGATAGATAAACAGATAAATGGATAATATTTAATACATTATAAATCCATTTTAAATATAAATATTTTAATGTTATATATATATATTATAAATGCACTTTTATTTTTCTTAGATAACCACAAAATACTATACAATACAACAGTCTCTAGTAGAGATGTCGCTACCCGATTGGATCATTTAAGGCCTGCTACTACCTATGAACTCTACGTTACTGCAGAAAACATTATTGGTGTGAGTGGTATTAGCAAGAAAGTGCCCTTCACAACTGATGCTGAAGGTTGGTTCTACTTCACCATTTATATGATCAAAAGTGTAGATTTTATAGAAAACATAAGCTATGCGATGTATATCGTAAATTAATTAAAGATAGAATTAAAACGTATATGGTCGAATTAAAAAAACAACAAAACCAAAGCAGCATTCATGCCATGAATAGCTGCATTCTACTACTTTCATTATTATCTGGTTCCTAGAAAAGTTATAATATTTTATTTACCACAAAGAAATGAATATATATTTGGCATTAAATCTATAAAAATTTATTTTGTGTGTAAGTTAACAAAAATTATTATTTATATAAATTTTTATGTATATTAATTCGAAATATTGCTATATTTTAAAGTATTTCCAAAACATTACGTTGAGGTTAATATCTTTTAAAGCAATTCTTAAATTAACTCTGTTTTCATCTCTCTAAAGGGGCTTTTAAGAAACATTAAAATGTTACAAATTCCAACTGACGATTATCACATTGCTTTATTAGTCATAAGATAACCAGTTACAGTATTTTATTATTGACCAAATAATTTAAAGATTATGTGAAAATATAGTGATATTTTTTTTCCACTAGCTCCTGGTGGTCCCCCAAGATCTATTGTTTTTGAAAGTATGACGTCAGAAGCTGTGAAAATCACGTGGCTGGTACGTATTAGATATATATTTATTTTAGAGCCTTTAAAACATTAAATCAGATACACCTGTTCAAGACTGGACTTGTTTTATTAAGTACAAAACTAATCATTAAAGTTTGTTCCAATATAGATCTTCTATTTCAAGAAAAATAAAGAAAACTGGGACGTAAAATATTTGAACTTCCTCAAGCGTTACAGTTTGTTGATACTGTTTATTGGTATGATACTGTTCCTAATAGTATAGCCGTTTCATTGGGAAAGTCATTGCGTATTGATACTGTTCCTAATAATACAGTTGCTATATTGTGGATTTCAGTGTTCATTCATATTGTTTCTAATAATATAGCTATTAAGTTGTGAAATTCAGAGTTTATTTATATTGTTTCTAATAATACAATTGCTACATTGTGGAATTCAGTGTTTATTGACAAGTAAGAGGTATGTCTGAAAGATTAGTATCTCCAAAACAGGACTTCAATACCAGTAGTGTAGCTTTATGTTTAATAACAAGTTACTAAACTACTAGGCATGATGTCACAAGACCAACATAATGAAACTGTGAAAACAATTGGATACATAGCAAACATTACATGTGATAAGGGAAATGCTTGCATAACAATTCGAGCTTCATTTATTAAGATATTTTATTTTACAGTTTTCTTTCTGGGACTACATTTGATCAGATACGTTGAATATCTAAACATGTTACCAAGCAATAAATACTATTGTTCTCGTAGATTCCGAACCTTTTAAAAACTGTTTTCAAAACTGAAATATATATGTATTATTAAGTTATAAGATGCAGTTTTAAACTCTTTACTACTTTCAATATTGATTTTTGTTCTAATTTAACAAATACTTCTGAAAGTTACTAATCATATTTTTTTTCCTGCTAGCTCGTTCAAATGTATCTGTACTTTATATTTATGGGAAAATTATAAAGGCTAACTGGTGTTATCTATTAATTCACGCTGAGAAATTGACTGTCTCTTTTAAAATTAGGCTTATAAAAACACTATGGAGCATATTTAATTTATTATAATTTCTGTTATAAATCTGTGTTGTTTTTATTTTTTCACTGAAGAAGGAGACTCCTGTTGGTAAATGATTTTGCTTGTACCTAAGGGAGATAATAAAACCATTTGTTTTCGAGCAATAATTAGATGTTGAAAATTAAGAAATTATCTGTTCTAGAGTTTCATAGTGTTATTCCTGTTAAATTATAATGTAGACCTATTGTTGTTTAGTGATTAAAATAATGAGTTGTGCATCCAAATATTCATGGTTCGGGGTCCCTTTGCCGCAAAATCATACCCCGTATTTTCAGTGAGGTTCAAATCATTCTATTTTATTAAAGTGGCTAACAAACTGGTGGTGGATGCTTCGTCTAGCTACCTTCTTAACCTGGGATCGTGACCCCTGGGCGGTCGTTTGAAGTTTCTCGGGGGGACACTGAAGGTTTGGGAATTATTGGGGAAATCACGGAGCAGTTTGTAGTTTTTTGTGGCAAGTGCCTGTAACTGTCCACCAATGAGAAACACGCTGAAGTGCGGCAGTTGAACCGCGTCGAGATGCTTGTTGTACAACCACCTGTCTAATTTTGAGTAAAAATTTTCATATATTACAACGTTTTGAATTACCTAAATTTTTTAACTATATAATATTAATACATGAAACTTAAAATTTAAATATCAAAGTTTCCATCGTATTTAGTATATTTTCTCATTATATATATTACATTATATCAACCCTCACACTGAGTTAATAAGTAAGTTTTGTATGATGTTCAGTAATTCCATGGATTTTACATTTGTTTAGCACTTGTAGCATTTCTCAAGGTCATTTATTTTCAATAAATTAGGATGTTTATATTGTTTTGTTTTATTCTACCTTTACGCAAAGTTCATCATTACAAAAATTATTATAGAGGTCACGGTAATACTCTGGAGAGTCTCGGGGGGGTAAGACGATGAAAAAGGTTAAGAACCACTGAGTTTAGTCTATCATTTCAAAATTATGGACACCTAGCGCAGACAGAAGTTTTGTAGTTTTGCGAGAATGTACGAAATAATATTTTCTTCCAAGTTTCAATTAATGATCTTTTCTCTAAAATAATTTGAACAGTATATCCTACTACATTCCCCTTAGTGTTTAGGCCAGGTGGTTAGGGCGCTAGATTCGTAATCTGGGGGTCGCGGGCTCGGATCCTAACACACTTGTCTTTTCATCTGTAAGGACGTATTATGCTACTATCAATCCCACTGTTCGTTGATAAAAGATTAGCTCAAAAGTTAGCAGTGTATGGTGATGACTAGTTGACTTTCCCTCAATCTGTCACTGCTAACTTAGGAACGAATAGCGCAGATAGCCTTCGTGTAGCTTTGCGCGAAATTGAAACTTAATGTGTAATTTAAACTAATTATATTAGTATCTACTACTACACTTCTCTTAATGTTTAATTTAAATTAATGTTAACAGAAATAATGTTGCAATATTAACCGTATATGTTTTGTTTTTTTCTTACTTAGGTCTTAAGCTTTTATGATAATAATTTATTTAACTAAATAATATGCTATGTACAAAATTACATTTTTATAGTTAACTTTCTATTGGAAATCAAACAACTAAACAAATTTAAATATAAACAATTCGTTTGTTCTTAAGCACAAAATTGCATAATGAACTTCCTGTTATGAAGTTGCCGCATGGATCGAACTTTGAATTTCAACGTTATAAATCCTTAAATAATGGAGAGGGTTGAGAACAGAGAAAAAAGCAAACAAAAGAGGGAGCTGCGACTTCTGTATCTATTAATATTGTTTGTTTGTTTGTTTTTTAATTTCGCGCAAAGCTATTCGAGGGCTATCTGCGTTAGCTGTCCCAAATTTTGCAGTGTAAAATTACAGGGAAGGCAGTTAGTCATCATCTCCCACCTCAAACTATTGGGCTACTCTTTTAACATTAAATAGTTGGATTGATTGTCACATTATAACGCACCTACTGCTGAAAGGATGAGCATGTTTGGTACGATAGGGATTCGAACCCACGACCCCCTAGATTACGAGTCGAGCGTATTAATATTGTAATTCACACGTTTGTGTGTGAATATAGTTAGCTTGAGATGAAATACTGAATGTAATTTTTCATACTACACTAAAAAGTTCACTTTTTTGAATTTTTTAGAAAACTTACCAACAAAGAGCAAAAATATAAAAATCTAGCTTTTTCTTACAACATACGCGTAATATGAGGGTCGCGAGTTCGAATCCCCCTCGGATCAAATATGCTCGCCCTTTCAGCCGTGGAGTCGTTATAATGTGACGGTCAATCCCACTATTCGTTGGTTAAAGAGTAGCCCAAGAGTTGGCGATGGGTGGTGATGACTAGCTGCCTTTCCTCTAGTCTTACACTGTTAAATTAGGGATGGCTAGCGCAGATAGCCCTTAAGTAGCTTTGCGCAAAATTCAAAACAAACAAACAAAGAAAATAGATCATACGTTTCCCCTAGTTACGATATAGCTATCCTAAAATTAACTACGAAACAAAATTAATTTGGTTTGAATTTCGCACAAAGCTACACTAGGGTTATCTGCGCTAGCTGTCCCTAATTTTGCAGTGTAAAATTACAGGGAAAGCAGTTAGTTAGTCATCCTCTCCTACCACCAACTCTTGGGCTACTCTTTTACCAACGAATAGTGGGATTGACCGTCACATTATAACATCCCCACCGCTGAAAGGGCAAGCATGTTTGGTTATGACGGGGATTCAAATTCGTGACACTCAGGTTACAAGTCAAGTGTTTTAAACACCTGGTCATGCCGG
The DNA here is from genome assembly GCF_004210375.1 of Tachypleus tridentatus. NCBI lineage: Eukaryota > Metazoa > Arthropoda > Merostomata > Xiphosura > Limulidae > Tachypleus > Tachypleus tridentatus. The sequence goes on along the minus strand of NC_134826.1, from coordinate 47,878,526 downwards.
GCCGAGAGTAACTAATTATGCAAATGGACACTTCTTATAAGGTTTTTTATTTTGCCATAAAATAATTGTGCCCAGAAGATGCGTGACTGAATATTTAGGAAGTTGGATGGAGGTCCAAGTTCTAGATGTACTGGTGAGGTCACTGGACTAGCACTATGCAGGTCGCACGTTCGAATCGCTCTCACCGAACATTATTGCCCTTTCATCTATGGCAGCGTTGTCATGTGGTGATCAATCCCACTAATCGATGGTAAAAGAGTATCCCCAGAGTTGGCGATTGCCTCTGGCCTTCTCTGATAAATTAGGGACGGCTAGCGCAGATAGCCTTCCACTTTCAACTGCCGGTGCGTTATAAAAGTGACAGCCAATCCCAGCATTCGTTAGAGAATAACCGCTTCAGGTGACTGGTGCTGCCTACTGGTTGATTATGTCTGAATCAACCAAGAAGTAAGTGGGATTAATTATTCTTAAAAAATAAATAAGTTGTGTTTTGTATTTGAAACTTATTTCTGTTTTTGGTTGTTAATTGCACATCAGTGTTAAATTACATGTAGTACAATAAAGTCAGGTAAATTAAGTTTTGTTAACTTTTCTGTGTCTTTCTGAAGAGGTTAAAACTATTATAGCCCAATATTATAACTCATAAACCCAATATGCAGCTATGTATTCTGTCCAAAAAATGTTCTAAGCTGGTTAGAAGTACCTATCTGATAAACTTTAGTTTTATTTATTCATGAAACAAAGGACACGCCATTAAGATGGGTTAACGTATTATTCTTAACATTTGTATTAAATTATCGTTTTTCGTTATACAAGCCTTATCGCTTTTCACGTGTGCAAGTCGTGTTAAATTTATACATTGTTATGTATTTTTAATAAAATCAAATATAGTTTCATTTATGGTTTATTTTCTTTACCTAGATGGCAGTTCACGTTTTATTTTGTTTTGTTTCAGACTCCAAAAGAAAGTGTTCAAGACGGAGTTATTCAGGGTTATTACGTTGGATATAAAAAGACCAATTCCTCTGAATCGTATCAGTACAAGACTGTAGAAGCCAAATCCAGAGAAGGTGGTCGGATTAAATGTGTGCTTCAAGGATTGGAGAAATTCACATTTTACACAATAGTTATTCAAGCCTTCAACGATAAAGGTGCAGGGCCTCGTTCTGACCCTATTACCGGGAGGACTCAAGAAGACGGTAATTTGGATTTTCTTTAGCATTATATATAATAAATACCAGTGACTGGTTTACTAGCGTTGAATCGTTTTAGACAATAGATTTTGCCCTAGAATATCGTATGATTAGGACAATATGTTGGATAGCGTCTAGATAGATTAGCTAACGGTGAGGTCAGACTTCACAAAGAGTGTAGGCAAATGTGTTAAAACACGCTCATCTAAGAGCAACTTTCGGCAAAGTTAGGCTTAAGAAATTATGTGAGTAGATGTATTGAAACACATTGGCACACAACGCCTTCGAAAAATATTAGGTTTAACAAACTACCCGAGTAGTATACGTGTTTGAAAATGCTTCACCATAGCTCAGAGTTAGGCTTCACGATTATATCCTCCGTGTTTAAAGTGTATTTGTCATAGAATCACTTTCGGTGAGTTAGGCTTAACAAACTGCGTAACCAGACATGTTTAATCTCACTAGAAGTTAGGCTTAACAAAAATGTGCATTTTTGTACTACAGAACGTGATGTTTTTGTTGTTTTTTTGTTTCGAGTGCAATAGAAAATTTCTTGATAAGTTATAATTTTATTTAAAAGTTCTTAATAGCAAATGAAATAGTATATATGGCATAAATGAATCTGCGTAGCAAAATTTTAAAAGCGCATAATAAACTTTGAATTTGCATCTAAAGAACTAAAAGACAAGTAAACGTAAATTTGGCGAACGTAAATCAATAATGGCTGCAGCAAGGTGTGATGTTAGGTAGATAGATGCTGAAAGTGGTACCGATAGGCACAGAAGAAATGTTTGAAGCTTATATTGTAGAGGAGCAAAGACTACAAAGTAAAAAAACAAAATTCAATACATGCTTAAAGAATTCGTACAAAAAATAACAGTAATGCATTCTCCCAGAGTGAACGAAAGTAAATCAATCGCACACGAAAAAATACTGTTCTACAAGGACAGTCTGAAAGTGGAACACTAGCATATAAAGATTTCACAGCAATAGGGCCTACGCAGACATGATAGTAGAGGTTATCAGTATATTGGTGCTGATAAAGTTGACTAGTTTCATATCAACATTTTTAGACAAACAGGACTACCAAGAGCTTAATAAAAGGTAAATATTCTGATATTATTCTGTTATTGATAGGAAAGAGTTTGATAAAAGGCCTTTTAGAAAATATAATTAAAGTTATTAGAACAGTTTACTTGACTTTCTTTAGTGCCAACACTGTCCCCAAGAAGTGTGAAATGCATGCCTCAGACGTCACAAAGCATAACGATTACGTGGATGCCTCCACCCCAAACTTCCATTAATGGGATCCTGAGAGGATATAAAGTTTTTTATAGACCAGTGACGTTGTTTTATGGTAAGTTGGATAACACAGGCCTGCAAATTTAAACTTCATAATAATTGTTTTGGTTTTAATAATGGATTTTCCATTATTGAGCTGCGAAGATTTTGAAAATAATATTTTTTTATTATCACTTGTAATTTCTTACAAATCGGGAAGAAAAATATTTTGTTTAGATCTAATTATTATTTAGTTTACCAAAATAAACATTTTTATGTGTGTTTCTCGTGAGTTCTGGAGCGATCAATAAGATTCTCACGTCGCGAATACTCTAGGGAAATCTATAGCCAGTGGTTGTCAACATTTTAAGCATAATAAAATGTGACCGGATTTAAAAATGGTTCACTTATGTAAAAGTACACACGACTTCTTTTTTAAAAAAATGTGTACATAACAGAGAAAAAATGATATCATTTTCAGATTCAGCGTTTAGAAAATGCTGTATAACATGTAAAAAATGTAAGTCAATAAAAGTACTGCATAGAGGTCACTAAGCTCTATAATAGTGCATAATAATATCCTATCACAAGATAAAAATATTTTATTTTTTTGAACGTCTTCTTTACCAACTTTTTCGATAGTTCAACGTGTTCTTTCTATCGACACCAAGTTACAAGTTGTAAAATACAGAGGCGCCGCACTATATTGGAAAAATATATGAATAATATTACAAGGTCTTCCAGGTTTGGTTTGGTTTGGTTTGGATTTCGCGCAAAGCTACACGAGGGCTATTTGCGCTAGCCTTCCCTGATTTAGCAGTGTAAGACTAGACGGAAGGCAGCTAGTCATCACCACCCACCGCCATATCTTGGGCTACTCTTTTGCCAACGAATAGTGGGATTGGCCTTCACATTATAACACTACCCTGTCTGAAAGGGCGAGCATGTCTGGTGTGACAGTGAATCAAACCTGCAAATTGCAAGTTGAATGCCTTAACTACCTGGCCATGCCGGGCCATACGTCTTCCAGAATCTACTGATTTGGTTTGTTTTGAATTTCGCACAAAGCTACACAAGGGCTATCTGCGCTAACCGTCCCTAATTTAGCAGTATAGGACTAGAGGGGAGGCAGCTTGGAAATTGAAACTTAATGTGTAATTTAAACTAATTATATTAGTATCTACTACTACACTTGTCTTAATGTTTAATTTAAATTAATGTTAACAGAAATAATGTTGCAATATTAACCGTATATGTTTTGTTTTTTTCTTACTTAGGTCTTAAGCTTTTATGATAATAATTTATTTAACTAAATAACATGTTATGTACAAAATTACATTTTATAGTTAACTTTCTATTGGAAATCAAACAATTAAATAAATTTAAATATAAACAATTCGTTTGTTCTTAAGCACAAAGTTGCACAATGAACTTCCTGTTATGTAGTTGCCGCATGGATCGAACTTTGAATTTCAACGTTATCAATCCTAAAACAATAGAGAGTGTTGAGGACAGAGAAAAAAGCAAACAAAAGAGGGAGCTGCAACTTCAGTATCTATTAATATTGTTTGTTTGTTTTTTTAATCTCGCGCAAAGCTACACGAGGGCTATCTGCGCTAGCCGTCCCTGATTTACAGATTGACTAGAGGGAAGGCAGCTTGTCATCACCACCCACTGCCAACTCTTGGGTTGCTCTTTTACCAACGAATAATGGGATTAACCATCGCATTATAATGTTTCCACGGCTGAAAGGGCAAACATGTTTGGTGTGATGGGGATTCGAACCCGCGACCCTCAGCTTACGAGTCGAGTGCTTTAACCACCTGGCCATGCCGAGCCCGATACCAAGTTACAAGTAAGATACAGAGGAGCCACTCTATACTAGAATAACATGTGAATAATATTACAACGTCTTCCAGAATCCGGTGAAGAAGTATCATAACATATATTTATAGCCACATTTTTGCTTCTTAATAATATTTATTTTCTTGCAAAACTCTACATATTCTCGTAGAAAAAATAAGATAAAAACTTTAGCGAGAAAAACAAAATGATCTTTTATGTAAGAACTTGTTTTTTTTTCTTTTCGAGTTTTATTATTTTTAATTCTTGGTTTATTTGCTCGTGTTTATTTGTGATGTGTTTATTTTGTTCTTGTGATTACTTTGTCTCCTCTCTTCTTTGTTTTTTTGTCCGTTTTTCGTATCTGATTGGCCTACTAATCTCTTGTCCCCCTTGTAAGAGAAAAGTAAAATACAAGTGGAAGGCTTGTTTGACAGTAAATACACAAGGGTTATGACAGCTTAAAAACAAAGGAAAAAGGATTCTTGGGGATTAATTAAGTTGATTGACTACAAGAAGTAAAAACACGACTAAGTTTCAGTAAGGAAATCCGAATGTAGGAACCATATAATTCTGAACCATTCGACTCGCAATTTGCCATAAGTTTTCTTGGTAAATCTGATATAGTTAATCATTTTTACAGAGAACTTTCGATTCTTAGGTATTTGCAGTTATGTTAATTTAAAAAAAAAAATTAATAAATAACGACTAATAAACCATTCATGAAGCTACATTCTTTTCACAATTGTATTTTAAATCGTTAACTCTAAAGCAGTTAATGAGTATAATATAACTAGAATAATAAATAACTTAGTGCCGGTAGATAATTAGAAAATAATCTAAAAATATAGCTATTATTGGTATATAAATGCAAACGACATTTGTAAAAATAAATTGTAGATGTCGCATTGTTAAAAATGTCGACATTACCTCTTTGTTAAGAACTGTAAATGTGAGACAAATCGATATGAACGTTTCGTTAACATTTTAAAAAAATATATTATTTTGAAGTTGAAGTGAATGTTTTAAAATATTTCAAAGATATTAAATATTGAGTTTAATGAGAAGAAATCTATTGTTAAGAGTTGTTATGAGTGTATTCATGTATTGTATTTGTGGCAAAGCTACAAAAACTGTTTACTATTGTTCTGAATTTTGAACAACTGATCAAAGGCACTGTTGTCAGATTGTGTAATAGAAACAAGCCTCTTAATTAACGAGCTACTGTTAAGCAATGCAGTTCTGTTGAAAAGCAATAGTAAAATGAAATAGGGAATATGGTTAACACACACACACATTATGTATACATATACAGCATGTTTATCATACAAAAGAGTTCTTAACCAAACGCTGCACGACTAGACAAAGTCACCAGAACACAGGCTATAATGATTCGTGTGACCTGGTTTATGGATGTGTCTGACAAGTAGGACGAACATAGCTGTGGGGACACACTGTCTATCCTTCGCAGAACCTCACGTGTAAAAACAAGGAAAGGTAAGAGAGCAACACGTGTGTGTTCTAGGTCACAACTCCCAGATCTTTATTACCACAGTTGTAGTAACATGGTTACTCTCAGAAGAAAAGTGGAAAATTAATGACAGAAAGAAAAAGTACTAACGTTAGGGGGGTGACGAGTAAGAGAACCTCACCTCCTGAGTACTACCGTTAGGGGGGTGACGAGTAAGAGAACCTCACCTCTTGAGTACTACTATTAGGGGGTGACAAGTAAGAGAACCTCACCTCCTGAAGCTGACGTTAAGGGGTGACGAGTAAGAGAACCTCATCTCCTGAGTACAACCGTTAACGGGGTGACGAGTAAGAGAACCTCATCTCCTGAGTACTACCGTTAGCGAGGTGACGAGTAAGAGAACCTCACCTCCTGAAGCTGACGTTAAGGGGTGACGAGTAAGAGAACCTCATCTCCTGAAGCTGACGTTAAGGGGTGACGAGTAAGAGAACCTCATCTCCTGAGTACTACCGTTAGCGGGGTGACGAGTAAGAGAACCTCATCTCCTGAGTACTACCGTTAGCGGGGTGACGAGTAAGAGAACCTCATCTCCTGAGTACTACCGTTAGCGGGGTGACGAGTAAGAGAACCTCATCTCCTGAGTACTACCGTTAGCGGGGTGACGAGTAAGAGAACCTCATCTTCTGAGTACAACCGTTAGCGGGGTGACGAGTAAGAGAACCTCATCTCCTGAGTACTACCGTTAGCGGGGTGACGAGTAAGAGAACCTCACCTCTTGAGTACTACTGTTAGGGGGTGACAAGTAAGAGAACCTCATCTCCTGAAGCTGACGTTAAGGGGTGACGAGTAAGAGAACCTCATCTACTGAGTACTACCGTTAGCGGGGTGACGAGTAAGAGAACCTCATCTCCTGAGTACTACCGTTAGCGGGGTGACGAGTAAGAGAACCTCATCTCCTGAGTACTACCGTTAGCGGGGTGACGAGTAAGAGAACCTCATCTCCTGAGTACTCGTTCGGGGTGACGAGTAAGAGAACCTCATCTCCTGAGTACTACCGTTAGCGGGGTGACGAGTAAGAGAACCTCATCTCCTGAGTACTACCGTTAGCGGGGTGACGAGTAAGAGAACCTCATCTCCTGAGTACTACCGTTAGCGGGGTGACGAGTAAGAGAACCTCACCTCTTGAGTACTACTATTAGGGGGTGACGAGTAAGAGAACCTCACCTCTTGAGTACTACTATTAGGGGGTGACGAGTAAGAGAACCTCACCTCTTGAGTACTACCGTTAGCGGAGTGACGAGTAAGAGAACCTCATCTCCTGAGTACTACCGTTAGCGGGGTGACGAGTAAGAGAACCCCAACTCCTGAAGCTGACGTTCCAACCCCCATGATGACTGCAAACATTTTAATTAATAAGGTTATATGCGTGTGCATTATTATTACAACAGAAAAGTTGTACTCGAATAAAATACTTACCAAGTTGGTTAAACTAGTATGACACCCATAATGTGTACTGTAACTAGTAAGTTTGTAAATAAAGCATATCAATACACTTACATACATCGAAATAAACACCATTGTACTCCCCAAAATGACTAAATTATTAGAGGAGGCGACTCCTTGTTTACCTTTTTGTCACACCAAACATGCTCGCCCTTCTAGTCGTGGGGCGTTACAATACGACGATCAGTCCCATTATTTTTTGGTAAAAGAGTAGCCCAAGGATTGGCGGTGATGACTAGTTGCCTTTCCTCTAGTCTTACACTGCTAAATTAGGGACGACTAGCGCAGATAGCCCTCGTGTAGCTTTGCGCGAAATATAAAAGAAACAATACATGGACTTGGCAACTGTAGAAGATTGTAAATCAACAGCATCCACACCAAGAAACTGACTAACGCTCTTTTAACGCATCCACAGTTTAAGGTGCAGAGAATATTTTGTGGTATGACACAGATTCGAACCTGACTTGCGAGTTCCTAAATCCAAAGCTCTTCCATAGAGCCAACAAGTTCCCCTTTATGTCTAAAACAAATATCCAAATCTCTAAGTAGTAGTTAACGTACGGGACTGTAGACTTATAGGTTCGTTATTCAATTTCAGATACTCCCCAAAAAAAAAAAAAAATAAAATGCTCTCCAGGCTTTGGGGCAGTATGTGTGTTAAAAGAATAACTGTTGTCAAATCCTACTATTCGATTACAGTAGGCCACGAATTGACGATAGGTGGTCTAGACTAGCTGTCATCACTTAAGTTTATCACCTCAGAAATGAAGGACGGCTAACGCAGATAGTCACGGATGAAAACTAGCAAAAATATTTTTTTTCTTTCAATGATTATGGCACACCAAACATGCTCGTCATTTCAGCCTTGAGGGCGTTACAATATGACGGGCAATCCTACTATTCGTTGGTAAAAGAGTAGCCCAAGAGTTGGCGGTGCGTTGTGATGACTAGCTGCCTTTCCTCTAGTCTTACACTGCTAAATTACGGACGGCTAATGCAGCTAGCTCTCCTGTAGCTGTGCGCGAAATTCAGAAAACAAACTCTAATACCAACGGATAGTGTGATTGACTATAATATTATAACGCCTCCAATGCTGAAAGGGCAAGCGTGTGAGAAATATTCAAACCCGGGATCTGCAGAGTGAGATTTGAGAGTATCCGTCTTAACACATGGACTAATCTGGATAAATTGTTCCGAATATAAAAATTTAAATGTTAAAGTTATTATAAATTACTATAGTAGTACAATCAAATTAACACACTGTTGTTGAAGGTTGGACGTCACGTAACCTATAACGTGTGACTTCGAGATCCGGGTTTTAAAAACTTGAATTAATGAACTACTGTTATGTATTTACAGTCGGGAGATTACCTGGAGTTATAGACCAGGTGTGGTCTATAGTTAGTGTGCCGGAGTGTAAATCTGAAAGTCAATGGTTCGCGTCTTGTTTTCGTAGAAGTGTACGCTCTGCACTTTTATGCTATGGGATATAAAGTTGCTCAACCGTTCGCGGTTGGTGCTGTTGACTGAGTGCCTTCTTCTTGTCTATTGGTACAGAATTAGAGACGGCTATGGCAGATAGCGCTGTGTAGTTTAAGCAAATATGAATAAGAAAAAGAATATGGAGTTACATTCAGTTAAATTAATCTTCGTACCAAACAAACTAGTATAGCATATTTAACTAACTAGAGTTATTTAACTAACGTTTTAACTCGTAAATTTGTTTTTGTTAGGGTTAGGTTAGATAAAAAAAATATCTGATGTTAAGTAAGTATTTTTAAACAGATTAATTAAATAACTCATTCAGTTAAAGTAATTTTACTGCATCACATTACTGTAATCGTTGTCACGTGTACACAACCTAAAGAAGATAACATCACAACTTTCACATTTGATATCATTATTCACGTAATAATTTTTTAGATGACACAATTTAAACAGTATGGCGTCATGTTTCAAGTTTTATCTGAACGAAATCAGTAATGATACTTTATCGAAAACTAAGTTATTTTTAAATGCGACTTTATATTATCTTATTTATCACTATACATACAAGTATGTGTATGAACTGATTTTCAGTTCATATTTATCCAATATTAACATAAATTGTTATTGGAATGTAAGCTTTAAGATATAATGTAAAGATGGATGTAATTATGCTAATTACTGAGATTCTAGACTTGAATTAAACTATTCGTGTATAAAAAATTTAAAGCCAGTAATTTATAATTTAGCTAACATCAAATTTCGTGTATTTTTAGATCGTTTATTCTCTCCACTTGTACTCAAAGACGATGCAACAATAGCCACAATACAAGATCTGAACAAATTTACCAACTATAGTATATCGGTCTTAGCCTTCACAAGAAAAGGGGAAGGTGTTTCGAGCGAACCTGTGTACTGTCGAACCCTACCGGACGGTATTTGTAACTTTGTTTATTTCTTTAATCATTAACGAAATATCAACTTTTTAATATCTGATGATACCCGCGACTTGGTATTTAGGTAACCGTATAGGTATTTTGATATTTGAAGAGTATAATATAGACAAAATACCCCCGGAAAATGTTGTATTTCAAGTTCCCCACCTGATCTGTACGCCATTAGTGGTCATCCTTTAAATTTAATGGTATGTAAGGATACTAGTCATTTTTTGACTTTAATGGTTTGTAAGGATACTAGCCAGCCTTGAAATTCAGTTGTATGCAAGGATACTAGCCAGCCTTTAAATTTAATGGTTTGTAAGGATACTAGCCATCCTTTAAATTCAATTGTATGCAAGGATACTAGTCATCCTTTGGCTTTAATGATTTGTAAGGATACTAATCCTTAAATTTAATGATGTGTAAGAATACTTACTAGTCTTTATTTAAAGATGGATTTTATTCTTATATGCTCTTTCTACATTTGTGTATTGTGAGTTGTGTTTACATTTTTAGTTCCGAGTGCTCCTGCTGATATCAAAGCTATTCCCATTTTATCCAACGGTATCTTAGTGTCGTGGAGACCTCCAACTCAGCCTAACGGTTATATTCAACACTACACTTTGTACCAAAGATCGTTATTCCGTGGTCTTCAGGTAAGAATTTAATACTTACAGCAAGTAACACATTCAGTTGCTACCCGCTGACTCAGTAGTAAGTCTGAGGGCTTACCGTGCTAATATGTGATTTCGATACCTGTGGTGGGGAAAAAGAACAGACAACCCATTGTATGGCTTTGTGCTTAACGACTGACAAATGCATTCTACGATGTAAGTTCTCATAGCTAAGACTAATTTAGTATTCTTATTTTCAGTTGGTCTGCCTCTATTTCATTATTATTATTGTTATTATTATACAAAGCCTCTTTGTGGTTGTTACATTTCTAAATACAATGTAAAAGAAGGATTGCAATTGTAATTCGACCATCAACCTTAACATCTATATTCCTTTTAAGCGCCTTTCAAAGAACCTTTATTTATCAGTTTCTAAGATGAAAATACGATTTAAAAGTGCTAAAAACAACAACCATAAAAGAAAAAAAAAAAAACAATAACCATTTTTCTTTGGCCTTTGGCGTCTGGCCAAAATATCACAACTGTATTTCCATAGATATATAATGTTGTCTGTTTTTTTTATTAATGTTCAGGATACCACATATCATCGAGTGGATCCATTTAAAAGCCACTTTAAAATTTCGAATCTCGAGAAAAACAAGCGATATGAATTCTGGTTGACTGCTTCCACATTTGTCGGAGAAAGTGAATCAACACGAGTTTTGTCACAAACCACTTCAGAAACGAGTAAGCTGCTCGTTGTTTATGACAATATTACTCTTAGCAAAGTCTTATCTACGTTTTATCTTTTACTTTCTATTGAAAAGTTCGTGAATTAACGTTTACCAGCACGTGTGTTTAACTTTCTTCTGTTTAGTGCAATAAACGAAAGTTTTTACGTCCTTACAAAAGCAGTAAGTAACATTAGGGGAAATATTGTATCTTCCAAGTTAATTTATCATTTTCGTGGTTGAAACATTTAAATTAACTCATTATGATCGTAAGAAATACTTGTGTGTCAATTGTGTTAACTATTTAGTAATATCTCTTATAATTATCTGTATATCTTTACATATATTATTGGTAATTTACAATTAAGTAGTATATTGCTTACCTTGAATGTTATAGTATCTTGGCATAGTATAAGAGTAGTGTTGTCATACACATGACATTGGTGGTATCAACCTACAATACAACACAAAAACAAAACACCGAACACCATCAGTACTTCGTAGATCCAAACTTGTTTACTGTCGGATATGCAGAGCACAATATTTATAGTTAAACGCAACAGCAGGTACAACAACTATACCAATAAACACGCTTTAAGTTTGACATAACTAGTACATTCTTTGAATATTTATTTGGTAGTTTTATCTTTTCATGTTCAGTAGAATCTTCTGTAATAGGGACGTAGAAGTATTTTGGATATTACGTTAAAATAATACTGTTTGCGGAGGTGCTTATATTCATATGCCAATGCATTGTATAAACGTTAAGGAGGGCATATCTTATTACTACCTTAAATGCGGTAGACGATTGTGAACATTGATTTTGCTATACATTTATTATGTAATACTTAATATAGATATCCTATACTGTTTTCTTTAGTTCAAATGTATGTGTATACATGTGAGACTGGTGAACACAGGTTAATACTAATAGATGGTGTATTCCCACCACAATGTGTGTCCTACTCTGAGGATCTTTAAGATTAATGCAGCGTTTTTGATTTGGACTTGTATTTGTTCCTAACAAACTACCATTAGTCAGAAATTTTGATTTGCTGTTTTTAATGCAGCCCTTCCTTTTGATCTTGTTTTATCTTACATGACTATTTAGTATTATATACACACAGGTCAGACTTTCTTGTCCACTTCTGAATTAATAGACGTTATGAAAGTGAGATTCTGACGGTGAGTTTAAAGTAATTATTATAAAACTATTGAGGTTCTTATTTCTATTTAACATTATTTTGTAATAATAAAGAGGTGGAGGTTCCAAGTCATACAAATATAGAAATTTAGGGTGGTTTCTTTCTACTACAAGACCATCTGTCTTTCACGTTTAACTACTGTAGGCAGCGAAAGGCAGTAAGAATTGATACGTTATGAATCTAAACACAAAACTGTTAACCCTAAATTCGATTTTCCATAGCAGCTTCCTAGTTCGATATCTGAATTTGTATCATGTCTGATAGATGTAATATCTCCAACGCTTTTGGGTGTTATGACAACAGATATTTTCAGTTATGAGTTAACGGTAATAACAAGGAGTGGTAGTAGTCATTTTTTTCGTTTTTTTAATTTTCTGTGAATGTTTTAGCTGTGACTTATATACAAATATATGTGTGTCTGTGTGTATAGGTCGGTAAGACTTGTTTCCTCCCTCCATATTAATAGGTATTAATAAAGTCAAGTTTTGTTACTAGCCTTTGTTTAACTTTTTTCTGTTCAGTGTAATAAACGAAAGTTTTAACCCCTTAAAAAAAGTAGCAAGTATCAGATAACATTAAGGGAGAATTTTATCCTCCAAGTAAATTTATCGTTCTTGTAACTGAAACATTCAAATTAACTAGTCAGATCGTGGTGTACCACACATGTATCTTAACTTGCCCATTACAGATATCCAATTAGAGATGTGTAAAATAAATACTCATACATATATTTCTGCCTCTCGCATATCACTAACCAGAAGGCCTTTTGGTCAGTAACAAAACTGGTCGGTTGGGCTGGTCGATGATTGACCAAGATTTATCTTGAATACCATTTATGTATGAAGTATAACAAGTCTATATAGTTGCAGTTTGAATGCGGAAAACGTACAAAGTACTTAAAACCGGTAGATCCAATATTTGTGATAAAAATTGCTATTTCGCTTCATTTGCCCAATGCAGATTTGTAAACCGGAGTTGTTGTTATAAAACCATTTTGCTACTGGCATATATATTGATGGTCGAAAGTTTTCTAATCCACATTCCAGTTTTTCATTTCGAATATGTTAGACGAAACCGAATATAATACACGCCTTGGGTACCAGTTTATGTATGAGTAATGGTGTTTTTAGATAATAAAATTCCTTTTTTTTTAGATCAGTCCAATTGAAAACATTTTACAAGGGAGCGATTCTGTAATTATATTAGTATTTTATATTTACAGTACCTGCAAGAATTGCTTCGTTTTCTGAGCACCTGACAATTAGCCGTGGATCTAAAGCTTATTTGCCGTGTTTAGCTGTAGGAATTCCAACTCCGCACCAAGAGTGGTCATTCAGGTAGGAAAGCTAGCTAAGCATATCTAACATTACAAGCTATAAAGTTATTTTTATATAACTGTTTGTTTGTTTGTTTTCAATTTCGCACAAAGTTACAAAAGAGCTATCTGTTTTAGCTGACTCTAAATCACTTGATTTACCGTCTTCTGGTGGGACAGCGTATAAATTTATAGACTTGCAAAGTTAAAACAAGAGCTCGATTCCCCGCGGTGGACAAAACAGATAGCCCAATGTGTCTTCGCTTATAAACAACGAAACAAAACAAATAACTGACCATATGCTACTGAATTATATCGGTGTCGCGAACCCCACTCATTATGGGTAACCATAGGAAAGGGCAAATCAAGAAAAAAAGAGGATAGGCCTCATATGGTGGTAAAGTTTATATTAGATATGATATAAATAAAAGACATTTCAAAACACCATACATATCATTAAACACTAAAATACATGAAAACAAACTGCCCAAAATTTAAATATCTTAAGAGATGCAAATTCGGAAAAACGAAATCGTTTCCTTAAAAGCGACGTTTTGGGTATACACCATACGTGAGACTAAAATACTTCGGTTTAGTTCACTAAGTCTCATGAAAGGATAAACCTGAAACATCGCTTTTAATACAATAAATTCGATTTTCCGACCATATCTCTGGTAGCAGGTCATTTTCCGTTATTCTGAGAGTTCAGGTATTGGTTGTTACTCATTGTTATCACACGCACCGTCAACAAGTTAGGATATTAATGTTTATGACTATGGTTGTTAGTCATTGTTAGCATGGATACCAACAACAATTAATCGGTTTATTTACGTTGACAGATAAGGTTTTGGTTTGTTTTGAATTTCGGCCAAAGCTACACGAAGGCCATCTGCACTAGCCGTCCCTAATTTAGCAGTGTAAGACTAGAGGGAAGGTAGCTAGTCATCACCACCCACCGCCAACTCTTGGGCTACTCTTTTACAATACCAACAAATAGTGGGATTGATCGTTACATTATAACGCCCCCACGGCTGAAAGGGCGAGCATGTTTGGTGCGACCGGGATTCGAACTCGCAACCCTTGGATTACGAGTTGAGCTCCTTAACTCATCTGGCCATACCGGTCCCTCAAGGTAACGACGAGTTATCAACACCTAAACATAACTCACATATACGCATGCGTGTTCTCGTGCTAATAAAAATTACTAAAAATAATTAAGATAATCTTACGACAAATTAGTGTTAAAAACTCAAATTGACCAAATCAGCAGTTCGAATAAGTTTTGTACTTGCACTCAATAACACCACACAAGGTTTGGCAGTGTTTGGAACGTATGGTAAGGCCTAAATCATTGTACTAAGAACTAATACGGTCATTAATTAGTTATTATGTTAGTATTTAAAGACGTTATCTATGACAATCTTAGTGTAAACTAATTTTTCCTTTTACAAACGTAAGTTAAACTAAGATAAGGATCCGAAACTTTCTAAAATGACAGAATTTTTTATTCCTAATAATAGTATAGATAGTTAAATTTATAGTTTACAATTCTCACAGTTGAATTGTTTGTTTAGAATTAAGCACAAAGCGACACAATGAATATCTGTGCTCCGCCCACGACGGGTATCGAAGCCGAGTTTTTAAAGGAGTGAGTCTGCAGACATACCGCTGTGCCGCCGGGGAGCTTAACAGTTGAAGAATACTTATTTTTCTATGTGAAGAAATTTCGAAAAATAATCTTAGATGAATAACGTTAATAATGTTGAAATGACAAAATGCTGAATGTTCTCTGGATAACAACTTGATCACCAAAAACAAACAAACAGGCCAGGTGGTTATGACACTCGACTCGTAATCTGAGGGTCATCGTTCGAATCCCCGTCGCACCAAACATGCTCGCCCTTTCAGCCGTGGGGGACATTATAATGGCACGGTCAATTCCACTACTAGTTGATAAAAGAGTAGCCCAAGAGTTGGCGGTGGGTGGTGATGACCTTCCCTCTAGTCTTACGCTGCTAAATTAGGAACGGCTAGCGCAGAGAGCCCTTGTGTAGCTTTGCGCGAAATTCAAAAAACAAACCAAAATCACAAAAATAGTGAAACATAGAAATCAATGAATAAAAATTAATTATTTAGAACACAACAACCTAATATTTCAAGCACGGAAAATATTGTTTGGACTTCATTTGCTGTAGCACGTGATAAATGCATCTTTAAACACCTAGAGTATTGAAATTTCCATTTCAATGCACACAGTTACAAGTTTATATCAAGTTAAGTTTTAACCACTTGTTTTTAGTGTAAAACTACATAATAGGCTAACCGTGCTCTGTCCACTGCTGGAAATCGATCCACAGATTTTACTGTTGCAAGTCCGTGAAGTTACTATTGAACGAAGTGAGGAGGTTGTATATTAGTCTGGCGGTGGGTGGTGATGACTAGCTGCCTTCCCTCTAGTCTTACATTGCTAAATTAGAAACGGCTAGCGCAGATAGCCCTCGTGTAGCTTCGCGCGAAATTCAAAACAAAGTTTATTAGTCGGTCTTTGTACTAAAACTTTTGATAATCTACTCGAGAAACCTTGAAGTGAGTTATGGTTCCGCAATGTCTCTTTAAAAAAATTATTTAATACAAGGTGTCATTGTCGTCAGTTCTTTTCTAGAAGTAGTGAACTGTTATTTAATACCTGGTGTCATTCTCATCAGTTCTTTCTCTAGAAGTAGTAAATAATTATTTAATACCAGGTGTCATTATCGTCAGTTCTTTTTCTAGAAGTAATGAACAGTTATTTAATACCAGGTGTCATTGTCGTCAGTTCTTTTTCTAGAAGTAGTGAACAATTATTTAATACCAGGTGTCATTATCGTCAGTTCTTTTTCTAAACGTAGTGAACAGTTATTTAATACCGGATGTCATTATTATCATTTCTTTTTCTAGAAGTAATGAACAGTTATTTAATACCAGGTGTCATTGTCGTCAGTTCTTTTTCTAGAAGTAGTGAATAGTTATTTAATACCAGGTGTCATTATCGTCAATTCTTTTTCTAGAAGTAGTGAACAGTTATTTAATACCAGGTGTCATTATCGTCAGTTCTTTTTCTAGAAGTAATGAACAGTTATTTAATACCAGGTGTCATTGTCGTCAGTTCTTTTTCTAGAAGTAGTGAACAATTATTTAATACCAGGT
The DNA here is from genome assembly GCF_004210375.1 of Tachypleus tridentatus. Classification (NCBI taxonomy): domain Eukaryota; kingdom Metazoa; phylum Arthropoda; class Merostomata; order Xiphosura; family Limulidae; genus Tachypleus; species Tachypleus tridentatus. Next base: position 47,861,762 of record NC_134826.1, on the reverse strand, counting down.
GTCATTATCGTCAGTTCTTTTTCTAAACGTAGTGAACAGTTATTTAATACCGGATGTCATTATTATCATTTCTTTTTCTAGAAGTAGTGAACAATTATTTAATACCAGGTGTCATTATCGTCAGTTCTTTTTCTAAACGTAGTGAACAGTTATTTAATACCGGATGTCATTATTATCATTTCTTTTTCTAGAAGTAGTGAATAGTTATTTAATACCAGGTGTCATTGTCGTCAATTCTTTTTCTAGAAGTAGTGAACAGTTATTTAATACCAGGTGTCATTGTCGTCAGTTCTTTTTCTAGAAGTAGTGAATAGTTATTTAATACCAGGTGTCATTATCGTCAATTCTTTTTCTAGAAGTAGTGAACAGTTATTTAATACCAGGTGTCATTATCGCCAGTTCTTTTTCTAGAAGTAGTGAACAGTTATTTAATACCAGGTGTCATTATCGTCAATTCTTTTTCTAGAAGTAGTGAACAGTTATTTAATACCAGGTGTCATTATCGTCAATTCTTTTTCTAGAAGTAGTGAACAGTTATTTAATACCAGGTGTCATTATCGCCAGTTCTTTTTCTAGAAGTAGTGAATAGTTATTTAATACCAGGTGTCATTATCGTCAATTCTTTTTCTAGAAGTAGTGAACAGTTATTTAATACCAGGTGTCATTATCGCCAGTTCTTTTTCTAGAAGTAGTGAATAGTTATTTAATACCAGGTGTCATTGTCGTCAGTTCTTTTTCTAGAAGTAGTGAACAGTTATTTAATACCAGGTGTCATTATCGTCAATTCTTTTTCTAGAAGTAGTGAACAGTTATTTAATACCAGGTGTCATTGTCGTCAGTTCTTTTTCTAGAAGTAGTGAACAGTTATTTAATACCAGGTGTCATTGTCGTCATTTCTTTTTCTAGAAGTAGTGAACAGTTATTTAATACCAGGTGTCATTATCGCCAGTTCTTTTTCTAGAAGTAGTGAATAGTTATTTAATACCAGGTGTCATTATCGTCAATTCTTTTTCTAGAAGTAGTGAACAGTTATTTAATACCAGGTGTCATTGTCGTCAGTTCTTTTTCTAGAAGTAGTGAACAGTTATTTAATACCAGGTGTCATTATCGTCAATTCTTTTTCTAGAAGTAGTGAACAATTATTTAATACCAGGTGTCATTGTCGTCAGTTCTTTTTCTAGAAGTAGTGAACAGTTATTTAATACCAGGTGTCATTGTCGTCAGTTCTTTTTCTAGAAGTAGTGAACAGTTATTTAATACCAGGTGTCATTGTCGTCAGTTCTTTTTCTAGAAGTAGTGAACAGTTATTTAATACCAGGTGTCATTGTCGTCAGTTCTTTTTCTAGAAGTAGTGAACAGTTATTTAATACCAGGTGTCATTGTCGTCAGTTCTGTTTTCTAGAAGTAGTGAACAGTTATTTAATACCAGGTGTCATTATCGTCAGTTCTTTTTCTAAACGTAGTGAATAGTTATTTAATACCGGATGTCATTATTATCAGTTCTAGAAGTAGTATTTTTGACATTGTTGATCTTATTATTACTGGAAACTGAAATGGATTGTAAATCTTCCACTGAAGGGGTCAACCAATTCCGGTAAAAGGAAGCAAGGTACATGTGTTAGCCAATGGATCTCTCATCATCCCAAATGTTGCCGAAAGTGATTCTGGAAACTACAGCTGCCGTGTACGAAATACTTACGGAGCTGACGAAATTGGTTTCGTTGTGAACGTTCAAGGTACTGGAATTCTCTAACCACTATTTTTTTCTGACGCTCAAAACTCGGTAAAATGTATCTAGAAATAGGTCGTGAATGGTGCAATAATCCTGCAACTCAAATTGCTGTATAACGTATCCAGTGATTAAAGTGGAAATTTGGAGTTTGGGCGGGACAATGCTTGGCACACTATATTTTTCTTCATAGAAAACCTTTTAAAAAATCAACTGTCTGCTGGACTGTTTTTGAACCGAATACTCTACATTAGAGAAGGAAAAGTCTCTATCAGTTTTAAGACCATCTAAAGTCGTATGAACTTAGATAACCATTACGTCCCATATCACAGAATTTTGGATATTTTGTCAAATTCAAGTCATTCCCAGTAAAGACCAGTTATCACGTTCCTCATCCCAGGTTCTCCTCATAGTTTCAGTTATTTTATAGTACTATTTAAAGTCCTCTAGGCTCCTTGTTACACATAGGGCTGGGGTTTCTCATTAGCAAATTGAGGAGAGACGATAGGTCAGCACTCTCCTTCACCATTGCGTTTTTTCAGTTGTATAATCCTCATTAGTATTGGGGTTCCACATACTTTTGGCCATGTAGTGTAAGTGTGTATATTGTCGTTTGATTTTTCGGTATTTTAATGTATTTCATAATGTTTTACTTTATTAATTGCGAGATTGTTTCATGAACAAAGATATCTGCAAATAAAGTTTGAAACATTTATTTTGTATGTAACAAACTACATAATACATCTAATCAGAAATGTTTCAGTAGTTAAAATAAAATTAAAATTAGTTTTAGAGAGTTGTAAAGAATAATTTTGAAAACAAAGTTAAAATAAAAATATAGATGTCGCTACTGTGCAACTTAAAATGTATGTTTGGATTCTGTAGAAATGTACTTACTGTTGCAAGACTTAGTGTGTTGTTTTTGTTGTTTTAGCGAAGTACAGCATTGGGAAAGGTAAGTGTTTTGTTTCTATTAGAGATTAAGTTTGTTTTCTACCAGTCATATAATGCAATGCATCGAATATCACAGTTTTATTTGTACAGTTAGTTTTGCTTTAACAAGATTTCCATTCTATGATTATAATATTACGCTGTAGGAATACATTAAACGTTATAACATACTTATCTTTGTACATTACTCTGACATTTAGATATATAAAACTTACATTGGTAAGTTTTGAAATATGTTCAACATACATTATTGTTAATTAAGTTGAATTAACTACTAGAAATAAAAAAACTTGAAGAGGGTTATACGTTTGAAACATATTCGAGGTAAAAAACTTGGAAAAATACGCTGTTATTATCATATCGTTTTAAGTACAATGTAATCCTAATAACCGGTTTCATTAAGTATATCTCTGCTTTAAGCGTGATATTTATGAAGATATAAATTAATAAATAACAAATATTTAAACCATACAATGAAAGCTATAGTAACTGTATCCTAATTAAAATATAACCAAGTTGAATGTGTTAAAAAGAAAAGTAATAAAGCAAATATACTATGAAGTGTGCCTTTATCCTGGTGTGTTTTTGCCTGCAAAATGCATAATTTTTCTCGTGAGTCATGGCAAGCGCATGTTTTACTAACTTATGACAGTGAGTTAGTATGGTGCGACTGGTTAAAACAAGTGACCTCTCCGGGCGGCTTTCGCACTCCTTTCGTGGAAATGAGACATGCGAATCTTTGTTACAAAGATCTGTTCGAATAAATACGAACTTGTAACACAAGTGTTCCATGTACTTGTGATAAGACATTGTGTTCTCAAGTACAGGCGACAGTTCTACTAGGAGTTGTTAAATATAAGATTCAATTGTCTGGTGTCTTACTTGTTTGAGAATCCAAAACAGTTCAGATATTACATAATAAGATTTAACGGAATAAAATATCAAAGTCTGATAAAACTGTATTGTGTGTCTTTGTGACACTTTATCGATTCCAAGGGATTTATATGGGCTTCCTATGCTCTGCCCACCACGGGTATCAAGGCCTGGTTTTTATTGATGTGAGTTCATAGACATACCGCTGTGCCACTGGAGGGCGTGGGTCAAAAGTTCAAGAAATAATCAGGCTTCGCGAGTATTGGCAGAGTAATATTTAGTAAATGGCCGAAATAAACCATATTTTAATTCTCAGTTTCGGAGACTGTACTGAGAATAAGGCCTGGTGGTGGGAGCATCACAATGTTGCAGTCAATCCCAATATTCGTTGGTAAAGACTGTCCCAATAGTTGTCCGTGGGTGGTGTTAACTAACTACCTTCCCTCTAGTCTATCATTTCAAAATTAAGAAGGACTAGCCCTCGAATAACTTTACACATTATTCAACAACTTGTCAATAGCACCTAAAACATAGAAATATTATTAAATATTAGACTTCTCGAAGTGGACCAGTTTAAAATGGTGTTACAAATTATAGTCTTATTGACAGGTTTTTATCACGTTTAGTGAGTAAAATAGGATCACGTTTCGTGACTTTTAGTGCTATCCACCACAACATTAAACGTTTCGTAAATGACTGATGCATACAGAGTTCCGTAATTAAGACATTTATATATTGTCATTGTTTCAGCAGGAATAACATCAACTTTGAGTTCAAGATATCGACTGAAGTGGCGTATAACATATAATATATATTTGAATTACTGGACCAGTTAGGTATTAAAAACTACTGCGATACTTTCTCTTGTTGATTCATGGACAAAACAATCGTATTCATATTATAGACATTATAGATCTCGTTAAACTCTAGTATTTAATATCTAATTGCTATACAAGGAAAGAGAGAGAGAATTTAATCAAAGTTATTTGATTACTTTAAAAATTAGAAATGAAAAACAAAAACAGTGTGTACCAAATAGATAGTTTATTAAAGCAATCGTGGTCCAAAACTGACTTACTTTAGTCAAACCTTTTTTAAGGGCAGTAATTCGACTAGGCAATACCATGTCCTAAAAAAGTGTTCTCTTAGGCCTACTATGTCCTAAAACATGAAAAAAGCTCGGTTAGGCCTACCGTGTCCTGCGATCTTGGCAAAACTCGGTTAGGCCTGTCATATTCGATTATATTTATCCACATGAAAATTCAGTTAGGCTTACTGTGCCATAAACCTTAACAAAAGTTTGTTTAGGCTTATCTTATTAAACTTTAACAAAAGCTAGGTTATGTATTCTGCTCCCTAAAAACTAATCATCAGCTAAGTTTAAGTCTACTGTACCCTAAAACTAAAAAAAAAAACTCGGCTAAGCCTACCATTTTCTAACAAACTGAACAGAAGTTCAAGTAAGAAAAACATATAAAGTATTAAGTAATTATAACAGTATGATTAGTAATATTTTAAGTCTCAATCATAGATAGTCGAATGGACATTTCTAGAGCAGCCTGACACAGGATATAAATTATTACGACACACGTTACTTTTTAACTATAGTGCGTAATATTTAAAGATAGTACAACAAAAATGTAATGTTTATGAAAATACAAAATGATGAAACCTGAACAAAAGTTTGGTTAGGCTTACAGTGTCCTAAAACCTTAATAAAAAACTCAAGCTTCCCATTTCCTAAATCCTGAATAAAAGCTTGAATAGGCCTAACGTATTCTGAATTGGGAACAAAAGCTAGGTTAGGCCTACCGTATGCTAAAACATGAAAAAAAAAGCTCGTTTAAGAAGACTGAGCTCTAAGCTCTCGAAATGAAAGATTTAAGATAGTTCAATATTTCTGTAACTAAAGTTAATTTTATCATGATTTTTATTAATTTATGTATAAAACTCCTAAACAGGTTTTCCTGCTCCAACTAATCTTAGAGTTGTCAGAATCACATTTTCAAGTGTCCAGATTTCTTGGAATATGGATCCACGATTCAAAGTACAGCTGACAGGTAATGAATTATTCATAATATTTATCTATCATGCCAATTGTACAGATATATCTACTGCATTAAACTACTTTAAGGCATTCGAATCATAATCTAAGGGACGCAGGTTCGAATCCCCGTCACACCCAACATTCTCACCCTCTCAGCCGTGGAGGCATTATAATGTCACAGTCAATCCCTCTATTCTTTAGTAAAAGAGTAGCCCAACAGTTGGCGGTGAGTGGTGATAATTAGCTGCATTTCTCTAGTTTTACACTACTAAATTAAGGATAGCTAGCACAGATAGTCCTCGTGTAGCTTTGCACAAAATTCAGAAACAAAACTACTTTAATGTATTATTTCTTGTTACATATTTCTTAGGCTCATTATATTATACTTTCTACTCTTTTATCTCAAACAGTTTGCTATATAATGTGCACTGAACACTATACTTTGCTATATAATGTCCACTGAACACTATACTTTGCTATATAATGTCCACTGAACACTATACTTTGCTATATAATGTCCACTGAACACTATACGTTGCTATATAATGTCCACTGAACACTATACGTTGCTATATAATGTCCACTGAACACTATACTTTGCTATATAATGTCCACTGAACACTATACTTTGCTATATAATGTCCACTGAACACTATACGTTGCTATATAATGTCCACTGAACACTATACGTTGCTATATAATGTCCACTGAACACTATACTTTGCTATATAATGTCCACTGAACACTATACGTTGCTATATAATGTCCACTGAACACTATACTTTAGTTTTATTTTAATCCAGTGTTGCTGCAATTTACTTTTTGAGTCGGTTTTGGTATTTCAACATTTATTTCAATTTTTTATCACAGAATACCTACTGTATCTCACTTTGTAGATTCATATTACACTATATAACACAAATTTTGTTCATGGATAGTATGTATTATTTCTTAATTGCTTATGTTGTAAAAGTACAGAAAATGGCCATTATTCCCTTCAAACTTTGCTTTTGTGACCTGGATAATGAAATTTAGAAATTCACCTATTTTCTAAGTGAAAAGGAGCAAATTTGCACATTTTCATTTACATAAGGTCTGATAAAACAACATATGAATCAATATTTACATGTATTTATACTAAAGTTATACAAAAAAGTCTAGAAGTGAGTAGTTTTTCGAGATTTGCGACTGTAATGTAAATCATTTTCACATATCAGTCCACAAATATAGTCTTCTATCATGTTTTCGTTATACGCTCCTTCGTAGCGGCGTTCAATGTCCAATATATCTTGGTGGAAGCGCTCGCCTTGCTCCTCTGAGTATGATCCAATGTTCTTCTTGAATTTATCAAGATGAGCGTCAAGGATATGGACTTTCAGGGACATCCTGCAGCCCATTTTACCGTAGTTCTTCACCATAGTCTCAACCAGTTCCACATAATATTTGGCCTTGGAATTTCCCAAGAAGCCACAAACCATTGTGACAAAGCTGCCCCAAGCTTTTTTTCTCTTTCTATTGAGCTTCTTGGGGAATTCTGTGCACTCCAGAATCTTCTTTGTTTGTGGTCCAACGAAGACACTAGCTTTAACCTTTGTCTCAGACAGCTTAGGGAAGAAGTTTGGAAGGTACTTGAAGGCTGCAGGCTCCATATCAAGAGCTATGACAAATTGTTTCATAAGTCTCAATTTTATGTGCAATGGTGGAAACAATACCTTGTGGAGGTCCACCAGTAGCTCACACTTGATATTGTGCCTCCCCACAGAGAACTCAGTCCATTGTGGCCAGTGTTTCCTGTTGTAGTGTGCCGCGGTGTCCCTGCTGTCCCAAAGGCCAAGATAACAGGGAAGTCTCTGATAACCTCCCAACCATACTCATCATACTTCTAGACTTCTAGCAAGGTCTTGACACTGTTGTATTCCTCTTTGAGGTGCACCAAAAGCTATTTAAATTTTGAAAGTTCTACAATTTGTATAATGTAAAATCTTGTTATTCAAGCAAGCACAATTTATCCGTCTTACCTTCTAGAGTTTATCTAGGGTTTGCCGAAACATGCCTTATAGTCTTCACACATTTTAGCAAATGCTGTTACAGAGTAGTTTTTCGCTCTTGTCTTGATAAATTGGCCACATACATAGCAGAATGCTTGCAGCTTTTTGATGCCATTCCTGATAAAATCAGACAAGTATATGTGTTCACTTAGGCAGCTACAAATAAATTGAAGTGGTGAATGGTGAGCCCCTGTATATATATTACTCTAGGAAGTTCTAGAAAATTTTAAAAGGTTCTTGAAAATTTTTGTAAGTTCTACAACATTCTAAAAGTTCGAGAAAATTCTCTATCAGCTACTCAGCATTGAATCCACCTGGAATGTTCTGGAAAATGGGTAAATTTTAAAATTTCATTACCCAGGTCACAAAAGCAAAGTTTGTAGAGAAAAATAGTTTTTTTCTATTTACTTTAGCCATAAGCGATTGGGAAATAACACTGTCTGCCCAGGAACAAGAAAAAGTAAAAATTAGTGTTGTATCACTATGCTGTTTGGTATATAGCTCTGTAATTTCTCTTCTCTCGATTTCTATTTTGGAAATTATGTTAGTTATTTACTGTAACACATTTTTATTTCACACTTTATGATTTGGTCCATCTTGTTTTATTCTACAAAATAAACTCCGACAGCATAAATACAAAGCTATGCCGGTTAAGTACATTAGTAGCCTTGAAGTGTGAGCAGAATGCATTTGGTTTGTGTTGCTTTTCATGATTCATGGTTTTTAGTGTCTGCTGGTGAGTGTCATCTATTGTGTCCTTCAGTGAGACAGCGACAAGTTCATAGATTTACACTGTTAAAATATGGGGCTCGGTTCTCCGTGATTAACAGAGAGCAAATAGTTCATTGCATCAAAACATAACGACAGATGTTTTGTAACAATTTCTGTTGGACTTTTATCTCTTTATGGACGAAACGAAACGGCTTCGATTTTTTAAAAACCGTAACAACACATAATGATATAACATTCAATGTCGAAGCTTTGTATTCTGTCACATGTTCAGAATATTTAATAACTTTGGATAAACATTTTAAGATTTAAATTTATAGTTTGTTTGAAACGTTTTTGAAGATGGTACAATATGTATCCTTTATTTAATTAAAACATCCAACAACACTTAAGGACGCTAAGCCTTATTTACCTGTAGAATGTTTGTTTTTTTATATCTGGATACACTACTTTGCTCATAGTGTAATTTCGCGAAATAGTAACGAAAATAAAACAAATCAGATTTCATACTTAGATCACTGTAAACATAAATCTGTAAAGTGATAACAATCTGTGTGAACGTTTAAAGTAAATTGGTTTTTCTTTTGTATCTATATCAATAATTAGAAATCGCAAAAAAGCAACTCCAATTATTAAGCCTAAAAAAATCAACATTCGAGTTTTATATTATAAACTAAACATTTATTTGTATAAATATGCAGATTGACAAGACATGTAAGTTTTACTCGAATAAATAGATTTCGATGAATGAGATTAGGTAAGTAGCAAACCTACTTTAAGATTTTGTAAGAAACCTTTATAAATAAATTCAATAACCATTTTCACATACCCAGTTGTTAGAGCTAATCTAAACACGAACATTTTTGGATTTACGAACTAGTAAATGTTTAATAACAACAACATACATTTAGAATAGCAAGAAAAGAACGGGAAACTTGGTATTTTTTTACGTTTATTGAAAGAACCTGTCGTAATATACTAATGGTACCAAATTTCTTCTCACCTGGTCGATAACGCATACAATGATTGTCAGCGGCTCTTCCAAAATGTCGGTTGTTAACACAAACTTAGTTTTCGATATCGGAAAGTATTTTATTTGTCCAAACTTAGATTAAACATTTTTCATAGAAACATCCTGAACCAATAAGAATAAAAATGAATTGAGAAAATAGGTGAAAATCTATAAGTGTGTCTTCAAGAGAATCAAATATCCACATTTCCGATGAGGCGATTTAACCTGGAGAAAAGAATTAGGGGCATACCGAAATGTTTGTTAACTAAAGTATTCTCTGACAGATTTTATATTAAAATAAAGTTATATTAATTTTAAGACTTCAATAACAGATTGAACAACAGACATAACTGATTGCTCATTATATAATTATCCACTTCATGTGCTCACTGTTCTTTTGTTCCCCGCTAATACAGCGGTAACTTTACGGATTTATAACGCTAAAATCAGGGGTTCGATTCTACTTGGTGGGCTCAGCAGATAGCCCGATTTAGCTTTGCTATAAGAAAACACACACACACACACACACACTGTTCTTTTGCTATTATTTTTTGTAGAACTTTGTTTTGAAATTTGCGCAAAGCTACACGAGGGCTATCTGCCTTAACCGTCCCTAATGTAGCGGTGTAAGACTAAAGGAACGGTAGCTAGTCATAACCACCCACCGCCAACTCTTGGGCTACTCTGTTACCAACGGTGCTAGCCGTCCCTAATTTAGCACTGTAAGACTAGAGGGAAGGCAGCTAGTCATCACCACCCACCGCCAACTCTTGGGCTACTATTTTACCAACGAATAGTGGAATTGATCGTCACATTATAACGCCCCCACGGCTGAAAGGGCGAGCATGTTTGGCGTGACAGGGATGCGAACCCGCGACCCTCAGACTACGAGTCGCACGCCTTAACACGCTTGGCCATGCCGGGCCCCAATGTTTCGTAGATGCTATTGGTGACAGTGTTACGACATATTTAATGTAAATATCTGCCTATGATTTTCCGGAGGAATGAATTTATAGGTATTTCTGATACTAAATGAAATATAAAAGTTTTGGACAATTATACAGATTAACTTTTCATAAACGAATATCGATGACTGAACCTTAAAAATAGTCAATAACACATTTAACTTAAAAGTTTTCGTACGTTAGTAAAAGTCAGATGGCTTCTCGATGGAAATAGAATGTTTATACTTGTTAGATTACGTTCAACGTATCTCTTTCAAACGTGGAGTTATTACGATATAACGGTTTAGTTTGTTTTGAATTTCGCGCAAAGCTACACGAAGGTTATCTGCGCTAGCCGTCCCTAATTTAGCAGTGTAAGACTAGCGGGAAGTCAGCTAGTCATCACCACTCACTGCCAACTCTTGGCCAACTCTTTTACCAACGAATAGTGGAATTGACCGTGACATTATAATGCCCCCCACGGTTTGGTGCGACGGGGATTCGAACCCGTGCCTCTCAGATTAGGAGTCGAGCTCATCAACCACCTAGCCAAGGCGGGCCATGATATAACGGTCAACTTCATGTGTCGTTGGCAAAAGAGCAAACGATTGGCGTTACTGACTTTCTGTATTCCATACAGATTGCCAATCCAAACTTAGGAATGGTTATTTCAGATAGCCCTGGAGTAGGTTTGTCTGAAATATCAAAATATAAGCTGATTCAAACCGAAAAGTCCATGAAGAAAAAAAAAAAGATAATTTTTTCCTTGTTCTGTTTTGTTTAAAACTGAGTTTAAAATGATGAGAAATAAAAATGGAGTAAACAACAACATCTTGTTTCTCTCATAACTATTCTTGTGGTATTCAGTACTGGATATCAACTTAAAGTAAAGGTTTATTATTCGCTGTTTATTTTCACCCTGTTTTGTTTAAGCAGAACTCAGTGAGTTACGTTTAAAAAGTCTTTGTAGGGATTAGAACTACATTAAACTTGTATACGATTTTCAGGCTACGTGCTACGATACAAAAGAGACTTCGGCCAGTGGGAAAATGAAAAGGTCTCGCTTTCCGTTACCACATTTTCTTTAGAAAAACTGAGTTGTGGCACGAAATATTTGCTTCAGCTCATTGCTATTGGCAATGGAAATGAAGGTGACCCTAGCAACGTTTTGTCTGTTCGTACTAAAGGAGAAGGTAAGACATACCCAAATTACATCACCTCCATGGTTAATTCATTTAAGTGTTAGTTTGTCTCACTAGATGGCAGCACATAATGCGCATTTTCTATAAACAGATCCCATGAAGTAACAGAATGGATTATCTGATACGATCATAATTATTTCATACCATTGTGAAACTATTTGGGCCTGAATACTGTACAGTAACGTCTTTAAAAATACATTTATAAGTAACAATATCTGTGTTATACATTTTCGAAATGTAGCATGATGAAGTCGCTGAAAAAAATGTCTGGGAAACAGAAGTGAAAGAGTAAAGATTCGTGTTATAGCGTCAGACCTGAATGGAAATAATAAAATCTTTATTATTAGACACGTAATCCTTTACTGAAAGTTTTAATGTGTAGAATTAAAATACACATTAAAATACCTCACTGGTGACTAATAACCTTCAACATCTGCTTAGTAAAATAGCGATACAACAAGTGATTCGTTCCCATAAAACCCACAACCCCTCAGTAGCGTGTTTTGATAAATTAATGATCTATTACAATAAACCTTGTCTTCCAATAACGAAAAAGGAAAAACTGTTTAGAACATTTCTCCCGATAGCCACGCCAATTAAATGTGTATGAATCATATATATATATCTTTCCCAGTTAAATTAGTGTAGCACTTTTAAAGATATTAAAATTGAGCTTCGAAAATATTTCATTTTTTTAGAATGTTACCAAGTAAGAAAGGATATACTTTAAACAGATATTGGATAATGCATTCTAGACCTCTGATACTTGCATTATCTTTAGGACCTATAGAAATATTTCTACGATTTCAGCTACACTTACGTTCATCTCTCAATGTCGCCAGTGTGACATTCTTGTAACAGAGACTATTCCATGGTAACCCAGGTAACCAGTCTTAATGTTGCTAATGTGACATTCTAGTAACAGGGACTATTCCATGGTAACCCAGGTAACAAGTCTTAATGTTGCTAATGTGACATTCTAGTAACAGGGACTATTCCATGGTAACCCAGGTAACCAGTTCTAATGTTGCTAATGTGACATTCTAGTAACAGCGGTTACTCCATGGTAACCCAGGTAACCAGAACATGTGTGAATGTGAAGAACGGTAGTGAGAAGTGTGAAAAGACTGTATTTAGACAAAACACGGATACAGTCACTAAAATAACAAAACAAGAGAGCAGTGTTAACATTAGTGAACCGTGTAAGAGATTGTAATCAAACACAAATATAATGCTTTTAATTTTCACTTCAATTTCCTCTGCTTTCAAGAAATTCCAGATAACACGTACTTTATTTATTGTCTTTTTCAACAATTTTTCTCCGTTTTAAAAATTAGCAATCCTCTCATCAAAAATATTTTTCCTCTTTATAAACTGTCACAAAACTTTTATTTGAATGTATAATTTTCTTGATTTCAATAAAAATAACTAATTTGGCTTTGATACAACAGTTACACAGTGTGAACTAACGGGTAAATCATGTTAGAGAGAACAGAATTATATCAATTGACTTACCCATTAGTCTAGCTGGTTTAATTTTGTACTTTTTTCTTTATAGCTCCTAAAGCGCCCTCTCGTGAAGCCTTCATTACTTTCAATTCCACTTTCATAACTTTACATATGAACACCTGGAATAATGGAGGTTGTACAGTTAAATCATTTGTTATTCGATACAAACGTTTCTATACTACTGACTGGCAAGTGGCGGTCTCTGATCTTGGAAACCATCACGACCACGTAATAATCCAGGACTTGTCGCCAAGCACGTGGTACAATTTACGTATAACAGCCCACAACAGTGCTGGCTCTACAGTGAAAGAATACAGCGTTTCAACTTTGACCCTAGATGGAGGTATGGAAACGATTTTTTTTTAAATCCTTGCTTGCAAACTTTGATTTTCAATAATCAGCTTTTACAAAACTATTTATTGGTTTAACATTGTATAGATAACTCACTTTCATTTTTTTTTCTAACCAGCAATCCAAACTGGAAGTAATTGCGGCTGTTTTTAAAGTTAAGCCTAACGTAGAATATTATAGTATGGTATTAATTTTAAATATAAGTACGAATAATTGCACTTCAGATCCAGATCTTTCCTATTAGCATCACCACCCTCGCGTGTATCTTTGTACTTAAGAAAGAAAATCAAGACCGATTTAAGACGCCATTTTATGGCATACTTTATATAAATATGTGTTGTAGTGCGGTACATGAAACAAAACGTGTGGTTTTGGTGTTTCTAAGCGCAAAGCTACACAGTAACAGGTTGTCCGCACTCTGTGCACTATAAAGAATGGAATACTAAACATGCATGATAGTTATAGTTCTTGTACGGTTGTAAACAAAAGCAAACTTGTCTTTTCTTACAAAACTTGATAAACCAAAGATTCAGTTCATTTGCCGTGATGTGTTCGTTGTTGAACTTACTATCAAACCTTTGCTCTTATTATCTTTAGACTTCTCTTAGAATATTTATTTTTTAATATTAGTTTTAAAGCTCTGATTTGGATACGTATATCTTTGAAGAGTTTTCTGTTGACTTACGTTGAGTAACAATCTTTGCTTCGAAATATTCCTTGTCTCTTCTTATTCATCCTAGTTCTCAATCTCTGGTTTGAAATGTTTACCTTGTCTCTGACTCGGCATGGTTCGCGGGTTCAAATTCCTCTCATACCAAACATGCAAGCCCTTTCAGCCGTGGGATCATTATAATATAACGGTCAATTCCACTATTTGTTGGTAAATGAGTATCCCAGGAATTGGAAGTATGTGATGATGGCTAGCTGTCTTTCTGTTAGTATAAATTAGGGACGGCTAGAGCAGATAGTCCTCTTTTGACATTGTGAGAAATTTAAAAAAATAAGCAAACCTTCTGTCTTACTTAGTTGTAGAACTTCCCAAGTTTTGTTTCAAAATTTTAAAATGTCTATACTTAGTTATAGAACTTTGAATGCTAAGCTAAATTCAAAGCTAGAAATGGTTAACGTTCTGATTTTTTTTTTTTATATTCAAATACACTGATATCAGTTTGCTAATATCTCGCCATGTGTGTGTGTTTCTTATAGCTAAGCCACATCGGGCTATCTGTTATATCCAGCGAGGGGGAATCGAACCCCTGATTTTAGAGTTGTAAATCCGAAAACTTACCGCTGTACCAGCGGAGAACATCCCGCCATGCAATACCTTGTTTTCGTTTAGAATACACATTAGACACTTGTAACATAGATGGCAAAGATTTGGTTTGGTTTGTTTTAATTTTGCGCACAGCTACTCGAGGACTATCTGCACTACCCATTCCTAATTTAGCAATATAAGACTAGAGGGAAGGCAGCTAGTCATCACTGCCCACCGACAACTCTTTGGCTACTTTTTTACCAACGAATAGTGGGATTGACCGTCACGTTATAATGCCCCCTCGGCTGAAAGGGCGAGCATGTTCAGTGCGACGGGGATTCAAACCCGCGATCCTCAGATTACGAGTCGAGTGCCTTAACCACCTGGCCATACCGGGCCTAGGTGGCAAAGAAGACCTCACTGTTATGCATCAGATTAGTCAGTGTTAATATTTACAAGCCCTCGAATTTAGCTACGTAAAATATTTCGTTAATAATACGCAGAAAATAATTTATAGTAACACATGAGTGATGATTTTTCAACTGGTCCTTTTTTTTTTTGTCACTTTTATAAAAAGCCACGATATCTCCAGTAGCTTTTGGAGGCTACCAGCGACCCTGGGAAGAGTTGAATATTATTATTCCTGTTGTTGCAGCTGCTATTGCCTTAACAGTCGTCTTGGGCGTGTCCATTTGTGTCTGCGTTAAACGACGACAGTCAGGTGGGTGTTCAGAGGTTCCTGTAGATTATACTGTGGATTTCGTGGTGTAATCTTGAAAAATTAATATATCTTTGATATTAAAAAACAATTTTGACGGAAGTGGCAATTTTCGTACGTAAACAAAACATATTAGTAGGTTCACAACAGAGTTATGTATAGATAAATTACAGATTTCTGCGTTTGTTTTAAACCCAGAAGGAAGGAGAGAGAGAAAATGGGCATGACTGGTACATGTTTGGTCTAGTAATTACATGTTGTACGCACGAAGAAATATGTCGGTGTTTTCGTATCTTGTTTCGCTGTCGTCGGCAAAATGTGTCGTAGAAGAGGTTTAATTACATCTGTTCACTTATGGTACAATTAAATCTGTTATCTTTACGATGTTGGATACATTTTATTCCATAGATGAACTGTATGAAAGAAATAGACCTGGAGGTCCAGACGTGAATCAAAAGAAGATACAGGAACAAGTCCAGTTCCGGGAAATGGCAACGTATCAGCGGGCCTCGAAAGTTCAGAGACCAGTGTGCACTGACCCAACTTTGGAACGTGACCATATTCTGCCCCTGTCAGAGGAACAAGACAATTGTAATGGTAGCTACTTAAGTTAGATGGTTGGAGCTAAGTTAATTATTTGAGAATAGGAAGACCAACTGTCTTCTGTAGGTTTTGTTTGTTTGCTTTGAATTTCGCGCAAAGCTACACTAGGGCTGTTTACGCTACCCGACCCTAATTTTGCAGTGTAAGACTAGAGGGAAAGCAGCTAGTCATCACCACCCACCGCAAACTCTTGGGCTACTCTTTTACCCACGAATAGTGGGATTGACCGTCACATTATAACTTCCCCACGGCTGAAAGGGCGAACATGTTTGGTGTGACGGAGATTCGAACCCGCAACCCTCAGATTACGAGTCGAGTGCCTTAACCACCTGGCCATGCCAGACATCTTCTGAAGATACTGAACGTGTAGAAACTGAGTAAATGTAACCATCATTTCAGATTGAGCGTGACAGTAAAATCTTTAACGAGGGCCAGGCGGTTAGGGTGCCAGAATCCACATCGCCGAACCTCGTGCTTTAGGGTTTCTGTCAGGAATCAGCAACCCGAGTATAAAATGTTTTGGCTAATACAAAATACCCTAGTGGCGGACTCCAGAACTAGATGATACTCTGGTCGAATGAGGAAGATTGTTAATGAACACCGTGGCCAAGTTACCGTGATGCTGAACTATATAGATTTAGAGTTTCTAGATTAGGCTTCTAATGACGAGAGATATTTCTCCAGCTCTGCTCATATGGCCCAAATCTGATCCTTGAATATTGTTCCAAATTCTCGTTTCCATGGCAATACACGATATATTTCAAAGTAGTTAGTCGCTGTAAAAATACTGTTGCGTCTGTTGTGTCGCATGTCTACGGACTTACGACGCTAAAACCCGGGGTTCGATTCCCGTAACGGACACAGCAGATAGTAAGTAAGCTCAAAACGAAATTATCAGTTTTTAAATCTTTGATAATACGAGAACCCTCTCGTGTCTATTAAACCAAACAAACAAACGAAAACATGTATTTGTCTTTGCAATACAGTCTAAAATCGCCATGGAACTGAGAAATAACATCAGCCACTTTGAACGTTGTCTTAGATTTTCTTGGGCAATCAATGATATTGTAATATTTTATAGTGTTAAAGAAAAACCCACCAAACACCTTTAAATTAGTTAACACAAGTATTGAGTTCTGACTTATAATTGTTTTCAGGGTCGTCGAAAGCCATCATGGATCCTGTGGAAGATTTATTATGTGACTTCTTACGAATCATTTCTTTTTTAATGATTTCACGTACCTTATATGTGATTGAGATACGGTTAATGTTTACTCTAACGTTCTCTACTGATATGATACATAAAGTACACAATTTTTACCACTCTCTTCTGCACTCCCCGGGGGAGCCCGGTAGAAAATGGGCTACCGGGAAAATACACCGGCATTTTGCCCTCTCAGTGAGCCTGATTACTGTGTGTCTAACACTGTATTTAGTACTGGAGTTACAAAGGGTTCGTCAGTTTAGCTACTGCCGTTCTACAAGGCATGACCTCAACCAGTTTCTGACAGATGTCTCGTGCAAATTGGTTTTATTATTGTTTCTAGAGGTCAACTGATTGAAAAAAAATGAAAATCCGTAAGATATCTCTTCATATTAACCCTCTGTATAGTTCAAAAAATGTTCTCTTAGAGTTAAATCTTTTAAATTATTGAATATGGTTGCTTACACCAGAGGGCATTACTTTCCTTCAATAGCATTTTCTCCTTTTGCTTCTGGCATAGATGGACCGACATGGCCAGGTGGTAAGGGCATTCGACTCGTAATCTAAGGGTCGCTGGTTCGAATACCCGCCACACCAAACATGGTCGTTCTCTCAGAGTTGGCGGTGGGTGATGATGTCTAGCTGCCTTCCCTCTAGTTTTACACTGCTAACTTAGGGACGACTAGCGCAGATAACTCTCGTGTAACTTTGCGCAAAATTCATAACAAACAAATACTTCGTATATAAATACTCCCCTTTATTGTGATGAACACAGAGTGCATCACAACACTTCCATTAGAATAGTTCTCATTTGTCACAACAGAGTGTTGATTCAGTTGTATATCCACGTTTTAATTTGTTTTAAATTTCGCGCAAAGCTGTTTGAGGGCTATCTGCCCTAGCCGTCCCTAATTGTGAACACTATCAACTCGTGGGCTACTCTGTTACCAACAGATAGCAGAATTGACTGACACACTGACGCTCCGATAGGTGAAAGGTCGAACATATTCAGTAACGAGGATCGAACCTACAACCTTCAGGTTGTTAACCGAGCGCCCTAACCAAAGACCAGGCCAGGCCATTCATCACAAGTATTTTACCCCCATTTTTAGCTTTATAAGCCCTCAACCTTACCATTGAGCCACCAGCGAGTTAACAACTAGCATGCCTTGTAACAACTAGTAACATATATACGAATCGTAGAATTGATCGTAACATAATAACGACCCCGTGGCTTTTAAAGAAAAAAAAAGCGAGCGTGTTTGGTCATGGCGTTCCGAACCTAAGACCACCAGAGAGCACCCCCTTCACTCATATCCTTGTTTTATGTACTGTAATTACAATTATAAAGAAAAAAGGCTTCACACAGATATCACACATTGTGATTGATTGTTTGTTCGACGTTAAGTACAAACTTACACAATGGGCTCTCTGTGCTCTGCTCACTGTGGGTATCGATACCCGGTTTCTAGTGTTGTAAGTTTACAGACATGCCGCTGTACCCCTGGGGCAGGAATTAGAGGAGAGGACTTTGAAGGAAACAAACGAAGCCGACTGATTAATTCTTCATAAATATTATTTTGATTTTTGTTTACTATCAGACTATTTGTTGACTACTAAATAAAGAAATTTTCATATTATTATTAACAGTAAATGTTTCATTTGCAAACGACGGTTTACTTCAATTCAATACATTTAAAAACAGCCAAAGAAAAGTAAAGTTATAGGCGGATGTTACTTGGGTTGAGTTTCATATTATATGTGACTTAAACCTGAATAAACTTTGTACATTATAGGAAAAAATGAGAAAACGAGTTTAACAACTGATGTTTTTTTATTGTTTTTTCTGCTTTTGTTACGGATGCGATCCAGCACCTTACGCCACCTTTCGGCTACCCGGATGTGAGTCAGACACTGAAAGTTCCCAGGGTACAGTTCGTGATCTCCAGACGTTTGGCAACCAATACCACAGATCTTTTCCTGAACCCGCGGCTCAGTACGACGTTCTATTTCACGTTGGTCTGAAGAGCAATCTGTTATATTGTTTTCTCTAATATTTTAAAATTGTATAATTAATAAACCTTCGAATTCATTAGAAAATACACATATAACTACGATCCATTTGAGAGAGAAACAAAACGTTTTGCTGTCTACATTTGTTTTTAACCTTTCTCTTTAAGGGCTGGTAAACTATGTATTCTTCGACTAAAATCGACTAAAAGTTTAAAGTATAAATAAGGTACTTGGCTATCTAATTACACTTTATTCGGAACAATCTTTATCGTTTATAGACAAACAAATTTCAATCCTGTTAGAAAATTATATGGCATTTATATTATACCTAATGTTTTCCTGGAAAACACGTTCCACTTTAATCTATTTATTTTATGTTTCTTATCGGTTGTAATAAGGAAAAAAGCCTTAGCAGCATATTTCGCAATGTCTATTTCATTTCTAGATTTTTGGTATGTGTGTTAGAAAATACATATTCAAAGACGAATATTTCTTGAATAAAATGCCGGTAAATATTCTTCAAAAACTAGTTTTTACTAATTAATGTCAACATTTACCGATGTTTCTATGTTCCCATCCCTCGTTTGTATTTAACATTTCTCGCAAAGCTACTAAAATATGTCTGCTTCTAACCTTAAATTCTAACTAGTGACGAGAAATAAGGAAGCCAGTCAACAGCGCCCTAAGGCTGATTGTTAGCCATGTAACGCACCCCACAATTGGCTAGCTCTGGAAATTCAGAGCTGCACTACGGGGCGAACACACGTCTTCTGTTAACGAATAAATGTTTTAAAATCAAACTGTATTATTAAAAGTTTTCAATGTGTAAAGTAGACACTATCTATTCGACAATATTAAGTGGTCCTTAATATATAAAAAATGGCGTTGAATGTTCATAATTACAGTGTTCACAAAATATCATACGAAGTCCTTAGTACTGCTTACATTTTTATTTCATCCTGTAATTTTAGTACACAAATTTTGCTTTTATGTCTCGCCGACAAACATTTGTTCTAAGACAACTTACGCCTTTCAGGGCGACCGCCGAAATGTGGGAAGGACTTGTCGTAGATCTTCAGCAAACTCCTGGTAAGTCACTGACCACAATTCTGTTAACTTAGTCAATTCAGTTCAACCTGTAAGTCCACTCTTTTCAACTTATTTAAGATTACAAACAGTTATCTTCGTATTCGAAAGCACGTAAGTCAAAATATTATAAAGTCATAGTTTCAATCGTCATCTACAGGTGATAATATATAGAAAAGAAAATAGTGCAAGATAAGCTAAAATTTATATGATTTAGACATTTAAAAAACGCACAAGTAATTGTTTTTGCCTGTTTATTTATTCTAAAAAGTATTAAAATGTCAAATATGTTCGTATCACCAGTGATTATTATGTAATGAATAATTTTAAATACAATACTGATTTCAAAAAATCTAAATATATTTTTTATGTAAAATTTATCAAGTACTGTCTGTCATTCGTGGCTTTTGGAACAATGAATATATTCTATTTTTGTTTGGAAAACATGCTAAAGAGTTTACGTTTATATGTTAACGCAGTGCTATTAATTTAACTTTATTACGTATTTATGTCTTTCGTACAAGAGTCATTCAAAATATTAATGGCTGTTTTTTTTGTTTTTTTTTACAACTCTCGCTTTTCCCAGCAAAGTTACTGACATATGAAAGGAAATGTTCAAAGGCAACAAAATATATAAACTGTGAAGGTCTGTACAGCGTGAATCAGGCAACAGATGGCGCCACAAATAAACAAAATAGGGAGTGTGTTACAATGTCAAGGGACTTTTCACTGTCATGTGGGCCTGCATCGTAAAATATTTGCTATATACAGGTTTTGATTTTATTAAAAGAAATCAAATGATGGAAATTATGTGATATATAAGTAGTCTTTAAAATAGATATATTGTAATAGTTAATAATTCTGTCCCTAATTTAAAAATAATAATGAAAACCAGAATTAAAGATGTGCTTGTGTATAAATATTCATGTATTAGTAGTATTCCCGTCCAACCCTTTAGCGCTGTCTTGAATTCTAAAACATTTGTCACTGATTGTTGCACGTAACACATGCATATGACACTACCAGTGACAAAATTGTTTCTTCTTTTTGTCTATTTTATCTTGTATTAACTATAAATATCTTCCCCCACCCCGAAAAAAAGTCATTTTCGCAATCGGTGTTTCTTTGATAAATTTCTTACCTCATAATTCAGATATTTGTGATTTTAATAAATTTTTGTTAAAAACTAAATCTTTTTCGTTGTTTTATTTTAAACAACAGTTTACACACACACACATACAAACATAGACGTCATATTAGGGTTTTTCAGAACATCAGAAGTCAACATAACAATCTTATTCAAAATCGATAAATTTATAAATAATATAGGCATTAAAGCGTTGATAAAACAAATGGAAATAGTTTTATAGTGATAATTAGGCCTAACTTCAATTGTGAAATGTGACAAACTGCTAGATTAATTATAAAAACACTAGTATTGAAATAATGGCGCCTGAGCCAAAGAAAGAGGTTCATATAATCATGTGTATTGAAGTTAAGATAAAAAATATGAATATTATATAAAGTTCACGTAAATGACATGTTGTGAACTTGAAGTGAGAACATAACGTTGTATGTGGTAAGAGAAAAAATATAGAACTTATATACTGTTAAACTAACTGTGTGTTTGTAAGACTACCTGAGTGTCCCTTAAGGACACACATAGGGCCCGGCATGGCCAAGCGTGTTAAGGCGTGCGACTCGTAATCCGAGGGTCGCGGGTTCGCATCCCCGTCGCGCCAAACATGCTCGCCCTTTCAGCCGTGGTGGCGTTATAATATGACGGTCAATCCCACTATTCGTTGGTAAAAGAGTAGCCCAAGAGTTGGCGGTGGGTGGTGATGACTAGTTGCCTTCCCTCTAGTCTTACACTGTTAAATTATGGACGGCCAGCGCAGATAGACCTCGAGTAGCTTTGCGCGAAATTCAAAAACAAACAAACAAACAGGAGACAAATATTTTATATATGTATTAAGTACAAAATCAAGTACCAGTAGTAGACACTAGAGGACTCTGTTACTACAACAGATTTAAACACTTCACAGTTTCGTTTTGAACTCAAAACCGTATACACTAGAGGGCTCTGTTATTAGAACAAATTTAAGCACTAACAGGTTTATTTTGAGTTTACTTAGTGTAGACACGAGAGGGCTCTGTTATTACAATAGGTTTAAATACTAACAGGTTCGTTTTGAGTTTACTTACTGCGATTACAAGTTGCAGATAAGGAAGAGGGTTTTTAAAACAGGAGATCGAGGCTTGAACCTGTTTAAATAAGATATTCTTCCTTGCTGTAACTTTTAATAGAGGAACAAGATTCAAACATTGGTGAACCAGTTGTTTTAAGACCTATGATTGCAACGATATAGTATGAGTGATCTTTGATATTTTTACTAGTGGTAACGAGTTTTACAGCATTGTTCATCCACTCTTTTCAGGCGGTAAACTTTATGCTTTAAGTGATGTTGTTGATAAACTGGTACAAAGTGGTGTGTTGTTTTTGTTTTTTTACTCTTCGCTGAACTTTATAAATGTTCTGTTTGTCTCTCACAGGGTAAGTCGCTTCTGTTGGGTGTTAACTCTTTACAGAACTTTATAAATGTTCTGTTTGTCTCTCACGGGGTAAGTCGCTTCTGTTGGGTGTTAACTCTTTACAGAACTTTATAAATGTTTTGTTTGTCTCTCACAGGGTAAGTCGCTTCTGTTGGGTGTTAACTCTTTACAGAACTTTATAAATGTTCTGTTTGTCTCTCACGGGGTAAGTCGCTTCTGTTGGGTGTTAACTCTTTACAGAACTTTATAAATGTTCTGTTTGTCTCTCACGGGGTAAGTCGCTTCTGTTGGGTGTTAACTCTTTACAGAACTTTATAAAATGTTCTGTTTGTCTCTCACGGGGTATGTCGCTTCTGTTGGGTGTTAACTCTTTACAGAACTTTATAAGTGTTTTGTTTGTCTCTCACAGGGTAAGTCGCTTCTGTTGGGTGTTAACTCTTTACAGAACTTTATAAATGTTCTGTTTGTCTCTCACGGGGTAAGTCGCTTCTGTTGGGTGTTAACTCTTTACAGAACTTTATAAATGTTCTGTTTGTCTCTCACGGGGTAAGTCGCTTCTGTTGGGTGTTAACTCTTTACAGAACTTTATAAAATGTTCTGTTTGTCTCTCACGGGGTATGTCGCTTCTGTTGGGTGTTAACTCTTTACAGAACTTTATAAAATGTTCTGTTTGTCTCTCACGGGGTATGTCGCTTCTGTTGGATGTTAACTCTTTACAGAACTATATAAATGTTCTGTTTGTCTCTCACGGGGTATGTCGCTTCTGTTGGATTTTAACTCTTTACAGAACTTTATAAATGTTCTGTTTGTCTCTCACGGGGTATGTCTCTTCTTTTGGGTGTTTACTCTTTGCTAAACTTTATAAATGTTTGGTTTGTCACTCGTAGATTGTGTCACTTCTGTTGAGTTTTTACACTTCACAGAAATTCGTTGGTAAAAGAGTAGCCCAAGAATTGGCGATGGGTGGTTATGACTAGCTGCCTTCCCTCTGGTCTTACAATGCTAAATTAGGGACGACTAGCGCAGATAGCTCTTGTGTATCTTTGCGCGAAATTAAAAAAACAACAAAAAATAAACAAACTTTACATAACCTTATAAATGTTATGTTTGTCTCTCTAAGTTGTGTCGCTTCTGTTTGGTTTTTATTCTTTACCGAACTTTATAAGTCTTATGTTTGTCACTCACAGGGTGTGACGCTTCCGTTGGGATTTTATTATTTGCTTAATTTATAAATGTAACATTTTTAAATGAGACTCGTGAAGGGATTAGAAAATAAGAGAAATAAATATACAGTAAGCCTGGACACGACAAAATTATAGTTAATGTTATACTAATTTTAATACAGGGTGTTCGGAAAGTCACTGTGCACTTATATATTAACAGACATGTTTCAATATAGGAGGTAAATATGAATGACAATTATAAACAATGTTGAAAGTGACCCCCGTTGGCATCAATACAGGCCTGGATCCTTCTTATTTTGTTTATAAACACCCGCTATCAGCTGCTGGCTTGAAATAAACTGAATAAAATATGATACAAAACTGCACAGTGACTTTCCGAACACCCTATAGTATAAATGGAAGACATAATTTAAAATTAGCTATTTTTTTGTAATCAGATGTATTGTCATTCACTCTTAGTAGTTAGAAAAACAAATAAACTTCTAAAATTTGAATGAAATGTTAACTTACTAATAACTTAGATGGTTGATAATTTACTGAATTACAATTAGTAAACAGTAACAAGATACTAAGAATACGTAAGAAACACAACTGTGTATTATAGATTGGTAATAATTGTCCACACCAGGAAAATGAGACCACTGTAACCTTGCTTGTGGCGAACTGCATTAAGCTTGTGA
Organism: Tachypleus tridentatus; assembly: GCF_004210375.1. NCBI lineage: Eukaryota > Metazoa > Arthropoda > Merostomata > Xiphosura > Limulidae > Tachypleus > Tachypleus tridentatus. The sequence goes on along the minus strand of NC_134826.1, from coordinate 47,837,071 downwards.
ATGCTTTAATATAGATTAAGTGAATTCTTGTATTGCCAAGTTGTTAAGGCTAAAGTTCATTAGTGATCTCCGTAATAAGCGTTTAATTAAGCTGTAGCTAGTTTAATCAGTGATGACGAGAAAACCTACTTGTAGAGAAAAGTATATATGTAAAAACGGGTGGTTTGGGTTAAGAAGGTCGAAACATTGTTCGCTCCTCTGCATAAAAAATTTTATAAATCCAAACCAGCCGTTTTTATATATATATAGCTAGCTTAGGTGTTGGTTGGGCCACTGATTTACTGAGAACTAATCTCTCTTAAAATAATCTATCAGGTACGAAACATTTGTATTAAAACTAGACATTATATAGGAATTTATTAGGCGACCTTGATTAAATACGGTTTTCTACTAGAAACTCGACCAGTACAAATATTTATCAAGCACTCTCTGTCCGATTTCTTAACCTCGTGATATATATATATATATATAAATAAATAGTTCAAATATTAAAAATATAGGACTGAAACTCGATCAGTGATAAGTCTTAAATAAACATTTTATCCTTGTATAAATATAAGAATGAATTAAACCAGGAAGTGATACTAGAAAATGGGGACTTCCCTCAGACGTGTGCCGTAACTTTAGACATTCTACAAGCTTGAAGTATACGTTCACATCTCGACTGTGTTATTAACCCTACACGTACGAACGAAGAAATACCGGTACAGACAAGTTTTCTGTAAAATTTTCTGTTTATTTCCAGCCTATTTTATTTGTGTATTTCTTCAATCTATTGAAAGCTACACTGCTATTGTGTATAAAAACTGGTGGGACGGGTCGTTTAAAGCTCCGAGAATTCGAAACGATACGTTAAAATGGACCGTATTTTATAAGCAGTTGAAAATGTGCTTTTGTCATTGAACTCTACAGTTAAATAGAAACTTTAGTTCACTGATGCTACTAGTCGTGAAACGTTTTTATCTAAGGCTATATTCCGTCTTCACGAGTAAGAGGTACTGTATTTGTATAATTTAAGAGACTTGTGGCGTTTGATTAATGTCGCTCTCACAATAGAGCTGGAGAAAAAAAGCTGTCGGGAAGAAAGGACAATCACTTTGAGGACGTCCGAAAGGGAAGCCACACCACTTTTATTGTTATGACATTCCTCTGAAAGGTTTTTAGTTGTGGCCTAGCCTCTTTCTTTAACCACTGTGTATTATTTAACCCTTCTTTACTTTCGTTAAATAAGCGCCACGTGTCATCGGTTTGCTTAAAGAAAATGCTAATAGTATCTAAGAGCGTGATGGTCATTTTTTCTTAAGTTCCGCTGCCATCCAGCACAAAGAGGGGTCAATGGCAAGGAAACAACGCGTACAAACTGAAAGAGGAAACCTTCGAAAATGAGGGTTTAATAATCGTTATATAAAACAACCCACGTGACTCAAACGTCATCTAAGATGCACCTGAATAGTACTCGGACGAGAAGAAGCCTGCGTTCTTGTGTCAAGTCAAGTACCCTGGGAATGAGTTATTTCAAAACATGTCGACTTCCAAAGTTTTCTTTAAAACGCGAAAACGTTTTGTTTTAAAAGAACAAGAGAGAGAGTACATTTCCCCAAATACGTAATTGTTTTTTTATCATAAGAACGCCTTTATTAATTTGAAAAAAAAATCAGCATTGTTTCCGACTTGAACTTTAAGCTCTTACACCCTTTGTGACTTTTATTATTTGATTTTGATATAGTAACTATAACAACAGAATTGGAAGACTAATTATGAAATGCTGTGTTGGAGTTCAAGATCTGAAACGTGGAAGCATTTTCGTCTGTCGCTTTTCGATGGTAAGAAGCTACTATGTTTTCTGTTTTGGTAAAGAAAAAAAATCCCAAATCTTATAAGAAATAAACCCAATCTTCTTTAATTCAAATAAAGCTTCCTTGGTAAATAAAACAAGAAAATCCTGTGTGAGGATGGTTGAAACATTCCTGTGTAAAAAACGAAACGACATATGACGGAATTACGTACCACATGTTTAGATAAAGCACTAAACTCTGGGTTTTCATAACTACCGTGAAAATTATGGTAATTTTAATCGCTAATAGGTGAAATGTACAACATTAGAAAGAATTCAATCAGAAAAGAATAGAAAAATTGGTTATTTTTTACTTTACTTCGATATAACCTGGAAGTGTAATAAACAATTCAGCTGCTAGTGAATAATAACAATAAATTAAATGTTTTATTACAATAGTTATATATATATGTTTATTATAATTATTACTGTAATTTGAATTGAGCCAATCTTAACTGTTATGAGATAAACCAATATTTTCGTCAGTTTATCTCAAGCACTTCGTACTTATTTTCCTCATGTCTGATAACACATGTGGTACTGAAACTGAAACCTAAGCTGTCTTTTTGACTCCCGTTTCGAATTACGTAACTTTCCTCATACATTTCACGATACTGTGATTTTGTTGGCTTAAGCTGATGGTATAAACCGCATGCGTAGTGAAGCTAAAAGAAGGAATTACAATAACTTTCATCGTGTTCAAAGACTGAACAGACCTCCTTCGCCCCGCTTGTGGTAAAAGGTTTGTATTTGTCTATCATTTGTTTTGGGCTGAGTGGGCTGATATGTTTTACATTAATCTGGTGGGCGCAAGTCCGGTAGGCGTGGCACCTGGCAAAATGGAGGCGAAGACAAGAAAGGGAAGTAAAAGCAAGTGATGAGACGAAATATCCAACAAAACGGCTGGATTTAGGAACGGGCAAGGATCTATGGATCAAGTCGCCCTGGCTGGGATCTAGATACACAATATCTCAGATTTAAGTAGAGGGGGGAGGGAACGGGAGTACCCCGAGAAAACCCACTTTCACGGCCAGGACGCCAATTAATTTACCCTGGCCGTGCCCGAAAACCAGGTGAAATGTCACCGTTTTTGCTTCTTTTATGGCCCCCTAGTGGCACAGCAGTATGTCTTCGGACTCGTACCGCTAGAAACCGGATTTCGATATCTATAGTGGGCATAGCACAGATAGCTCATTGTGTAGCTCTGCGCTTAGTTATAACCAAACTTCTTATATGAGAGATAGAAATAAAATCTTGTCAGACGTGCTGAGTTACTTAAACATATACACCCATTTTTATATTCGTTGTTTCAGTTTTACAACTTCCAATGTACGTTAACTGAAATAAATCATTTGTTTGGAATTAAGCAAAAAAAACAACAACTCCACAATGGGCTATCTGTGCTCTGCCCACCACGTTTATCAAAACCCGGTTTCTAGCGGTGTAAGTCCTTACGCATGGCCCGACATAGCCAGGTGGTTAAGGAGTTCGACTCCTAATCTGAGGGTTGCGGGTTCGAATCCCCGTCACACCAAGCCTGCTCGCCCTTTTAGCCATGTTACGGTTTCACTATTCGATGGTAAGAGAGTAATCCAAGAGTTGACGGTTGATGGTGATGACTAGCTGCCTTTCCTCTAGTCTTACATTGCTTTGCATGAAATTCAAAACCAAACAAACAAATCCTCACACATACTGCTGTGCCAGGTGAGGGGGGACATACTGAAATGGAACTGCTATAACTTACTTAATTCATTCTTGTACACAAGACACGCATGAACGGAAGTTACCACATAGATTAATGAATATTTACACGTATTTCAGGCTTATAGCCTTGAACTCCTGGAACAAAGCTAGAGAAATATTTCAGTGACGGTCTTGGAAATGAATCCCTCCAATCAAAGAAAGAGAATACTGTAATAAAAATGTAATAAATGGTGAGTCAACGTTTAGATAGTCCAGTAACATTAGGGTGTTAGATAAAATATTTCTTAATACAGCGAATTGGTGTGATGAAACATCCAAAGCTATTTAGTTAACACTGGACCTTCTATGGATTTTCACCCCTTTGAATACTTAAATCAATATATATGTTTTAATAATCAAACCATAAGATAGAGATTATTAGACATAACACTGCCACTTCACAGATCCTATTAAGTCACGACACAGAATATTATCTGAACACTTAACAACAAATACCTCTGGATTTTTATTTGTTGATCTGTAAAGTCTGTGATACTTTTAGTGTACCATTCAATATTTTAGTGGCCCGTCATAGGCATGTGGTTAAGGCACTCGACTAGTAATTTGAGGGTCGGTGGTCTGGCTCCCCGTCACACTAAACATGCTCGCCCTTTCAGCTGTGGGGGCGTTATAGTGTTGCGCTCAATCCCACTATTCGTTAGTAAAGAGTGGTCCAAGAGTTGGCGGGGGATGACTATGACTAGTTGCCTTCCCTCTAGTCTTACACTGCAAAATTATGGATGGCTAGTGCAGATAGCCCTCGTGTAGCGTTACGCGAAGTTCAAAACAAATCAAGCTAGTATATCAGAACTACTCTAATCTGTTATTTAGCTGACATTTGTTCTTTAATCGGAAAATTTTCCAAATCTGAAATATATCGAATGCACTCGTGCTTAGTTTCGATGAAGTTTTGCAGTTGTTACAGTGACACACGGACTAATAAACACCGCCAAGTTCTTTGTGTGTTTTGTGTTTTCTTATAGCATAGCCACATCGGGCTATCTGCTGAGCCCACCGAGTGGAATCGAACCCCTGATTTTAGTGTTGTAAATCAGTAGACATACCGCTGTACTAGCGGGGGACCAAATTCTTGGTTTGTTTTGAATTTCTCGCAATGTTACACGAGGGCTATCTGCGCTGAAGTTCTTTGTTCACTCGTAGGACGTAAGAACAATAACGCTTGGCAACCTCGACTTTGTTACTGAATATGTAACATGCAAAGTGATGGCACAGTAAAATGGTTCATTCACCCTCAAATGAAAACTTTCGCTTTTAATACTCCAAACAACAGCAGTGTGCCTTTATAATTATTTACAATATTCATGCGTGCGTTAAACTTCCACTGTTATTTGGCAACGTTTCTGGAATAATGCTCTTATAATAAAAAAGCATTGAAATTTTGTTTTACGAGTGAACAAATTACTCACGCCATTAATTTGACAGTAAATATAAACAACGTAAATAATCTCATTCTCTCTCGCCCTTTCTCCCACCCCCTCGAGAAACGCCCGGAGCTGGTTGTATATTGTTTGTTTTTGGTTACGTTTGTTTTAAATTTCGCGCAAAGCTACACGAGAGCTATCTGCGCTAGCCGTCCCTAATTTAACAGTGTAAGAATAGAGGGAAGGCAGCCAATCATCACCACTCACCGCCAACTCCTGGGCTACTCTTTTACCAACGAATAGTGTGGATTGACCATGACATTGTAACGTCCCACAACTGAAAGGGCGAGCATGTTTGGTGCGATCGGGATTCGAACCTGCGACCCTCCGATTATGAGTCGAATGCCTTAACCACCTAGCCATGCCGGGCCTATGGTGAATGTCTAATACTAAGGGCTGCTTTCGTTTTCAACTGTTACACTTTTAACTGTCAGCTCATTAGGATCATATTTTGTACTTAGGTGTTATTTCTATTATTTTTACACTTAATATGAACTATTTAGGTATCCCTGATTTTGTACTAAACTTTTTAATCGTGAAAAAAGAACAAAAAAGAGGGTTGTGACTGTAAGTGCCTGTGCTTATTTGTCACGTATAAAGTTATTGTCTCGTGTCTTCTCAGTTTTGTTTTTACTATAAAGTTAATACTTCCTAGTCTTCCTTCTTCCTATGCGGCCAGTGTTGTTTTTTTTCTGAGTTCCAAGTAGGATGTGATTTTTAACTTTCAACTCTGTCAGCTTCTTCCTTAATTATTCGTGTTACGTCACTACACTTCCAGACTTGATTAAAATGTGTCTTTACGACTTGGATTTCTTGGAATGACTTTTCTTAGAATTAATAATGAAATGTCATGTTATTTGAATTTCGCACATAGCTACTGAAGGGCTATCTGTGCTAGCCGTTCCTAATTTAGCAATGTAAGGGGGAAGGCAGTTAGTCATCATAAACCACCGCCAACTCTCGGGCTACTCTTTTACCAACGAATAGTGGGATTGACCGTCACATTGACGACCCCACTGCTGAAAGGGCGAGCATGTTTGGTGTGACCGGGATTCGAACCCGCGACCCTCGGATTACGAGTCGAACGCCTTAACCCACCTGGCCGTGCCGGGCCCTAATAATGAAATACTTTGGTTATTGAACACTGAACTAAATATTACTAAAACATTTCCTAATACCTATTTCACGCTTTGACTGATAGAACTGAGGTTCAATTATCTTTTAGAGGAGCGAGTGTGTTATTTTACAGTAACTGAAACCTAGTTCCATTAATTTCAGAATTATATACCAGTATAACTGTTCAGTTAAGATATAAAGTTTTATAATTTTAGTGTTTTTGTTTTGTTTCCGTTCGCCGTCTTTCCTGAAACAGTCTTTGAGGTTTGTATTGCCATAGCAAGTGTCTCATACTTTTAATACAGTTACAAATGAAGTGTGAATAGCAACAATGACTAACCACGTTATTAACTGATAATTGTTAACAATGTGATGCATGTTGCTATAGCGACTGACTGGTGAAACGTATCAGAAAGAGTAAACTATTCATACAGCGTTACTAAGTGTATGTGTGTGTGTTTTCTTATTGCAAAGTCATATCTGGCTATCTGCTGAGCCCACCGAGGGATATCGAACCCCTGATTGTAGTGTTATAAATCCGTAGACTTACCGCTGTACTAGCGGGGGCGCGTTACTAAAGTAACTTATAAAATGGTAACTTGGACTATCCTGGAATAGCTGCTGCTTTCTCTTGGACACAGACAATAAGGCATTGAGACACTACTTACATTTCTATAGGACATAGACAATAAGGCACTAAGACACTACTTACATTTCTATAGGACATAGACAATAAGACACTAAGACACTACTTACATTTCTATAGGACATAGACAATAAGACACTAAGACACTACTTACATTTCTATAGGATACAGACAATAAGGCACTAAGACACTACTTACATTTCTATAGGACACAGATAATAAGGCACTAAGACACTACTTACATTTCTATAGAACACAGACAATAAGGCACTAAGACACTACTTACATTTCTATAGGACACAGACAATAAGACACTAAGACACTACTTACATTTCTATAGGATACAGACAATAAGGCACTAAGACACTTCTTACATTTCTATAGGGCATAGACAGTAAGGCACTAAGACACTACTTACATTTCTATAGGACACAGATGCTAAGGCACTAAGACACTACTTACATTTCTATAGGACACAGACAATAAGACACTAAGACATTACTTACAATTCTATATGACACAGACAATAAGGCACTAAGACACTACTTACAATTCTATATGACACAGACAATAAGGCACTAAGACACTACTTACATTTCTACAGGACACAGACATAAGGCACTAAGACACTACTTACATTTCTATAGGACACAGACAATAAGGCACAAAGACACTATATAGGCATCCAGAGGCTTGAAAATATGAGAGTAGACACTTCGTAAACTATTACGTACTTGACAATAAGACATAAAAACACTACGTAGACGTCCAGACCACGAATTGTCAAAGTGTGGTTCCCAGACTAACGGTGACCTCGGGCTATGAGGATGATGCAGTTGGTCCGAAGGAGGATAAAAAATACAAGTCTTGAAGGAAACAACGCCATTTTTTCCATTAATTTCTATAATTTTTTTTCTTCAGTGGCATGTGAAGAAAATAAGGTTAGCAGCGTATGACCAGTAGGTGGTTCAGAGATCTTCTGTCCTACCAGTATGATCTACATACGAAAATATTTGAGAACCACTTGGTGACGAGAAACCCAATTGAAATAAAAATGTATCTCGGAATGGCTGTTATGGGTATTAACAGTTTTACTAATAAGCAGAGAACTATGTTTGACAATAAAGAAAGAAGACGTTGTGTGAACTCACAGACCAGTGGTTCTCAGACAATTGGAAATTGTTGACAGTAGATAATATTAAAATGCAAAAACCACAGCTTTCATTATCTGGGGTTCTTGCATTATTGTCTAAAGATAATGTTAAATTGAAAAAGATACCAACAATTTTCAAATCATTATTGTTGTCATTATCACAATATTATTGCAGTTTCTTGTAATATGTTACCATCTATGTCACTGATAGGTCATAATTTTCACTGGTTATTCTTTAATAAGAGTTTGAATGATAAGTAAACAAAACATTTACAAACATTTGAATTTCAGTTTAAAGTTTTTACAGTAAGGAAGAACACACGTTTGGGCCCGGCATGGCCAGTTGGTTAATAAGGTACTCGACTCCTAATCTGAGGGTCACGGGTTCGTATCCCCGTCACACCAAACATGCTCGCCCTTTCAGCCGTGGGGGCGTTATAATATGACGATCAATCCACAATTCGTTAGTAAAAGAGTAGCCCGAGAGTTGGCGGTAGGTGGTGATGACTAACTGCCTTTCCTCTGGTCTTACACTGCTAAAGTAGGACTGGCTAGCACAGATAGCTCTCGTGTAGCTTTGCGCGAAATTCAAAACAAACCAAACCAAGCATATGTTTTTAAACAAGGTCAGCTCTTCAATCACTGATGCGATAATTGTTAAGTACCGAATGTACCTGTTGTTTTTCTTCTCTTTCTTTTTTAAATTATTCCTTACTCTAAAAGCTGCAATTTGTAATAGAAGATAAACTCGAAACGAAATATTAACAGATGTTTTTATAACGTACTCATTCATATGTTTGGTTTGTATATCGCGCAAAGCTACACGTGGACTATCTGCGCTAGTCGTCCCTAATTTAGCAATGTAAGACGAGATGGAATGCAGCTAGTCATCACCACCCACCGCCAACTATTGGGCTACTCTTTTACCAACGAATAGTGGGATTGACCGTCACGTTATAACGCCCCCACGGCTGAAAGGGCGAGCATTTTTTGTGTGACGGGGACTCGAACCCACAACCTCAGATTACGAGTGTAGTGCCTTAACCACCTGGCCATGCCGGGCTGTCGTTAATAAGAGTTTAAACAACATTAGTATAGGAGATCTACGAATGTTCATTAATTTAGTTGTTAATAAGTTGAAACGATTCGTTGTAATAGTGGAATCCGAGGGTCGTTGTCTTCGAAGAATAAAAAAGTAAAAAGAAAAAAATAAAATAAAATAAACGAGCTGGAAGTTTCAGAAATTTTCTCGAATGTTCTTTCATGGCGTAAAAATGAAAGATGAGTAAAATAAAAAGCGTAAAAATGTAAAAGTGTAAGGATATCAGTTAGACAAATGTTAAGGTGTAAGGATATCAGTTAGCAAATGTAAAACTGTAAGGATATCAGTTAGACAAATGTAAAACTGTAAGGATATCAGTTAGACAAATGTAAAATTGTAAGGATATCAGTTATACAAATGTTAAGGTGTAAGGATATCAGTTAGACAAATGTAAAACTGTAAGGATATCAGTTAGACAAATGTAAAAGTGTAAGGATATCAGTTAGCAAATGTAAAACTGTAAGGATATCAGTTAGCAAATGTAAAACTGTAAGGATATCAGTTAGACAAATGTAAAAGTGTAAGGATATCAGTTAGACAAATGTAAAAGTGTAAGGATATCAGTTAGACAAAAGTAAAAGTGTAAGGATATCAGTTAGCAAATGTAAAACTGTAAGGATATCAGTTAGACAAATGTAAAAGTGTAAGGATATCAGTTAGACAAATGTAAAATTGTAAGGATATAAGGATATCAGTTATACAAATGTTAAGGTGTAAGGATATCAGTTAGACAAATGTAAAACTGTAAGGATATCAGATACACAAATGTAAAAGTGTAAGGATATCAGTTACACAAATGTAAAACTGTAAGGATATCAGTTAGACAAATGTAAAACTGTAAGGATATCAGTTAGACAAATGTAAAATTGTAAGGATATCAGTTATACAAATGTTAAAGTGTAAGGATATCAGTTAGACAAATGTGATATCAAGACAAATGTAAAAGTGTAAGGATATCAGTTAGCAAATGTAAAACTGTAAGGATATCAGTTAGACAAATGTAAAAGTGTAAGGATATCAGTTAGCAAATGTAAAACTGTAAGGATATCAGTTAGACAAATGTAAAAGTGTAAGGATATCAGTTAGACAAATGTAAAAGTGTAAGGATATCAGTTAGACAAATGTAAAAGTGTAAGGATATCAGTTAGACAAATGTAAAAGTGTAAGGATATCAGTTAGACAAATGTAAAAGTGTAAGGATATCAGTTAGACAAATGTAAAAGTGTAAGGATATCAGTTAAGGCAAATGTAAAAGTGTAAGGATATCAGTTAGACAAATGTAAAAAAATCAGTTAGATAAATGTTAAAGTGTAAGGATATCAGTTAGACAAATGTAAAACTGTAAGGATATCAGTTAGACAAATGTAAAACTGTAAGGATATCAGTTAGACGAATGAAAAACAAAAACAGAAAGAAGCGTGAAAAGAAAGATAATGGAGAAAATATGAATAAAATATGATTCGTGAGAGGAAAATGAGAAGCTGAGAAGGAAGGACACAGAGCACTCTGTAAAGATTATCTCTAGAGACAGTTGCTATAGTAACGGCAGTAAACTTAATAAAACTAATAGCAATGATATAAAACTAATACTGGGTTAATTGTGAATTACCACGGTATGTTTTAAATAATTCTAGATGGTGGCCCAGAAGGGTCATAACGATTATACACTTTGTAATAGCTACTGTTATGGAGAATGAAAGATTTTTAATCTTAACGATTGTGATTATATGATTAGCATTTCCTTTCAGAAATAAGAGGAAATATTTTCTTCTTTTTTCAGGGATTTTCGTTCATGGTTCTCATTCTTCTAATAGAAAGACTGCATGACGTGCACAGACTGATACGCTTTCTCCAGGCTGTGACGTCCTTTTGGATTCCAAACGAGTATATAATAGATAGTTCAAACACAACTAATAAAGTAGGCACGATGTCTCAGTCCACTGGGGTGACATCTAGTAGTGATTCGCAATCCTTCTCGCCTGCTGGCTTGTCTACCGTGGAGAAAATATATTTAAGCAACTTAAAGGCAGATATGGAAAACAATATTTGTAAGTATCTTACTGTCAGTGAGTATCTTACTGTCAGTGAGTATCTTACTGTCAGTAAGTATCTTACTGTCAGGCTTTTTTTCTTTTGTTTTTTTTCGATCTCTTTATATAGTTTTTAAAATTTATTTTGTAAATAACAATAAGAGATTACGCTTTAAGGTAAAACATATGGATAAAAGGTTCTTTCTTTGGGATGAATACAAAAATTAATGTGAAACAAAGGGATCATTTAACAATTTACTTTGTAATCAAAAGTGTATTTATCTGCAACATGTATAACACCACGGATCAAATTATATAAGAAAGCCATAGCAAGAATAAATCACATGGAACTGAGTGTAAGAGTACACTCAAACAAAAACTTAACTCGGTGTGTTTTATTCTCTGTGGTCACACTAACATGGATGACTTTTTAAAGTGTGTTTTATCTAGTAACGTCACGCTAACAAGTATAACTTACATGAATTGTTTTATTCTGCAAATTTAGATCAAGAACTGATTTCTTAAGTGTGTTTTATCTTGTAAAATAACTTCAATAGGAACAAATTTACTTACTGTGCTTTGTTATATAAAAATCACTTTAAGAAGGATAATGGGTAACATATAAAAGTGTATATATTTTAGTTTAGGAAAAAACAAATTATCCAAGCGTCTAATTAGCGATCTTACACAGTTTGAAGCCTTGATGTTTTATATGTTTTAGTGGAAACTGTTTACTGATGGCCCTCGGGTGTTAGCACTTTGATTCTATGTAGTAAGTAAGGGATTGTTTTTATTTGCTGATTTGTTTTGAATTTCGCTCAAAGCTATACGAGGGCTATCTGCGCTAGCCGTCCCTAATTTTGCAGTGTAAGACTAGAAGGAAGGCAGCTAGTCATCACCTCCCACCGCTAACTCTTGGGCTACTCTTTTACCCACGAATAGTGGGATTGACCATTATAATGACCCCACGGCTGAAAGGGCTACCATGTTTGGTGTGACGGGGATTCCAACCCGCGACCCTCTGATTACAAATCGAGTGCCTTAACCACCTGGCCATGCCGGGCCGTAAGTAATGGATCTTCGACTGTTGCCTTATAATGTTTTGGTATTTATGATGTCTTAAACATACTTTTATGTTTGAATGTGGTCAGTTATGAAATGAATTTCTAAGAAATATGATGATATGATGTCGTTCTCTTCTGATCTGACTTCAGTGGAATTCCTGTCTGCAAGAACAACCCTCATCATCAGTACAGTTTTTGTAGTTGTATTCATCCTCAGTTGGTGGTGGATGGCTATCTCCATTAACCAAGCCACTGAAGAAGTGAGTGTAAATCGAATTAGAACATTTCATCTTATGGATTTACTTACCTTTCTGTCTCATATTAAATAACGTAAGTTATGGCTTACTTCATTTTTCTCAGGCTACTTTCATTAATATCATTTGTTATGATACTTACAATTTTTAAAAAAAAAAAATATCGTTTTTTTTCATTTACGTGGGTAACTTGGTATGTTAATTTAAAACTAAGCTAACTCTTTAATGTTGGTCGAATCCTGTGAGATATTGTTGGGATAACGGCCGAGAATATTATAAACATTATGATTTGATTTATGACATTATGCGCTTCATTGCATTGTGTTAAATAGAATGAAATTTTAAATAACATCGTTTATAACGTATCTACTATTGTTTGATATATAATATCCAATACATGCTTACGGTCACTAATCACAAATTTATATAAAGTTAGCTCAGTGCTGAGTTAATTAATCAATTCCATCGTTATCTTACTCGTGTAAACGTGGTGGCACCTGCACAGTTTCATTAAAACCTGAATGTCACTTGATTAAGACCATTTTATAATCCTATTTATTAGTCTCAACTTATGTATTTCAAGTTTTATAACTTAATTTTGTTTGTTTTTAAATTTCGCGCAAAGCTACACGAGGGCTATCTGCGCTAGCCATCCCTAATTTAACAGTGTAAGAATAGAGGGAAGGCAGATAGTCGTCACCACTCATCACCAATTCTTGGGCTACTCTTTTACCAAAGAATAATGGGATTGACCGTCACTTATAACGCTCCATGGCTAAAAGGACTTACGAGTCACTGCTTTGCGTTTTATCATGGCATCATCCCTACACTAACAGCCTAACTTACAGCAAAATATGTGGACACACAAATATTAAAAGCAGTATCACATGATATTATTATAACATTTTCAGACGTACCGAATGTTATTTGATGTCTAACATTCGGTTTGCTTGCTTTCACACAATAATCAACAGTTTACGTAATATCGTTTTCTTTGAATGTTTTAAACGTTTTTTTCCGACTGTCACATCTTGACTGCAGATCGTCTTCAGATGCGACAACTGTAAATCTACGGAATTACAGCACTAAAATCTGGGATTTGATTCCCCACAGCAGATAGACCAGTGTTGCTCTAAAACAAAAAACAAACTAACTAACAAAACAAACACTGTTCATTATATGACGAGGAATCCGCTTTTTCTTTTCTGTAGAAAATAAAGTTTGGAGGCGGCTTGATTAGGTAATGACAAAAAATTGTGTTATAAATATAAAACATTTTGGCATGACTATGTCAGATAACAAGATACCTATACTAGACTGTGAAACAATTTCCGGTCAAGTGACCCCTTTGTTCTATATTATATACATGGTATTTATGTAAACTATTTGTACCTGAGGATGGCATACTCTTGCCGAAACGTTGCAAATCAACATTAAAGTTGCCTTCACCAATGAGTCAAATTGTTTCCAAACTTTTATTAAAATATCCGATAATCCATGCTGTACTTTACTTTCTGATGCAGGGACATCTTTCCTTACGGACAGTTTTTCTCCTGGGAGTTTTTGCCGTCGTGGACATTGCTGCAACCCTCGGATTTATCTTGCTAAGGATAGTAACGGTATGTAGACATTATATTATATACCAGAAATTTCGTGGAAAAACAAACAAACCATGACACATGTTTGTCAAAAGATCTTTAAAAAGTCCCGTGAACTATCCGAGTTGAATTCACAACTGGGATCGAATCATGAACTTTTAAGACCATAAGGCAACGCACATTTGAATAATATGTGCCACAGTCTGTCTTTCACTGTATTTACGTATTTATCTTCATTTCTTTAACACATGACAGTGTTTAATAACGTATAACCATTAAGCCACATTATACTGATTCAGTAGCTAGACATTAGATTAAGTGTCCAATAAATAATTTTGTTATGTATCTTATGATTTATAAATGAACTAGTAAGGTTGTGATTCAACTAAAGCTTTGGGCTTTGTAATCCATTCGATATAATGAGATCTGGAATTGAGAGAAATGCTCCTCGTTGTTAACACCGTACAATAAACAAGAAATATGCTTTTTTATTATTATTATTAGTTAAAGTTATGTTTTTCAAATATTTTTGCTATCTTCGCAGTGTTCCGTTAAAAATTACCACGAAGTAAGTTTTTAGTTTCAGTGTAGAACAGAATTGTAGGTTTATTTGAGACTCTGTAACCTTTTGAAAACTCAGCATACTTAGTTTGGAATTTATTATTACGAATAGAATAGATAAAAACTTTGGAAACCCACTTTTATATATAGAAGTAGCTATTTTTAGGTAACTGACTCTTAAAATGGATAACATAAACACTCGAGTTATGATCACACGTTAGTTAATTTCAGGCAACTAGTAACACAAGTTAGCTGGTTTTAGCCTCTCCGAACGGATTACTCATAAACTCAAGTTATGATTACATGTTATTGTCCAAGTGAAATGTTAGTTCTGGCTTATTAAACCAGGGAGAAAGTTCATATCAAATCGCCTCTTTTGTGTTTTTTACATTTAACGGTCTTCATCCACACTTCCTCTCACATTCTCCCCACTCGCGCTCAGTTCATTAGTTGACGTTACAAGTTCCGCAAAAACTTTGTTTTTGTCGTTCTTTACATATTGTTTTTGTTTTCTCACCCGTGAACGTGGTATTTGTTCTGTGTCTCCAGCGTGCTCTGTGCTATACAGAATACTGTGGTTTTAAATAACATTCTTGACGCTACACGTCTCACATTCTTAATTATGAAACGATATCTTCTTGTTTTGAGGAAGAGGCTTAAGTTATAGATGTGTGGTCTGCATAAAATTACACAATATACGAAGTTAGACCTCACTATTCGTTCTTCGAGTTTAGTCTTTTCGTTTTAATTAGAGGTTTGTAAAATTAATGGATACTGATTTTTCATGACGTGTACTTACACGTGTACGGGCAGGTGTTTTAACTTAGCTCGATAGATCGTGCTTTTAGTGTCATTTCTTTTTTTTTTGTATGTAGGGTTTGTCCTCTGGACTCTGTTTGTAGTTAGGGTTTGTCATCTGGATTCTGTTTTGTAGGTAGGTTTGTTCCCTGGACTTTGTTTTGTAGGTAGTTTGTCCTCTGGACTCTGTTTTGTAGGCAGGGTTTGTATTCTGGACTTTGTTTTGTAGGGAGAGCTTGTCCTCTGGACTCTTATTTTGTAAGGAGGTTTTGCCTCCTGGACTCTGTTTTGTAGGTAGGGTTTGTTCTCTGGATTCTGTTTTGTAGATAGGTTTTATCCTCTGGACTTTTCCAACCATTGTTTGCGAGTTCCTTTTGTTCAATTCTCTGATGTATAATTATTTTGTTATATCTTAGTAGTTCTTTTTGTGAGCAGTTGCTGAAAAGAAATTTGTCTCGAAAGAGTGCTTAAATGTCATTGTGTTTTTTATGACAAAACTTATTATACATTCCTCATAGAAAATATATCTGCCAGTCTCAGTACAGATGCTAGAGGAATATTGTTGTAGTTCCATTACAGTTTAAAGCATACATTGTTGTAGTTCTATAACAATTTAAAATATACAATGTTGTAGTTCCATTACAGTTTAAAGCATACATTGTTGTAGTTTCATTACAGTTTAAAGCATACATTGTTGTAATACCATTATAGGTTATAGTGTATATTATTGTAGATCCATTACAGGTAATAGTATATATATTGTAGTAGATCCACTTCAGGTAATAGTATATGTAGCTATAGTACCGTTAAAGTTAAAAGCTAACTGACCTTAATTTAGAAGTGACAGACTAAAGAGAAGGCAGTCAATTAACGTCACCCATCTCCAACCTTTGGGTTACACAAACAAAAAGTGGAATCGTTCATTTGTTATTAAGCACACAGCTGCAAAATGGACAATCTGTGCTCTGCCATCCCGGGTATTTAGTGTTGTAAATTGTGAGAATTACCGCTGGGGATTGACTGTAACATTATAATGCCCTTCACCTACTGAAAGTAATGTTCAGTAATGATTTGGAAAACGGAATGAAAGCTATATGATATTGTAATAACAGTATAGGTACTAACAAAATATTGTTGCAGTATCATTATAGTTTATAGTGAAATATTGTAAAACTACTAGTTTAGGCGTAATATTATTAATGAGCTATTATAAATGGCATGGTAATATTCTGTAGAACAATTCTAAATGGTGCAAAAACGTTCTTGAAAAACCATAAGAGACGATAGAGAGAAAATTGAAATTTATTTATAGATATTATGAACAATGTCTGTATTACAATTATATAAGCACTTTGAAATTAGTTCTTTAAATATGAATCGCTACACCTATTAATCATTGTTATACTGTGAGGAAACATTTAAGTTGCGTTGAAAATCATAGTTTTCCTAGAAGTAATGTAACTAGTTAAGAACTTAGTTTTGTTTATTGTGTAAATCCTCATGTACCTGGCCTATCAAATGCGATAAAAAATTTGGAAATAAATGGAAAGGATATATAAGCTTTCAGTTGTAGGAAAATTTGAATTTTACCGGGAAAAAAATTAAAATCAAACTGTCTACTACTGAGAAAGAAGTAGTTTAGAGTGTATCGTATACGGACTACTATAATCTTTATATAGGGAAGATTGGTAGAAAGTATTAGATTAGCAACACGTGGACATGCTAATGTCACGTTTAAAAACATTTTAAAAATACAGAAGATTGTAAGGAGAATATAACTATTAAAATTATTTATCGAGAACCTAATATTAGTAAACGCAAAATAAAAGAAGCTATTTTAATAAAGGAATGCAAACCTTTAATAAATAAAACACAAGAGGCAGGTTCATGCTTGTGATGGCTCGAGGTTCACGCTTATGATGGCTCAAGGTTCATGCTTTTGATGGCTCAAGGTTATGTGGTTCTCGTAATCAGTTAGGTGTATTTAATTAAGTGGTTTGGTTTGGTTTGAATTTCGCGCAAAGCTACACGAGGGCTATCTGCGCTAGCCATCCCTAATTTTGCAGTGTAAGACTAGAGGGAAGGCAGCTAGTCATTATCACCCATCGCCAACTCTTGGGCTACTCTTTTACCAATGAATAGTAGAATTGATCGTCATATTATAACGCCCCCACGGCTGAAAGGGCGAGCATATTTGGTGTGACGGGAATTCGAACCCGCGACCCTCAGATTACGAATCGAACTCCTTAACCCGTCTGGCCATGCCGGGCCTTATTAAGTGTCGTGTACAATTGTTCCGAGTACCTGATCATGTCACGTTAACAGTGGCGAAACGTTGGTTTTTAAATTATGTAATTATTTCTATCCTATTTTAGCTGCTTTTGAACATTTATAACTAGTATTTAGACGATATGGTAGTAGTTATAAAGGTTGTGATGTCATAGAGTATATATTGAGAGATGTTTAGATGTATATATTGATGAAAGGTAATGTATTATTACATTACTTGCTTACATTATTTGTTACCAATGGCAACCTTTTCGATTTTTCAGGGGCTTGTTTTTCGTATTTTAGCTGATTTTTCTTTCGGTATAACTTCCTATTTCTTGGAAGTAATTTTTGATATAACACTATTTACACTTTTGCTAAAAATCATTTATTAACGTATTTTATTGGATCGTTAAACGTATTTAACAACTTTTTAATAAAAAGATAATAATAATAAAACTTCTAGCTAGAAGACAGCCCACTACAAATAAACATATTTCAAATAAGATTTATTTAGGAGTATTACGTGTTATTGTAATACGCTGGTTGAGTACGTTGTACTAACACGACTTTAGAGCTTCACCACGTATGGGCATGCTCTATTTGACGGCCGTGCATCTTGACAACAGTCCTATTTTCATTGCAAAAGGCTCTGTCGTACGGTTGTTTTGTCCTGAACAACCCACCTCTCGCCCTGCATTTCTCATATAATCCATCTAGTGTACAAAAACGAGGATTTTCCAGCCACTGTTTCGACAGTCCGATCACATGGGAATTTGGAAACTCTGTTTCGGTGATTCAACCGGTTCGTCTTCGTGTGGAATAACATAAGTCCCCTAATTCATTAAGGTAATTTAATAAGTCTAGGTCAGTTTTACTTAAGGGCGTGACTCATGTAAGGCCAAGTAATTTGTTGGGGTTCCTGCTCTCTTCTAGTTTGGCTCTATTTTATTTCTATTTTCTCAATTATTTATCATAGCTCGTTATTTTGTATGGATTCTGTCAAGCAATCCATCATTTTTAGAATAATAAAAAGGTTAACATCTTGTCCAGTATTTTTACGACCAATATCAGCCTACGTTTATAGAATAATAAATAGTAATAGAAACTAAGCCTTGAAAATAATAATAAATTCCTCTTGCCCATCCTAAGTTTTCAAAACGTGAGACGACGAAAAACAATCATACATTTAATTTAACGCGATTAAAAATGGTGGAACCTTCATTTTCTTTCTTATGTCGAAACAACCATTTGCAGGCAAGACTGATTAAACCAATCAGCTTGAACCATCTTTTTCCTATTCCATTTCAATCATCTAACACTGATTTGGATCTGGTATCTGTTGAATTATAATTAACCTTGTTAATTGTTCGTCACTATTTTCCGTAAACTAACAAAACTATAAGATAATACTGATTGACGGATCATTTACAATTTTCAAAGTACCTTTTCTCAAACATTTATATTTCATTTCTTTCTCTAGCCGAGAAAAACACACTTTCTTTCAATACACAACCACTGTTTATAATCCAGATTAACGACAAACTGTTGAATAGTGAATTTGACGACTGGTTAACTAGGTTATGACGTTATAAAACATGGTTGGTAAAAATTCCAGATTCTCGAGCTGCATGAGGATCTTTTACAGCAAATTGTACAGTTTACTATGATGCATTGGCTATATAATGAGAGAATGTTCGATTTCATAAAAGAAAAATTCTAGTTTTTACCCCATGACCTGTGGTATAGAAGATAAAATACAATACAGCAGAGCAAAATTGTCTGTTGCTTATGGCATGTAAAAGGCTCTTGGCACTCATCTTTGTGTTTGTGATATCTCATCTGCTGCAAGACGCCACATCTGGAGCACGATTTATTTGCAGATCTCTTTCTGGACGGTCCTGGTGTCCCAAGTTCATCCTTTTTCCTTTGTATTTCAACGCCATTAAGCATAAGAGTTATTTCCCTCTTGAAAATTATACATCTCCAGTCTGAACACATTTTTGTAATTTGAGTATATAAATATTTTTCATCGGAGAGTGCTGTTACATACTCTTCCAAAAACTGCGATCAATGTCTGGTAACATCACACTACCAACCAAACGCCAAATAATGTCAAAATATAGTTCTTACACCGTGACTTTATACCGGTTATAAATTTGCAGTTTTGAGGATTGTAAAACGCTTTTATATAACGTACACAACTGTTTTATGTATTAACTCACTCGAATTTAATGGTATAGTGTTTGTTTGTATAAAATTCAGTTTTTTAATGTTTAATGATTTTTCAATAAAAATAAGTTCTATCCGTCGTTGTAAATTATTTATTAGTTTCTGTTTAATCATAATATTATCAGTAATTGTGGAGATATTTTTATTTTCTGTTTATCGCTGATTTATAGGATACTTACTAATTCCTATTCAATACTGATATTATTTGTTGCTATAATGTTTTAATTTCTGTTTAATACAGATATTATCAGACACTGTAAAATAACTTACTCGTTTCTGTTCAATGTTGATAGTATTACTATCAGTATAAAGTGTTTATTTCTGTTTAATAAATTGTGTTTAATATATATTTTGTCTATTTTTCGGTGACTTGGATGTTATAACCAGTACATAATGAGAGACCGTTTCTACCCTTGGGACGTGCAGGCCCTTCATCCGCAGACAGGATCCGGCCTTCTAGGAGGACACATCTCTCTTCACCTTCTAAGCCTGAAGGTAAAATGGACATGCTCCACTAGCTTTCATATGAGTCGTCGAACTTTGTTCAGGGTTTAAGAGTGAAGGAGCAACTTTTTTGCATTAATTTATGTGTATCATCCGAAGCGTAAGAAACGCTTGAGAAACGACACACCTGCCTCATTACGCATATCCAATTTTGTTGTTTTAGTTTAAAATATCATATTTGTTTTAAAGATATTGCCACGAGCTAAAAAGATTAAATTGCTTTCACAAAACACCTGTAGGAGACAAATCTGATTTTAAAGAATTAACAACTAGTTTCGGATATGTTACGAACTTACAACATTGGATCACTTTTAAAGGTTTAGTTTGTTTGTTTATGAATTTTGAGCAAAGCTACGCGAGAGTTATCTGCGCCATCCGTCCCTAATTTAGCAGTGTAAGACTGGAGGGAATGCAGTTAGTCATCACCACCCACCGCCAACTCTTGGGCTACTCTTTTACCAACGAATAGTGGGATTGACCGCACGCTATCACGCCCCCACGGCTGAAAGGGCGAGCCTCGGATTGTGGGTGGAGCGCCCTAATCACCTACAATTTAAGAGAATATATTATATTTTAAAGAAGTTAATTTAGAAATATCTGATTCGTATAAATGATTTAACGTATTTTTATTTCTTATCAAATATCTCATGTAATTATTTTAAATAAAGAACGAAATACTTCTCCTTCAGGGGTGTTGGAACCGAGGGTACTGGGGGTGTTATAGCATTACCAGTTTTTCATACACTGCTGCCCAAAACCTTAAGGCCAATGAACATAATGAAAAAATATGCATTTTGCATTGTTTGACTCAACCACTTATTTGAGTAGAGATTCGAAAGATGAAAATAAGAGAAGGTAAAATAAAAAAAAAAAACTTTTTAGCATTTAATAGGGAAAATGTGAACACTATGAAATTAGCCTAAATACTAGCTGGTCAAAGTTTAAGACCATACCAAAAAGAAGTTCTAAACAGGGTATGAAATGCCTAACAAGAAGTCTCAGTAGTGAGTTGCACGGCCGTCATTACGAATAACTTCAAACATTCGCTTTGGCATGGTCGATATAAACGTTTGCAGAAGGCTGGCTGGAATGGTATTCAAAGTAGTGAAGATGGCTTCACGAAGATCATGCACTGTTTGGAATTGACGTCCATTTCTATAGACTTCCCTTGCCACCCACCCTCAAACATTTTCAGTGGGGTTCAGTTCGGGCGAACACGCTGAATGGTCCAAAAGAATCACGTTATTCGCCATGATAAAGTCCTTTGTTCTGCGGGCATTGTGGATTGCAGCGTTGTCCTGCTGAATGATCCAGTCATTTTCACACAAGCGAGGATTTTCAGTCAATAAGGATGTTCTCTCCAACATGCAAATGTAGCCAGGTGTTGTTTGACGTTCCTGTATAACCATGGAAGGAGAAAGGACCCCAGATCATGATGGAACCTCCTCCATTGCGTCGTGCAGAAAATGTTTTCGGTGGGGTATCCTTATCATGCTAGTAACGTTGGAAGCCGTCTGGACCAGATTAAATTTTTCTCATCAGAGAACAAAACCTTCGTCCACTTTTCTATGTTCCATGTTTGGTGCTTCTCAACAAAGTTTAACCGAGCTGTTTCGTGGTGTGGCCTTTAAAGACGTTTAGGGTTTTAAAGCCTTTCTCTCGTAGATTCCGTCTTATTCTTCTTGAGCTGCATTCTGCATCCGTAAGGGCCTTAATCTGGTTCGACGATCGGCTGGTGTCTTGCCGGACGACCCGTCGAATCCTTCTGCTCAACGCCGGCGAAATTTTCTTGGGCTGACCATTTGAAATTCTCGTTCTGTATTTTTCAAGGCCTTTATGAAATTTGCAACAGCAGTTTTACTACGCCCAATCTCACCAGCTCAACAACTCTGCCACGTTCAAACTCTGTCAGGTTTTAAGTCTTTGCCATGTTTTTCTCAATGTAACACAGGAGATGTTGACAACGCTAATGCTTGAACACAAATGACTAAAGTTTGTTTTGTATGTGTTTTGAATTTCGCACAAAGCTACTCGAGGGCTATCTGCTCTAGCCGTCCCTAATTTAGCAAGGTAAGACTAGATGGAAGGTAGTCATCACCATCCACCGCCAACTCTTGGGCTACTCTTTTACCAACGAATAGTGGGATTGATCGTCACAATATAACGCCCCCACGACTCGGAGGGCGAGCATGTTTGGTGCGATCGGGATTCGAACCCGCGCCCTTCGAATTACGAGTCGAACGCCTTAACGGGCCCGGCATTTCTAAATTTCGTTACATGTTTACCGATTAACGCTTCGTTTCAGTATGGTTTTAAACTTTTGACCAGCTAGTATTTAGGCTAATTTCATAGTGTTCACATTTTCCCCTGTTAAATGCTAAAAAAAGGTTTTAATTTTTATTTTCCCTTTTTTTTTATTTTCATTTTTCGAAGCTCTACTCATATAAGTGGTTGAGTCTAGCAACTCAAAATGCATACTTTTCTTTATGTTCATTGGCTTTAAGATTTTGGCCAGCAGTGTATCTGACTTATATAGAAATTGTAAATTATATTAATTTTCTGAGTTACCTTTGGCACTAGAGCTCCATATAATTTTAAACTCTCATTCTAAAATCTGCATGTCTAGACAGGTGCCCTCACTTTGCAACATATTTCTAAATTATTACGTTTTCAAAGTAACGAGTTTCTAGTATTGACGCAGTATCACACACACACAAAAATATCAGTGTAGCCATAAACACTCATAACATAAATTCATATGACGTATTTTATGTTTGTCTTTTTCTTATGCGATATCAAGACAGCAGCATAAGTAACTCGATGTAAAATATAACAACTAAGTTAAGATATTTGAACTAATCCTTTGGACCAATAAAAGTAACGCCAGTTCTCGACTTCTGAGCTTATTGAAAAATATTTAATGATTTAAATGTATACGAAATAGGCATCTTATTTATAAACCATTATTTAAACATTGACATAAAATCTTAAGTAAAGAAGTAAAATTTGTAAAACGAGGGTAGTTTATCACAGATTACGTTTTTCTGTATTTTTTATATAGTTTTGCTGTGGGACAAACGATATTATGACAGCTGTTATCCTTGCATTTTTAACTGTACTCAGGGTAAGTATATATTAAACATATGAACTTAAAGAACGACAGTAATATATTTCTTGATTTATTGTTACACAGGAATCGTGTACGTAATAAGGCGCTTAGAATAAAGTTTTGCTGGGAGACAAAATATTTCAAATTTAAACAACTGTTCAATTGCGAAAATATAACAGACTGCAACTTGGTTTGTAAAAAAATTTTGAATCTAAATATTAAATGTATAACGAAATTATATGTTGATATGTTATACATATCTCACTTGTGGTTTGGATATATTTTAATTCTGATCGTATTTTTCACACACACACAATGATATCGCTAACAATATGAAAACCTATTACTAACAATGTTTACTGACGTAACTATTTCAGTTGTACACAGTGATTTCCGTTTTCTCATATTACAAGAAGGCAAAACGGTCTGGAGTGACGTCACTTCCGACGAGTAAGTACAAGATTTTGAATTAATATTCGCTAGTATTTATATTGGAGAATATCCCATTAAAAACCTTCCCAAAAATAAAATACCTCAAGAGGTCTCGGTTTTAATAATCCTTTTGGCTTATAGAATTATAAAAATAAAACAAAGAATGTTTTTCATATCGTATCGCGTTTTCTTTCTAGCAAATTGCCAGCAGTGTCTAGAATGTTGTGGAACTTCATTGTTTGTAGCAGTGTGACATTAGGGTTAATGTAGATGGATTGACCCAACACGTTCTAAAAATGCGCGAGAACCGCATATAAAGAAACAAGTAAAATTCAAATTTCAAGAGCTGGTAAACATTTTAGAATAAATAAATAAGCAAGTAACAAAACTTCGTTCGTTGTTGACCGAGACAGTGACTTGTACAGAGAACAACGGAAGAACATTTATAACAGTCAAATGTTGTGTTTCGTAAGATTAGTCGTGTTTATAAAAACACTGCTCTAATTGTTTCATTAGGCACTGGCTACGTTTTCAGTGTCACCGAACGTTTACAGACATTTGACGGAACAAAGACGACTAGAAACAGAAAGTCCAGCTTGGACAAAGGCCAAGTTAAACTCAACAGAATGAGCGATGGATATGAATGTATACCAAGACACACTTTGGGGATAACTACTATCCCCAGGCCAAACTTCACACCTGACAGGTAAGTTAGACAGTTTTTCTATTATTTGTAACCTAATTTCAAACCGAAACTTTCGTCCAAAACGGACCTTTGCTACTTGTTTCGACAGTAATCGTTTTGATATTTTGCAGTAGCCCTAACTTTAAATAGCAACTTTCAAACAAAAATCTTTCCCACTTGCTTCAACAGGTTCCTTCAACCAGGTTGTGTATAGTATTGTTAGAATCAGCATGAATTATTTTGTTTATAATTTTTATAATCCCATCTACAAATTTTGAATTAAAACACTTATTTGTTAGGGATTTTTCTGGAACATACCGAATGACTAATACTATTATTAAAAGTATCATTTCATAATATAAACGGATAGTTAACACGAAAATGATTTGATTAAACTTTGTTGATTTCATATTTATCAGTGAATTTTTCTCCTTATGGTCGTAAAACAAACACATCATTTTGTTGTCGTTTTTTTTTTTTTTTTCCTGGAATGATCATCTCTGCATAACCGCCCTAATTTTGAACTGCTAAGCTAAAGGGAGGAGAAGGGCAAGACAGCGGGTCGATAGCACCCATCGCGAGTGTATGGCTTATTCTTGTCTGAAAGAATAATAGAATTTGACTGTTTCTCTTTTAGCGTAAGTTTACGAAAATGACGTTCGAAGCGCATACTTGTAGAAACAGGTTATGAACCATGAATCCTCGACACACTAAACTGTTCGCTATGTCCGGCCCAAACAAAAGCGAAATTTTTATGCTTGTATTTTCGACATTGGACAAACAAGTAAATCAGTGTCTATTGATTATAAATTTGTTTCATATATAATTTTTTTTGTAATTTATCAAAAATATTCTTTAAAAAACAGCAGTCACGTTTCCACAGCGTGTAATATTTTTATTATTTTTGTATATCATACTTGTACTTAGAAATTCCTGGTTTTCGATCGAAATATTTCTTAGAAAATACTCCTCACGTATGTAATAATCACAAAACATAAAATTAACGTTTTTTCAATAACTCGAGTCGTGTACAAACCAGACTAATATCGTTCGTTCGTCGGGTCATATCTCGTGAAGCAGGAAGCATGCATTATAGTAATAAGTCACAGATCAATATAAAATAATAAAATGTAAACCTGCAAGTCTACGGAGAGGTTGAACTCGAGATATTCACTCATGGGAGAATATTTATTACATACCTACGTTCATACACACAAACATATGACATTTTAAAAGTTATTTTTGTGTTTATGGGAAATGATTTGATGAACTATATAATGTTGTAATTTTGATCATATTAGAGGAAACACCATATGGGCTTGATGTGACCAGTTGTTGCGTGCCGACTTGTCAATCCGAAAGTACACGGTTCGCGTCCCGATGTCGCAAATAAATAAAAGTCAAAGCACTCTTTGATTAGACAAGAGTATCCCAAAAGTTGGCGGCGGGCGCTATTAACTATCCTTTAGTCAGAATTGAGAACAGTTGACGCAGATAGGTCTCGTGTTTGTTTTTTTCTGAATATCGCAAAATTAGATACATATGGGCTATCTGCGCTAGCCGTTCCTAATTTAGCAGTGTGAGACTTGAAAAAAAGGCAACTAGTCATTAACACCCACCGCCAACCCTTGAGCTATTCTTTCTAGAAGAACAGTGGCATTAATCGTCACATTCTAACTCCCACACGGCTAAAAGGGCGAGCATATTTGGTACGACGGGGATTTGAACCCGCGACCCTCAAATTAGGAGTCGATCGTCTTAACCACCTGGCCATGCCGGGCTGCTGGGCTTACGGTAGCTTTGCCTGAATTTTTAATCAAATTGAAACGTTATAAAGACAGGAAGGAGAAACAGGACATCCTAAATATAAAGTATACTCTCTCTCTCTCTCTCTATATATATATATATATACTTTACTGGCACGGTACTATGGATTTGATGAAAAATGAAACCAGTTTATTTGTAGTTCATAATATACTGTTGCTTATTTTATTGCCAGTAAGCAAAGGAAACATTTTCCTTACGGCCAATCCCATAACAGTAAACCTCTTGACCACCAGGTGGATAACAACTTATCAACGTCTACAACAACAACTTCTTCCGAACAAGAAATCACACCTTACATCAGAATCTATGGAACAGATATGCCAAAACATATGCAACAGAGAGCCTTAAATAGCCTTACTCATGCAATTACGTCTTGTTCAACAGAGAAACAGATAGCCGAAAGTGTTAAACGGGACTTTGACTCACTTTACGGTGCCACGTGGCATTGTATCATTGGTCGAAACTGGAGCAGCGCAGTGGCTTCTTCCAAACAGTACTGTATAAAACTAGTGTATAAGGACTTGCAAATGTTGTTGTATAAAATAACATCGTAATGCCATTAGAAAATGTATAAATTATTACACTATACAAAATAGCTAGTGTTTTCAGAGACAGAGGAATGTTTACGGACTTGTCTAATTAGAAACCTGGTTTTGATATATTTGCTAGACAGGATATACATAGCCCATTGTGTAGCTTTGTGTTTAATTACAAACAAAATCGTTGAGTTTTGATGAGGTTATTGATTTTTATTTGCAACATCATTGGGAGGGGGCGTTACAGTGAGACATAACATCATTATGTTGTGTGAGAAATATGATTATATATACTTTTTTAATGTTTCATTTCCTCTACAATGCATAATGTATATTAATGTTCAACTTAGTAGAACACCTAAGAATAATAGTAATGATTTTCTCGTTATGCTATTGTTTTTTAATTGGTTCACGATGTACACGTCATACTAGTTTAAAATCGATTCTTTTTCATATACCATAATTAAACCAAAATAATGTTTTACTTGGTATGCCACATAAGGCGCTGTTAGTGTCTTACGTTATTTGCTATGTGTAAATGATATAATTGTTTTATTCAGTTTACCATATGTATAAATAATACTGGGGTTTTACTCGGTATACGTATCGAGAAAAATGTCAGTGCTTGTTTTGACATGTCATGCAAAACGACATTAATGTTTTATATTGTATGGATTTTGATTTTGGTGTACTATATACGTTTAAGTTATATATAGTTAACCTAAACGTACACTAGTTTCGTGTGTAGATACAAATACTGCCATACTGCAATACTCGAACTATTTTGTTCTAATTAGATTTTCCTAAAACTGTTAGAGATAAACGAGGGGCAATTATGACCCAACAATTTAATATGTAATCAGATGGCTTATGAACACATAAGTGATGTAAAGGTTTACCTGGCTTATGAACACGTAAGTAATGTAAAGGTTTACCTGGCTTATGAACACGTAAGTAATGTAAAGGTTTACCTGGCTTATGAACACGTAAGTAATGTAAAGGTTTACCTGGCTTATGAACACGTAAGTAATGTAAAGGTTTACCTGGCTTATGAACACGTAAGTAATGTAAAGGTTTACTTGACTTATGAACACGTAAGTAATGTAAAGGTTTACCTGGCTTATGAACACGTAAGTAATGTAAAGGTTTACCGAAGAATGAGAGGGTACTTCAAAAATCCAGTAGTTATTTTAACATGTATAAACCAAGAGAGATTTCTGAATCTTGTTGAAAATAGTAAATAAAAATATACTAATATTAGAAAACCTTCTAGTATATCGGTAAGGCCGATTGTAGCAAGAAACAAAAAATTACGGAATATTTGAATGATCTCATGAATGTATTAAGGAAAACATTTTTTAAACCCGTATTTCAAGTGACGCTAGGGATACTTTTGAATTTGTTGAAAATTACAAAAAAAGAAAGAATGAAATGGAATCAGATATTTTTTCTTTACATGTACTAACTTTATATCCAAGTGCTGATTATGGAAATAAATACATGGATCTCGAGAAGAATTAGTTCGTCTCTGTTATAATAAAGAGTTTGTCTTAAAAGGTTTATATCTAGTATTAAAGATTGATTTTATGAGATGGTTTATAACTAGTATTAAAGATTGATTTTATGAGATGGTTTATACCTAATATTAAGGATTGATTTTATAAGATGGTTTATATCTAGTATTAAAGATTGATTTTATGAGATGGTTTATAACTAGTATTAAAGATTGATTGTATGAGATGGTTTATAACTAGTATTAAAGATTGATTTTATGAGATGGTTTATATCTAGTATTAAAGATTGATTTTATGAGATGGTTTATACCTAGTATTAAAGATTGATTTTATCAGATGGTTTATACCTAGTATTAAAGATTGATTTTATCAGATGGTTTATATCTAGTATTAAAGATTGATTTTATCAGATGGTTTATAACTAGTATTAAAGATTGATTTTATAAGATGGTTTATAACTAGTATTAAAGATTGATTTTATGAGATGGTTTATACCTAGTATTAAAGATTGATTTTATGAGATGGTTTCCAACAATTTTCCGGAATACCAATCGCTATAAAAGTCCCTTCAACAAATCCCATAGTAATACAAAGAAGAGTAATAATTACGTAATATATTAAATAATTTAGAAATTAATTTTGTAACCAACAAAATAAAAAACGGAAACGTTTTCTGGATAATTGTTTTATATGAAAGAATATTTAAAATATTTTGTGATTTCAACAGAGAGATTAAATTGTTTGTTTTTAAGTTTCGTGCAAAGCTACACGAAGGCTATCTGCGCTAGCCGTCCCTAACTTAGCAGTGTGTAACACCAGAGGGAAGGCAGCTAGTCATCACCACCCACTACCACCACCACCATTTCTTGTGCTACTATTTTACCAACGAATTGACCGTCACTTTATAACGCCCTCACGGCCGAAATGGTGAGCATGTTTAATGCGATGGGAATTTGAACCCGCGACCCTCGGATTACGAGCCGAGTGCCTTAACCACCTGGCCCCGAGAGTCGCCGTCACACCAAACATGCTCGCCCTTTTAGCCGTTGGGAAGTTATGATGTGAAGGTCAATCCCGCTTTACGTTGATAGAAGAGTAGCCCAAGAGTTGGCGGTGAAGACAAACTGCCTTCCCTGTAGCCTTACATAAATTAAAGACAGCTGGCGCAGAGAGCTCTCGAGTAGCTTTGCGCGAAATTCAGAAGAAACAACCTGGCCATGCCGGGCCTTCCAAAAAATGAACGTGTGTTAATATATTACTAGAGCTAAAATAGTTTTAATTCAGAGATGGCATGTGGGAAATGTTACATTACGAGGTTTGGAAATTGTAATAATGAGAAAAGCTTATTTGACAAACTGATTTATTTTTTGAGAATATTTCAATCTATTTGGTTTATACAACTTGTGAATTTTGGTGTTATCTTTATGGTGCAAAGTTTCGTAATACGATATGTGCAATCTGTTCACCGCTTGGGATTGAACCACAAATGTTAGTGTTACACGCTTGGAGACATACTGCTGAGAACCTGGGAACAATGTAAATAAAGACTGTATTTATCTTTGTTCATTTGGAAGAATATCTAGTTATATCATGTTATTTATGTTTGGTTGAATATTTTTATTATCAGTAATATTACGTTCTTTGAAGCCACAGAACCGGTACAAAACAAAAGAGCTCATGTATTGTGGTGTTTTATTATATAAATGTATATAATAAACTGTTTTTAAATATTTACTTTTATTTTTACAATATCTGCAGATGTGAATACTGAAAACGATTCTAGTAATAATTGTTACAATATGATATTGTACCATCGCTGGCTTCAACAACAACTAAGACCGTGAAAAATGTTTTAAAATAGGCTTGGGGAAGTGTCTGATATGGCTTGTCTTTCTAGATGTTTCAGAAGTTTGGAAAGCCGTTGGTAAACTTAAATTTACCCGATATAACTTTTCAGATGAACCACCTTCATGTGATCCCACATGCTTAAAACCTAGGTGTAAGGCGAGCCATTTTAAAATGTTAATCCTTTAAAACCTTAGGTATCGTTTTTTTTGTTGTTGTTGTGGAAAACATTGGAGCTTCTTAAACATTGATTCAGGTTGTGGACAAAACAACAAAAACGTTGCAATATAGTATCACGGGATCCACAGGCATTGAAACCTTACAGACAGGCTTCATAACCATATCATCTTTAGAATTGTTTCACCACAACCATGGACTGTATGAACTCCAGATCCATACTCGAATATCATAATGAAATGAAATGAAGTGGCTATCGCCCCTCAAAGGGATATGTAATAAACTTCCAATATTTTAAGTCCTGAGATGACCTACTCTCTGTATATCCCAGTCCTTTTTAAGTATCCATACTCGTAGGAGAGCGTGCTCCACAAACTTCAGATGTGAAGCTGTTTACTTGTGGCCACATTAGAGGTGGTAAAGTCAATGTGAATGTTGTTAGGTTTGGAAGAACTTTCGAAGCTTGTAAACATTTATCATTCGTATTAGTGATTTGTTTGTTGGTTTTTTTTAATTTCGCGCAAAGCTACACGAAGGCTATCTGCGCTAGCCGTCCCTAATTTAGCAGTGTAAGACTAGAGGGAAGGCAGCTAGTCATCACCGCCCACCGCCAACTCACCAACGAATAGTGGAAATGACTAACATTATAACGGCTGAGAGGGTGAGCATGTTTGGTGCGATGTGGATTCGAACCCGCGACCCTCAGATTACGAGTCGAGTGCCTTAACCACCTGGCCATACTGGGCCTCGTATCAGTGGTTTCCAATCTTTTCACCAACAAAGACCTCCTTTTATTATTATGTTTTTCCATACGAACCCCATGGTTTTGAAAAATACCATCAACCTAACAAACTATTTTTATTAACTAATAATTAAATAAAACACGTATATGACTGAGTGTATAAAAAACAAACAACAGTTGTTTAATGAGATGCTGTTACCTTCCGATAGGTCCCGAGATCCCAGGTTGGGAACCACTGCTCTGTTACTGATACAGTGGAATGGCCTCACGAGAGATAACTCGTGTGTGGCTGCTTTTCACACCTATCGTTTTTTTTTTTTCACGTTTTTATCACCGTATAGTCTCTTGCTTCTTGGACGGTCAAGATTTTGAACTCCTATGTTCAAAAACATCTGTGAACATTTGGGTTTGGCTGGAAAGTTTATTATTATGAAATGATGTAGCTTACTATGGTGTTCCTTACTTAAATGTTTATAAATCGTATATGTGATATTTGAGTGATATTATTTGTTGTTCTTCGAATATTTTATTTAAATTATCTATTTTTCTTAGTTATTTAGGTGTGGTAGCAGTTGAGATATGTAAAACCATCAATTTCTTGGATTATTCTATAATCAGTGTATTACCACGGACGACAAATGAAAGTGATATGGACGGTTTATTACAAAAATATTCAAACATATGGTCTTATATTAGAGCTCTGGATTTACGAGCTGCTCAGTCAGGTTCGAACCTGTGTGATATCAGAAAGATAGAATACACAGATTCTAAAAGCGACGTTTCCTACACTAACGCTGAAAATGCTGATGTATTAACAGTAATACTGTAAACAATGTTTCTACCATATCACTGAACAATGTTTACATGTGACGCTGAAAATGGTACTTTTATGTAATTACACTTAAGGCATTGTTTTCGACAATGATTTAGAATACAGTTTTTTTCTGGAGTAATACACAGTGTATTTGTTTTATACAAAGCAACTAAAGTCGGTATTTTCTTACAGTAATACTCGATACGTCTTCCCATATTACAAGTGAGTATAGAACTTTCTTGTAATGATATTCAACGTAATCTTTACATAATAAAAGTGTTCTCTACGGTAAGTATAAGTACCACTTTTCGTATTTGGATACGAAAGCTAGGTCTCGTATTTTGATACGTCGAACTCTGTTTAAGAAAGAAAGAAAGTGTTTTGTAAAAGCTAATGATATCGGACCCCATTCTGGAGTTAAATACTGAACATAATGTTAGGTGTAGGCGTATTGTATTCAATGTATAAGTTATGCATTTATTTTGTTGATAGCTTAAGCTGTGTATAGCGACTGTTGTTCTATATATTTTTTTTACAGGAGTTTACTGACTGAGTGACTGTCGATTATATTCAGTGTTATATCTCAAATTTAGAAACGTAGTAAACATAGTGAGAAGGAACATGTGATAAAGTTTTAGAATGAAGTGTTCTTGTGTACACTTGAAATTCAAAACTGAAATAAAGTATCTCATTCTTGAAAGTTGACTTTTATAAGCACACGTGTACAACTTTATTGAAACTCTACTGGTAACGACACAATAATTCAAATATTCAGAATAATTTCAGTCCTTTTATATATATAGACATAGCCATTGAAAAGAACAATAGGACATATGAAATATGTCTTATAATATTAATAAATATTTATATTTACGAGAGCTCCCCACGTTCAATAAAAATTGCAGTTTTTTGTCACCCCAACATGACCTCTAGCCTCTCTTATTGACCCCTGAAAATGTGTTACATTCGTTACTTAATAAAAATGGTAAACAAAACTATAGAGTAAATACTGAATTCAAGGTAATAATAATAAGAAAAAGGCTTAAGAGAAAAAGGTGGTTTAATACCTGATGCACTTAAGCCTTTTTACAGATTAGCATGTTGACTCAAAGTATTGAAAAACACAAGTTAAAAATAGTGAACACTGTACATAGAGCTGGAGATTTCTATACAACTGGTTTCAGCGGATATTTTAATAGATGGTCAGTCACAAGCAGTGTCGAGATAAACGAAATCTTCACTCTTTAATACGTATTTAATACTATACGAAAGAAACTGAATACGCCCGGACTTCTTGAAATGTAAATATAAAACAAGTTTATGACACACGAGAATATTTGTAGATATATGAACAACCGCTATATCACAAGGAATTCACATGTTTACTTTTTTACAATAACAAAAACAAGCACTTTTATGTCACGTTTTTCACTTATTATTGTACGCAGATGTAGGCACGTGTATTATAACGACATAAATATACAATATCACTAATAGATCCTGTCAATTATAGTTCTTAGAGTTCCCGTCCATTTGATCGAATTTTGTTTGGAAATTCAATCTCTCTAATCACTAGCGACATCTGCCGTATCATTTTGGTAAAACAAAATGACAGAACTAGAACATTCAACACCTTGCACAATCGCACTTAAAAGTTTAAACGTGTCTGTTATATATAACCTATGAAACAATCTCACTAAAGTTAAACCTTTTGAATACTGTTATATCATACGAACGGAAAACTATTCATTCCATAGAACTTAAAAACAGTTCAGTTTCCATCATAACTTAAGAAACAATTTCACTGAAGGTAAAAAATTAGTTTTTAACACCCTACACAACAATCTGTGTTCACAAGACGTTCGGTTTCCGTAATATCCATACACAACAGTGTGTTCACAAGACGTTCGGTTTCCGTAATATCCATACACAACAGTGTGTTCACAAGACGTTCGGTTTCCGTAATATCCATACACAACAGTGTGTTCACAAGACGTTCGGTTTCCGTAATATCCATACACAACAGTGTGTTCACAAGACGTTCGGTTTCCGTAATATCCATACACAACAGTGTGTTCACAAGACGTTCGGTTTCCGTAATATCCATACACAATAGTGTGTTCACAAGACGTTCGGTTTCCGTAATATCCATACACAACAGTGTGTTCACAACATGTTCGGTTTCCGTAATATCCATACACAACAGTGTGTTCACAACATGTTCGGTTTCCGTAATATCCATACACAACAGTGTGTTTACAAGACGTTCGGTTTCCGTAATATCCATACACAACAGCGTGTTCACAACATGTTCGGTTTCTGTGATGTCCTTACACAACAGTGTGTTCACAACATGTTCGGTTTCTGTGATGTCCGTACGCAGCAATCTGTTCAAAACACATTCGGCCGGTTTCTTTGGTGCCCTACGCAACACTGCGTACAAAACACGTTCGATTTCCGTGATATCCTTCGAAACAATTCACTAGAGTTAAACAATTCGGTTTCTTTCTTGTCCTTCGAAACAACATGAATTTAAAACACACGCAGGTTATCATATCGTACGAAACAATCTCAGTATAGTTAAAAATACAATCCACTCTTCTCTCCTTGTCCACTTCCAACGTTTCGCCAGTGACTATTGCCACTTGCCAACAGCATTCCACCTGAACAAGCTTCCACGATTTTAGTCACCAAAATAAACTTTTTGTCGGCCCCACTTCCGTTTTCCAGTTTGTTACTATTATATTATAAAATGATGTAACTAAGAGAATGAAAACCACAATCAGAACGACACGTATAGGTTAACATACAATATTTTCATGTATACATCAACAAAAGCTGAATATTTCTTTACAATATTTAACTGACTTGTACACTTAAGCCACTGTCCCCTCGTGGCCCATAGGGACTAACTTACTTAAATTTCTCACCTAATGCTATTAATTTACATGTTTGTTTTAAATACTTTATGATTTTTCATAGTTATTTTAATTACCAATTTCTCTTTTATATTAATTAATAACGCCGCCATGAAATATTAGCTTATTTCTGTTTGGTCCTCCAGGCGGTAAGACTTTAGATTTAGAACGCTAAATTCAGGGGTTCGATTCTTCTCGGTGAACACAGCAGAATAACAAGATGTGACTTTACTGTAATAAGAAATCACATACGGATATTTGATAATTCTACTTAATTTGTCCCCCAGTGGCACAGCGGTATCTCTGCGAACTCACACCGCTAGAAACTGGGTTTAGATACCCGTGATGGGCAGAGCACAGATAGCCCATTGTGCAGCTTTGTGCTCAAATTCAAACAAACAAAATCTACTTAATTTCGATTAGAACGTACAGATTACCTACACTATTTTCCTGCAGGAATGGAATCCCGAATTTTAGCATCGTAAAACATTAAACCTGCCGCTGATCCACTGGAAAACTTATTACATTATTATTAAAATTTTCTGTTTTTGTTCTTTTTAACCTGTGAAATTATTTTTTTAATAATATATTTGTTAAACGTTTGGCTCATAATAAAATGCTTGCTGAATCCCCTTGGTTATTGGGTTATAATTCAGAGTTGTACACAACTTTAAACCAATTTTCACAAACATAGCTTATGACGTATATAGCCTCACTACTTCCAAAAGGAAACAAGAACAACAAAATTTTTTTTTTATTTCGCGCGAAGCTACAAGAGGGCTATCTGCACTAGCCGTCCCTAATTTTGCAGTGTAGGACTAGAGGGGAGGCAGCCAGTCATCACCACCCCCCGCCAACTGTTGGGCTACTTTTTACCGACGAATAGTGGGATTGGCCGTAACTTAATAACACCCAAACGGCTGAAAGGACGAGCATGTTTAGTGTGGCTGGGATTCGAACCCGCAACCCTCGGATTAAGAGTCAAGCGCCCCAAACCACTTTGCCATGCCGGGCCTAGAAAGACAAACATTCTGAAACAAATTAAAATCTAACCAAGCTTTTAAATTCAACTAAAAATTTTAAGAATTATCTAGAATTTTTCAACCCTTTTTTGACCGTTGAACAACATATACGATATAAGTATTTTTCTTAAATTGTATGAACCACTCTATTAATAAAAGCAAGAGCATAATATTAAGCCTTCTACAACAGCTTAAAAAAATAACAAAATCCTAAAGTTAGCAGAAGAAAATCGTTCAGATATCTGTAATAATATAACAGAAGAAATCAGGAAGTATTTGTGAAAATAAAAACTACAGTTTTACATGTTTTTATCTAATTTATTTTCTATAGTTTTCTTTCTTTTCTATCAATTTTTCGTTTACTTCTAACGGCTCCATAGCTAAACTACAGTGTCTTTACCACTTCTCACTATCCACACTTGGCACAGATAGCCTAACTGCTTTGCGCCATAAAACGCCAACCAACCATCCTCTGTCCACCCACTCACAGTTCAACTATTGTTTTTTTAACGTTTACTAACCTAAGTCTGGACGGTTCGTTGGACTTTGATAGTTGTTTTAAAGTTTCATTATAAAGTTGGACAACGGAATCTTCAGGAAGCTGAGAATCTTCCCAGAAACTTGAAGAAGGCAATTTTTGTGCGTCAGTGACGTCAAAGATCCGATACCCTACTGACAAGAAATTAAAATACAGCATAACAATCAGAGCTTTCGGTAAGAAAAACTAAGTTTAAAGACAATAAGAAGTGTTCAAAGTTATGCTTAGTGCGTTCTACGAACTAAAAACAAGGGCATGCTATACTTACATTTGTAACGTTAATCTATTATCTCACATCAGCTGTAACGTGAGTCTGTCTGTCTGTTTTGAATTTCGCGCAAAGCTACACGAGGGCTATCTGTGATAGCCGTCCCTGATTTAGAGGTCTAAGACTAGAGGGAAGGCGGCTAGTCATCACCATCCACCGCCAACTCTTGGGCTACTCTTTTATTAACGAAGAGTGGGATTGACCGTACATTATAATGCCCCCACGGCTAAAAGGACGAGCATGTTTGGTGTGATGTGGTTTCGAACCCGCGACCCTCAGATTACGAGTCGAGTGCCTTAACCACCTGGCCATACCAGGCCTTATAAGATTTGAATTATATAAATTAGTACCCGTAATACTGTTAAAACGACTGGCGGTGGGTGGTGATGACTAGCTGCCTTCCCTCTTTTCTTACACTGCTAAATTAAGGGCGGCTAGTGCAGATAGCACTCGTGTAGCTTTGCGCGAAATTAAAAGCAAACCAAAGTAATTTATTGTCATATACTCAATTCGTGTAAGCCTTTTGTTCACACTTTCATAACTCTAAAATCTTTAAAATATTATAAATAATAAAACAACAAGTAACGTATTATTTTGTCATAGCGCCATTTTAAAATCTCCTGTCTGTAATATACAAACAACTTCCAACTACAAACATTTGTGGGTATTTAAAAAAATGAGCGACGATTAGTTGAACTTATAAGGAACTGGTTAAGGGTGCAGTTGGATATTGTTGTTGTTTTTATAAAACATGTACGTTGTCATGGAGTTTCTAACGTAGCATGTTTCACTTCTTCCTACACTTCGATGCTTATTTAGTGAGTAAAAATAATTTAAGCAGGGATTAAACCGCGAATACTTACAACGTTTTGGACGATTGTCTGTTTTCACGTTTTGCCAGGTTGGATCTTCCTGCCTGAAGGTAAAATTAAAAGCTTTGGAAAACACCTAATAGACAGTGGTGATTACAATAAATAAATTAAAACAAATGATGCATTTAAAAGTGTTTCTAGTAATTTCTTGAATAAACGAGAACAGGATGACAATACAACGTATTCCAACTAATTAGCGCATGACCTGCAGAATAGCTATTGTACAGTCGGTTACTGGTTACATGTTGATGTTACACAATACAGCTGAAGGCCACCTGGTGAGAGTTTATTAATGGGTTGGACAAAAAAAAAAGTCGCCCGGTAGCTCAGCGGCAAATCAGAGGACTTATAACACTAAAAATCAGGCTTCGATAACTTTACGCTTAACAAAAACCAAATAAAATATCTTTCTAACGCAGAGCTACACAATAGACTACAGGGAATCGAATCCTGGATTTTACAGTTGTAAATCCGCAAACTCACCGTTGATCCCCGTGGGGTCAATTTCATATAATTAAAACTGGTACACTATTTTTATAAATACAAAAATATTTAAGGCACGTTTATATGCAACTTTATCATCCTGGAATTATTCCTGTTACTCTATACGAAATATTTTAGAAAATTACGATTTCAAGTTAATAATCACTCAGCACAGATTTTGTGGGAAAGAAAAATGAAACTGGAAAAGTTTTATTTTAGATATTAAAAATATCAGTCCTGATGAAGTTTAATTCGTGGTACTGTTGGGTGGTTTGGTGCCATTTTCTAATTTGATTAAAGTATGTTTACGTGAAATAGAACGTCGTACTGAGCCGAAGGATCTGGGAAAGATGACTCGTATTGGTTGTCAAAGGTCTGTAGTTCTCGAACTGTTCCCTGGGAACTTTCGGTGTCCGAATCACAACCGGGTAGCCGAAAGGTGGCGTAAGGTGCAAGTTCATCATCGTAATCTAAAGAGAATCACGAACATTATACTTTAGTATTACTTTTAAAATTACGTTACGATATATTGAACTCCATACTTACATATTGGTGAGAAACAGAGGTGTGATAAAAAGATCAAAGAAATTATTTATCAATAATTTTTATCAAAAGAAAATAAAGATGTTTACTTCTTGTGAAAACAGAACCCATAATATATTGTAGGCAAAAATTATAACATTAGTACAGAGGTTGAACTCAATAACCTATTCACCAGGGATTTTGACAGTCTATTCTATCTTCTGACAGTGGCGAGTTGCTAATCGATGTTTTTGTAATTTGTATTTATAGTCAAACTACTAAACTAGTTTCTAATTTTTAACTACTGACCGGAGGGAAAGAAGTAAGTCAACAATATTTTATCATCCAATCACTGGCTAAGAGATTGACTTTCACTCTTTATGGCATCCATAACGCGGATAATATTTTGTGGTAACGCACGCATTCGAACCCGGCATGCAAACACTGAAATTCTAAGCTTTACCAGAAAGTCAGCCTATGATGAAATATGAGCCAAATAACAAGTTGAATATAATTCATCGATATACACATTTCTCGCATTTTTTCGAAGATTTTATACGATGCAAACAACGAAATTTAAATGTTCGTCACTCGTTTTAGCGACAAATGTTTCTCTCATTCAATTTATTCAGTTTTGTACGAACGTGAATTTTTGGTTCGGTACTTTGATGTTGACCATCAGAAATCTATGCATCAACGATAAGTAAGAGCAATACTACAGTGTTCTGAAACTAGTAATCATCTTTTATTGTTGACAGTGTGGTCATTGTTTAATATTGACAATGTAATCATCTTTTATTGTTGACAATGTCGTCATCGTTTAATGTTGATATGTCGTCATCGTTTAATGTTGACAATATTGTCGTTCTTCAATGTTGACGGTGTGGTCATCCTCCAATGACCATCAAGTACTATCGGAAACATCATAAAACAAAATTCTGCTTAAGTCACAGTTTGTTTGTTTCCAAGCATAAATCTGCTTAAAGTCATTAATTTATAATAAAACTATTATCGTTATGTTTAATTCCAAATGTTATTAGAAGAATTACTTACATTGTCTCTGACAGTCATGTATCAAGTTTTCAGAGGCAGATGTAGGCTCAGGTAGATGTGTCTGTGTTTTCGGAACGCTTTGATAAATAGGAGCATCTTGGTGCTGGACGGTATCCGGATATTTCTTAGGACCACTAGGTGGCACTAGTGCAAAGCTATTTGAATTACCTCCTCTTCTTTCATAGATCTCTTCTGTAGAGAAATAACAAATAAAAATAGTTTCCTTATATTCAAATAAAGCTATATTTGTATATTTCAGTTTATCGTCCAGTTTTAAATTCAAGGAAGGAAACTACTTTCATTATTTTCAGTTATAATTTATAGATAACTACACTACCTCTTTCTTTGTGAACCTGACGATGACCGAAGAAGGTCGAAACGTTGTTCGCTCTTCTATGTAAAATATTTTCTCAACCCAAAAGAGCCGTTTTTGCATATAAATTTCTCAACAAGTGGGTTTCTCGACATCACTGGAGATAACTACACTGTTAAGGAGGTTGAGTTTTTATCCGGTCCGAAATTCCCTTGACATCTTATAAAGAGCTGACGACGAGCAAATGA
This sequence comes from Tachypleus tridentatus, assembly GCF_004210375.1. Taxonomy (NCBI): domain Eukaryota; kingdom Metazoa; phylum Arthropoda; class Merostomata; order Xiphosura; family Limulidae; genus Tachypleus; species Tachypleus tridentatus. The sequence continues at coordinate 47,796,808 of NC_134826.1, read as the reverse complement.
ATTTCTGAGTTGAATAGATACAATTCACTCAACGGGGAGCTAGCTAGCTCTTCTCTGATCACACGCGAGTTTGTAACCGCTGAAGTTACATAATGTCTTCGTAAAAATACTAATGCCCAATGTTAATCCACTGAAATTAAACGGTTTGTAATTTTCAAAATCTTATAAACGTTTATGGTCAAATATCTGAAGTCTCCGATTAATAAGCGTTAATCAGAGTAACAGCTTCTGAAGTTTCTAGTATACCAACTGCAGCAAATCAACAATATATAATGCCTCCTTGCGCGTCAGTTTATAAACATTAGGTGAGGTTATAGAGTTTTCACATAGCCCAACACTACTAAAGATTCGTTAGAGCTTTCGTTTGTTTGTTTTCGAATTTCGCGCAAAGGTACACGAGGGCTATCTGTGCTAGTCATCACCGCCTACCGCCAACTCTTGGGCTACTCTTTTACCAACGAATAATGGGACTGACCGTCACATTATAACGCGTCCATGGGTGAAATGGCGGGTATGTTTGGCTAGACGAGGAGTCGAACCCATAATCCACAGATTACGATTTAAGCGCCTTAACCACATGACTAGTGCTTTCGTAAAACATATATTGTTGATTCTTACACTCGAGAATCTTCCAATTTAGCGAATAAACGAGTATTTCGCAATACATATTTTTAACGGTATAAGTTACATTTCTAAATCTATATTAAACTGAAAGAAACGTCGATATTAATATATATGTAATATATACAACTATTCATTCACAGTGGAGTTTATCTTTGTCATTCTATTACACTGAGTGTCTGTGTTATTATGTAGGGAGGATACAAATGCCATCACAAATGTCTTGTTTTCATTGTTTTTGAAGGACTGATGTTAGCCATCTCTACACTTAGATCCTCAATGAAAAGTTTTTTTTTACTTTTATATCTATACATACAGAAAAGAAGAGAAAACCACTTTAAAATGTACTGAATTGTCATGGATAGAGTGATAAAGTCGTGTTAGATTAAAGACAATCCTACCTTACGATAGATGTCGCTCAATTCACCAAATAATTTTAAAGTTAAATCAATTCTTTCAAAAAAAGAAAAAGAAGATTTTCTGGTTTTAAAACTAACACGATATTATTAATACTTTCGTGATTACATTTTCTAGTATTTTCTGCAACTGAATGTCGGATAAACGAGTAAAAAATATCTCATTAATAAAATCAGGACATACCATGCTGGCGTTTCTTTAAGCATACGCAAATAGCGACACCTAGAACAACCGACAAAGCCACAACAGCAGCAACAATTGGAATAATGATGGTTAGATCTTCCCACAGGTTTGCTAGAGCTCGGCTACTTTCGAAGAAAACTGGAGCTACTGTGGCTGGAACAAAAAACGTTCAGTAAGGGTGCAATGTGTAACACCGTTACCTTTAGTACGTACATTATACGAAAGAGCAGAAATATGAATAATAATACTGACTGGATACTTAGAATAAGGTGGTGTGTGACGATTTGTTTGTTTGTATTGAATTTTGCACAAAGCTACACGAGGGTTATCTGAGTTAGCTGTCCCTAATTTAGTAGTGTAAGACTAGAGGGAAGGTAGCTAGCCATCACCACCCACCGCCAAATCTTAGGCTGTTCTTTTACCAATGAATAGTGGGATTGACTGTATCATTATAACGCCCCCACGGCTGAAAGGGCGAGCTACTCTTTTACCAACGAATAGTGGATTGAGCGTCGTATTTTAACGTCCAAAGGGCGAGCATGTTTGATGTGATGGGGATTCAAACCCTCGACTCTCGGATTACGAGTCGAGCGCCCTAACCACCTGGCGATGCCAGCCAGTGTGTAAAGAATAACTACAACTATAGAACAATAATAATTATTATTTCTCTTGCCGCCCGTCTTTCTTTTCTTTGTTCAATTACAAGAAAAATATTTTTTTAAATTATATTAATTTTTGATGTTATTATTGTGTAGTATTTTGACACTGGTATTTTATAAATGTCTTCTTTAAAAACATTTTATAAAAAAGGTTATGGATTCTGTACATTACATATTTGTTAATTAGTATTTGCATTTATACCATTACAAGTATACAAGGTAGGTGTCACTTATGATGGTGCGTTTTCCTAGGGACAGGTAACGAATAAATTGTTTTTCTAAAACATTTTTAAATTGAAACCTGTAAAGAAGGGTAAGAAAGCACGTGTGTGCGTGTATATATATGCGCGTGATAGAATCGTAATTAAATGCAATTAAAAGTTAGTCAACATTATTAAATAGTGAGTCACTACTTCACCATTCATATAGTGTCAGGCTTAGTGTACGAGTGCAAGATTGGAAAAGTTTCTTATTTACTTATGTGTATTTACATTTTAGAATCCAAGTTATATAATTAAGAAGGCAGAAACATAACTAGTAATAATAATAATAATACTCGTAATTATATCGAGATAAATAAATTGTTTTTAACGGTACATATAAAAAAAAGAGTATTTTTAGATAGTCACTATGATGTAAGTTTCAGACAATTCAGTTGATTATTTATACACCTTTTGTCACGAAGTTTCATTTCCTCTGAGCGGTTTTTAAAAATCTACCAATTAAAGAGAAAATCAGAAGTGTAATAAACATTAGGAAAAATTTGGATAGGCAAAACTGTGTACCAAATGAGCTCCTAATTTTTAAAAGTATAAAAATATTCTAACTAAAAACTGTTAATTTTCCTGTTTAAACAATAGTAATAGGATATTGTACTTCAAGGATGTTAGATATTTGTATATTTCGCTTGTTTTAAGGAAATGGTTCAACCATGAGCTTAATACAATGCCTTCTGTAAATGTTTCACGTTAGAAAATAAACACTCAAATAAGTTATAACAATCCTAAGTTTTTGTTGCTCGCGAATAGTTTTATTTGTTTCAATTAACCCTTTGATTAATCAAAAATGCAATAAAAATGAAACAATTGCCAATTGTGCTTATTATTATAATGTGAATTGTAATGTAATTACACATTCGTTACGTTATAATACGTGAACATGTTTGAAATGTCAGGGATAAGTTTCAGGTTTGTTTCTGACTGCCATGTACATGGAAACTGTGGTTTGTTTGAGAGAAAAAACACATTGGTTTATCTGATGTGTCCAGTGTGGGAAATCGGACCTCAGATTTTAACGTTTCACATCTGTAAATTTACTGTTGTCCAACTGGATGATAACATGGAAAACGTACAGTTATATAACGAGAATGATTCTGAGTGCAAAATGAACCTTATGCTAAAATCGTGTGAAATTGCAGTTCTTACCACCATGTAGTGTTAGCGTTGCAACGTCATATTCTGCTACAGTTGAGCCAGCTTCGTTATGTGACGTCACCCATACCTTATACCAGGTTCCGGGGGAGAGATCCCTAATAATTACATAAGATTTGGCATCATTATTTACTAATGTCCAATCAGTAGCGTAAAAACGTTTGTAGCGAATGATAAACGATCTAATTGGACAGCGTCCGTTGTTCCACGCCTCCTTGTAAAGAATCAGATATGTGGAGTTTGCGCTAATAAACGTTTCTTTTGCAGGAGCTTGTGGAGCTATGGAAAGAAGCAAAGAAAGGTGTTAAGCTTTTTAAAGCGGAAATAACACCTTAACCTAATGGTATTATAACATTAAACACGTAATTAGGCTTAACATCTGATACGGAGAAGTGTAGTTCAATTTATAGAAAACAATTTGCAGATATTAAGAAAAATAAAAGTTAGTTTTGGATTTAACATGTTGAATCTTTAAATAATAAAGCAGTTTAGGCTAAAGGTATTGCAGTATATGGACAAGAGAAAATTAAAAAGTTAGGCTTAGCATATTAGTAAACACTAAAATGTAATATATGTAATACTTTTCGAAAAAACAGTTTGTTCTGGTTGCCCCAAACGACTCTTTTCATTACTTATACAAAGATAGTTAACGATCTAGCAAGGTGATATTAAAATTTGGTAGATTTATTTCATACCTTTTCCCTCAGTTCGACCATAAATAGGCTTACTATATTCTCCTATGGAGGTCTGACTGATTGCTGCTATTCGTAAAAGATACCTTGTTCCACAGTGGAGATTTTTTATTGTTGCTGTTTGTTTGTGGGGTGGTATTTTCATCTCCTCCCAACTACCATACTCTCGTCTGTAGCTTAGGAGATAACCTTGAAAAGTAGAAGTTATTTTAGAAATAGAATAATATATTATTGAATAATTATGATACTCAACAATATATATAAGTAGAATAACTATTACTTACAACAATACTTATGTATCCAACAGTTTGTTTTGAATTTCGCGCTAAGCTACGCGAGAATTATCTTCGCTGGTCGTTTATAATTTTGCAGTATGCGACTAGAGAGAAAACAGCTAGTCATCACCGCCCACTGACAACTCTTGGGCTACTCTTTTTACCAACGAATAGTCGGACTGATCGTTACATTATAACGCCTTCACGGCTGAAAGGGCGAGCATGTTTGGTGTGACGAGGATTCGAATCCGCGACCCTCAGATTACGAATTGTGCGTCCTATCCAACTGGCCATGCAGGGCCCATGTCAAACATACATAGTAGAATTGTCTACGCGCATACAAGTCAATTATTAATATCGTTTTTCTGAATTTTTGTACATACTGGATAGATTTGGATATCGTAGCAATAAAGTTAACCAAACAAAAAAACTGATACTGCTTGATATTCACGAGACTAAAATCTAATTTTAGGGAATAGTTTTAGGACAGAACAACCTTAAAAGTGTTTCGCTCGACATGATTAGGGCACTCGACTCGTAATCTGTGGGTTGCTAGTTGGCATCCTAGTCACACTAAACATGCTTGCCCTTTCAGCCGTGGGAGGGTGGCGTTATAATATAACTATCAATCCCACTATTTATTTGTAAAACAGTAGCCTAAGAGTTGGCGGTGGGTGGTAATGACTAGCTGCCTTCCCTCTAGCCTAAATTGGGGACGGCTAAAGCAGATACCCCTCTTGTAGCTTTTTACGAAATTTAAAAACAAACAAAACGTGTTTAAATATTCGAGTATATTATAAAGAAGTTCCACCTACCCAGTATACCAGACATTAAGCCGCTTGTATATATGTGTGAGTATCGACGAATGTGTATGAGAGAACATTTTGCATATTCTTTGGGTATAACATAATCAATAAAGAATCTACATAATTTAATAGAGTTAATGTATTTGAAATAATTATGGAAACAATGGTGAGAAGAAGCACGAGAGACATACGTATCACCCCTTTATTGTTTGAAAATAAACCCCACCCGGGACAGTAGTGACGCACGACAAACGTGGAGGAGTCAAAGTTTTGGGAGGTGGGTCTACTTCAGGCGACAGGGTGGGATGCTATTTTATATTTCAGCACAGTTGCACGAAATAAGTTAGAAAATCGAAGCTTCTACGTATCTAGAGGTAAGTTTGTAAGACAAACGATGGTCAAGTACAGATCTTGTCAACGAGTTTGCTGCAGGTACAATTGTGAATATTATGTCCAGAATATTAAGGTACACATTACTAAGAAGTGATCTCAATAAACATCTGGCTTCACCCCAAAATAACTGAGACGGTGTAGCCAAACTAAAAGGTTGAAATAGAATCGAACAACAAATAGCAGTGTGAGCAAAGTTTGAGACATGTCAACTTTTCCCATGAATTCAATTTCGAATTTTTGGGCAAACCTCCACGACTACTGCTCGACAGTGGTAAGGAAAACTATAGTCAACACCTACAGGTCAACATTGTGGGGAATCAGAACATGTTCGGGTCTTCATCTCAGCCGACGGAGTCGAGGATATACATAAAATTGATGGCACCAGAAATAAATGTCGTTTTAGAGCTGCGAAGTTTGGAAAAGTATAAACCAGTGTTGTAAAACATGATTTAATCAAAGTAAGCACCATTTTGCTTCAACACACTTTTGCCAAGGTGTAACGATGTTCTTTATGTCCCTGCTGTAGAAATCAGAGTTTCTATTGTTAATGTACTGCATGAAAATTTCTTTCTGTAGTTGTCTGGTTTTGGTTTCAAAAGTTGTCAAAGTGCCTGAGAAAATGAAAATTTGTAGGAGAAACGTCTGGGGAATAAGGTGGATGAGGCAGAAACTCGATTCCCAATTTGTTCAACTTTTGGAGCGTCATCATGTGGAACCCACTTTTCCAACTTTTCATCTTTCCAATGACACTCAGGTGGTTAGCAATGCTTGAATTTATTGTGCCTAGCTTTTCTGCAAGCTCACGTACTGTTGTGTGAGGGTCTGTATTAACTACTTCCCTTAATGGCTTCCTTCCATGACCTTCGTGGTCTTTAAGAATTTCATCTCCACGTCGAAACTTTTGGAACCCACGCTGAACTGTACGTTCAGTAACAGGCCCATGGCTGAATGCCTGGTTGATGCTTTTCATCCAAGTTTGAAGTCGTAGAGGAAAATCAGACGAAAGTCCTTCTTGTCCATGCTGCCTTGGGGATTGCGAAACTTACTCTGAATAGAGTTGAAACAGCAAACAATTGAGACATCTTGTAAGTGACAACACCAACGATAAGTTACTCAATATTTAGCTTCTAAATATCATCGTGGGAATTCCGACATTTATTTCTGGACAACCTAATACATGAAGATTATTATTGTCCACTAAAACAGGGGTTGGCAACCTCTTTCCGCACAGGGGTCAGGAGGCCATATCTGTGAGCGGATGGAAGGGCCACATTCATCTCTATAGCTAATAAATGAAGGTAATAATAATAAAACACAATGAACTATGAATAATATTTATTTTATTTAAGTAATATTCATGCCGTAAAGGACACAGCGATTAGTGTGAGACTTGATGCTGTTTGTCGCTCGAAATCAAACCCGAGATAGTTACAAACTTAAATTCTTTTTTTTTTGGACCTACAGGCCGGGTAGATGTGATATTTCGTTTGGGGACTGAGGGCCGGATGTGACCAGCGGGCCGCAGGTTGCCGACCCCTGCACTAAGATATTCCTTCAAGAGAAAGTAGGACTCACTGAATGGAGATCCATCTTACAGCAAGACAGTGATCCCAAGCAGACAGAGAATATGGTGAAACGATATATTGACAGATGGCACAACCGGCACAAAGTCCAGATATGAACTTTCTTGAGTCTGTAAAGACTTGTGTAGCAACTAATAAGGTAAAAACAAGACCAAACCGCTTGACTGAATTGTAGGGAGTAACACAGGGCATTTTGAACAATACCACACGATGGTAGATTGACGAACCACATGACAACATGGTGTACTCACCGAAATGCTCTGTGCAAAGCAAAGCATTGACATACAAAACATAAGCGCACATATATTCGCTCCTATTTTTAATTTTTTTTTGTACACATGTATTTAAGTGTAATCCAAAAATGAGGAAAGACAAAAGTGCCCAACTTTGTCAACCACTTCTTCATAACAACGTGAGGTCCTCACTTGGTAAACACATTTATTATTACTACTATTTATTTATTACAATGAACAGTACAGAAGTGTGAAAAGGTTTATTACCTTCAATGTTGTAATGGCTCCGTGGATCCGCCTGCCACCTAATCTGTAACGTCGACATTGTAGCAGCAATTACTGTTAAGGATTTTGGAGGTTGTAAGACACCTGGACGATAGAACAAAGTAGTATTTAAGTTATACCGTAATATGAAAGAATACGTGAATCTGAGTTATACTGTAATATGAAAGATAAGTCAATCCGAGTTATACCGTAATATGAAAGATAGGTCAGAGTTATACCGTAATATAATACGACAGCCAATACAGCAAATAAAAACAACGAAAGTTGATATCGTTTTTTTTTAGACGTTTCGTAAAAATTATTTAAATTAATTTTATACGTAAGGCTTAAGATACTTGATTTATCATTATGAACGGTAAATACAATAAACAAATCTAAGTTTCTGCTTATATGAATGAAATAATATATCAACAGATCCATAAAATACTTGTTTTCCATATTACTTCTAAACAACTGGTCAGTTACTGGGGGGTTTAAAGTTTAGATTTTACTGACCTCTGACGGTAACAGAGAAGCTTATCTCGTCTGCTCCGTGACTGTTTTCCACGTGGCAGGTATAGTTTCCGAAGTCGTTGTCTTGGATATTTGAAATGTATAAAGAACCATTAGCTAAAACACGAAGGCGGTGTCCCCCTTCAACAACTGGACGTCCTCTAAAAATACAATGTAACAAACTATACATCTAAAATTTATAAAAGTATTCAATAAACTTATTTTCCTATAAATCAACATAGCTGTAAGGATTTCTTTCTTTTTTTTTAAGTTCGCGCAAAGCTACACGTTGGCTATCTGCGCTAGCTGTCCCTAATTTTGCAGTGTAAGACTAGAGGGAAGGCAGCTAGTCATCACCACCAACCGCCAACTCTTGGGCTACTCTTTTACCAACGAGTAGTGGGATTGACTGCAAATTATAACGCCCCTACGGCTGAAAGGGCGAGCATGTTTGGTGCGACGGGAATTCGACAGGAAATCATACTTCAGATTTTAGTTTTGTAGGTTTTACAGACTTACCACTATTTCATCAGGGAGGCCTGATGAGTTAAAGGGTAATACGAGTACTGTCTGGAATCATCTCCACTCAGGATGAGATGTTGAAAGAACTTAACTAGCTGAACCCGCGACCCTCGGATTACGAGTCGAACGCCTTAACCCACCTGGCCATGCCAGGCCTAGCACCTTTTTGTAACTTTAGAAAGTAAAAGAAAAAATATTTAATCTGCAGTCATGTGAAAAGTTAGGACACCCTATGAAAGCCTGTGTATTTTTGTAACATTTTCGGATATATAGATATTTAATCTCAATATTTAAAATACTGAGAGATTATAGGAATATAAATAAACAATTAAAACTGAAGAAAAGACTTTTCAAGATCTTCTCTAAACTTAATTCTACAAAAATGCATATTCTAACTGAAGAAAAAGTTAGGACATCCCTACATTCCCACTTAAAATGGCTCAACTCACACACAGGTGTATCACACCAGGTGTACATGATTAGAAGATCGTTACTTAGCATTTTGAATGAGGCTTGCCCTTTTTTATACCTCAGACATTTAGTTTGGTGTGCTCCTGAATGTTGAAGTGAGAATGAGCACCATGGTGAGTGCAAAAGAGCTGTCTGAGGATTTCAGAAAGAAAATTGCAGCAGCTTATGAGTCTGGTAAGGGATTTAAAAAGATCCCAAAAAATTTTGAAATCAGCCATTCCACTGTCCGGAAAATAGTCAACAAGTGAAGGGCTTTCAAAGCAACTGCCAACATTCCCAGGTCTGGTCGTCCAAGTAAGTTCACCCCGAGAGCAGACCGCAAGATGCTAAAAGAGGTCTCCAAACACCCTAACATGTCATCACGGAACCTACAGCAGGCTCTGGCTACTGTTGATGTGAAAGTGCATGCCTCTACAATCAGAAAGAGACTGCACAAGTTTAACTTGCATGGGAAGTGTGCAAGGAGGAAACCTTTGCTCTCTAAGAGAAACATCAAGACCAGACTGAAGTTTGCCAGAGAGAATGTAGACAAAGACCAGGACTTCTGGAATAATGTTCTTTTGAATAATGCTCTTTCCAACTGTGAAGCATGGAGATAGAAGTGTCATGGTTTGGGGCTGCTTTGCTGCAGCAGGACCTGGACAGCTCACGATCATAGAATGCACCATGAATTCCACTGTGTATCAGAGGGTGATTGAGGATCATGTGAGACCATCTGTACGAAATGTAAGCTGAAGCGGAACTGGACCCTGCAACACGACAATGACCCAAAACATACCAGTAAATCCAAAAGTAAATCCACAGATCTTAATCCCATTGAGATGCTGTGGGGTGACTTGAAACGGGTTGTACATGCAAGAAACCCCTCAAACATCTCACAGCTGAAAGAATTCTGCATTGAGAAGTGGGGCAAACTTTCTTCAGACCAATGTCAGAGACTGGTAGATGGCTACAAGAAGCGTCTCACTGCAGTTATTTCAACCAAAGGGGGTAACACTAGCTATTAGGGGGTAGGGTGTCCTAACTTTTTCCTCAGTTAGAATATGCATTTTTGTAGAATTACATGTGCAGAAGATCTTAAAAAGTCTTTTCTTCAGTTTTAATTGTTTAGTTATATTCCTATAATCTCTCAGTATTGTTGAAATTGAGATTAAATATCTATATATCCAAAAATGTTACAAAAATACACAGGCTTATATAGGGTGTCCTAACTTTTTCACATGACTGTAATTTCAAAGCTAAAACAGGTCTAAATTCAACACAATTTATATGGATATTTAGTGACACTTAGGTTTGCATACAATATCAAAATGTTTTTATTTATAGTTTATTACATAATCCGTATTGTTAGTTTTCGTCTAATTATGTATCTAGGTATTTGTTCTTGGAAAAACTTCAAACTAAACCAGTCACTATAATTTTGTTACTGATAAATCATTGAAATTAAATGAAAGTGTGGTACGTTTTTGTTTCTTCGATAATTTCCAGCGCAGATAGCCTTTGTGTAGCTTTGCGCGAAATTCAAAAATCGATAATTTCCCCCTAATAAACGACTGGTTGGTTGATAGGAGTCCAATGGCACAAAGAAACTTGGGTATCCTCGCCTCACCCCTTAATAACAGATCTGCTTTCTCAAATATTCTAGAGTATTCTGTTAGGGTTTTTTTAATGCAAAATACTGAGTGTCTGAAGGAAATTTGATTTTAAAATTAAAAAATAATTCTAGTCATATAAAATAATACTGATTTACTTCTTACTTCTTTAAATTAATATTGTTAACAATATTTTGGAATTTTAGCACTAATTTTACATAATTATTCTAATACCTTTCTATAGCATTAAATAATATATATTTTTTCTTTTTTATCTTTAACTTCTTTGATAATTTAGGTTTTATGTCTCCGCTAGATGCCGCTTTAATTTTAAGTTTGTTTGTTTGTTTTGAATTTCTCGCAAAGCTACTCGAGGTATATCTGAGCTAGCCGTCCCTAATTTAACAGTGTAAGACTAGAGAGAAGGCAGCTAGTCATCACCACCCACCGCCAACTCTTGGGCTACTCTTTTACCAACGAATAGTGGGATTGATTCAAACATAATAACGCCCCCCACGGCTGAAAGGGCGAGCATGTTTGGTGTGACGGGGATTCGAATCCGCGACCCTCAGATTACGAGTCGAGTGCCTTATTTTTACAGAACTGTCAGTTCGTCTATTTGCTGTTCTGAATGGCAACTCACATAACTTATTCCAGAACTTTTATTCGTTATCTCAACGTTTCGATTTATCTTGAGGTTTTGAGCACAGCGAGTGTAAAGGTTAAAATAACAAAAATTCAGGAGTGAAAAGGTCGAACCAGTTTACTTCATTACATGTCGTCCTGTCTATCGAATATCACAGTTTGACAGTTGATATCACAGAAAATTGAATAAATTACACATTACGTGGGAATTTGCCGTGGTAGTTTCCCTTAAGCGATTGCTTTGTTTTTACCCTCTTACATGAGATAGCGTTTTTAATAATTAGTTTAGAGAGTAAGATAACCTAAGTTTTGATACACATTGTTTATAACTACAATAAAACCTTTTTTTTAAAATAAGTTAAAATAAGATAACCTTGTTTCTGAAGTATTGTAGAGTAAGATAACCTTGTTTTTGTAGTATCGTAGGGTAAGTTAACCTTGTTTTTAAAGTATCTCACGTTCACAGATCTCTATTATAATGACATTATTTGGAGCACCTGAAACTCCACTTCTTCTCAGGAGTTGGTATTCCGACTGACTGACATGGAAGGAGAAGACTCGGCCCTCTGGTGACTAAGAGATGTTCAGAAAACGAAACAATACGGGCAGGAACTGTAATACATCACATCAGATGTTTTGATAATTATCGGTTTCTTACAGTTCTAATAGACGTGTTTAAACCAAACAAAATCAATATTTTACCTTCCAAACAAGACAGTAAACGAGTGTTTTTATTAACTGCACATAAACAAGGTAGAAGAAATGAATATAGCGAAAAAAACTTTCATCTGAATAAGCCTCGGGAAGTGGTTTGTTTTGAATTTCGCGCAAAGCTACACGAAGGATATCTGCGCTAATTTAATAGTGTAAGACTAGAGAGAAGGCAGCTAGTCATCACCACCCACCGCCAACTTTTGGGCTACTTTTTACTAACGAATAGTGGGGTTGACCTATAACGACCACACGGCTGAAAGGGCGAGAATGTTTGGTGTGACGGGGACTGCATCGGGAAGTGAGAGCATTTGGGAGTTAAAGCAGGCTTAACTGGCTGTATCCTTATTCCCCCCCCCCCCGCAGGGGCGATGATGTGTATGCACCTGTTTTCTTTTTTTCTTTGAGCTATTTGTTGTGTCTATCGAGGAGAATCGAACTCTGATTTTAGCGTTGTAAATCCGTAGACTGCTGACCCACTGGAGATAGGGGGCGAGAGTACCGTATTTAGGTCCCTATGTATGTATGTATGTATGTATGTACACCCTTGTGCAAACTAATTTAAACAAATGGTCATTTTACAATATTTTCAGTATGGCGGCCGGTGTAGGCTCGCTGGACCCGCTGATTTCCTTTAATAGTCATTTTTTTCACACAGACTGCGTCATTAGCTGTATTTTGCAGTACGATCGATCTATTTTTGGGATATATGACGAAATTTTGAGGAATATTACGTCATACGAAATTGCGTTAGAAGGGCAAAGAGGCCAGTCAAAAACAACTTCTTACCAACTCAATGAAGAAACAAAAGTATCAACGGGGTCTGAAATACAAGAACTGGACGCAAGAACAATGGAGGAAGGTGTTATTCAGTGACGAGACTCATTTCTTCGTACAGGGTCAAAGAAATCTGCATGTTCGCAGATCTCCAGGTGAAAAACTTCGAGAATCTCCCATCAATCAGTTCGTAAAACATCCCTTGAAGAAGATGTTTTGGGGTATTTTCAGCTACTATGGCGTCGGAGGCTTAAATATCGTAGAAAGTATGATGCAAGGACCACAGTACATCGAAGTTTTCCAGAGAAGAGTCGTTCCAGAATTGAAAAAGATTTCCAAATGGATCTGGCATTTTTTAGCAAGATCTGGCTCCGTGCCACACATCGAAATTTGTGAATAATTTTATGACTACAACTCGAATAAAGGTGCTGGACTGGTCTGGAAACTTTCCGGTCTTAAATTCTATTGAAAATCTTTGGGCGATTTGTAAAGAAAGACTTCGGGGAAAAGACTGTACTACGAAAGATAAGCTAATTGAGACCATAGTTGAGGTGTGGTATCGCGATCCAAAAATTAGTAAAGATTGCAATCAACTCGTGTACTCGATGCCAAAGCGGATTAATGAACTTCTGAAAAATAAAGGCGGTCATATCATGTATTAATTTGAGAGTACTTTTTGGATTCTCAGAAATAAAACGCAAAAAAATGAAAAAATCGTAAATTTCCGTCTTGTTTCAATTAATTTGCACAAGGGTGTACGCAAGTCCACGCGCATATTGCGAAAAATATCAAACCGAGTGGCGTGAATGTTTTTTTAAACAGGAGATAGAGTGTCCAACAGAACCGTACTCCCAAATCTGGTTCGTATCCAAATTCAAATTCTGGATGAGTGTGCAAGTGCATTACGAGTGCATTTCAGACACAAACTGAAACCCAAAATCCAAATATTTGCAGCGAGACGAAGACATACAATCTTTCTGGTTGCTGTTGATACCAATTGTGTTTACATGTTTATTTGCGAGTCTCGCTTTGTTCTATTTATCACGATTAGTAAACTACGGGTATTAACATAAACTCTAGTTCACAAGTGTACATTTCTTCACTTAATCTTATACAATAAGCAAAACGACAAAAAGGTCGTATTTAATTTTGAAAATATACCTAAAATTCTAATACAACGAGAATGTCTCATAGATGTTTAAGAAATATCATATTTTGATGCAAACTTAAAACTATTAAAACAAAATTATATATATAATTGTCAGAAACAAAACTGAATAACATTCGATGTAAAAAAATGTAATTCCATATAATCAACAAGAGAACTGGCACTGATAAAAGAAAGCCCAAACTTAAAGAGTTTAACAACTACTCATAAACAGAAAGTATCAAATAATGAAAAAAAATCACATTGGCATATTGTTAGCACATTTTTATTAAACAAAAGATATAATATTTCGACTACACTGAAAAGTCGTAGAACAAACCTGTATCGGAAGTAGTTTGTGATAAGACTCTTGTAGCCTCGCTTTCACCTTCGGCGGTGGACGCCGTAACCCAGAATTCAAAGCGCCAGTTGCGAGGCAGTTTTTGCGCTTTATAATATCTTTGGGAAGGCGGAAGTGTCATCTTGATTGTGTTCTGAAATTACGTTAAAATTAAACAACTTTTAATGATGTCAACTGTAGATTTACGATTAGAATATTCAAATAAAAATACTTAGCTAAACTAAGGCATTTAATTATTTGTTTGTTTGTTGTTAAGTACAAAGCTGCGCAATGGTTCATTTGAATTCTGCCCGAAACGGGTATAATTCAGAATTACCGCTGAACCACTGGGGACATTATAATTTGTAAGAGATTAACGTACAAAATAAATAATTTTGACATTAAACCTAAACATTCTGTTTATCTCCTTAATTAAGTGCATGAACAATCTGAGCTAGGCTCGGCGTAGGTATCAAACCCCGAACTTTTGAGGGTCAAGTTTTAAGTTTAGAGCTATTTCACTCAAACACAGTTTCCTGCAATATGTTCAAGGGTGATTTGTGACTTTGAGGTTCCAGTTTAACATTTATTAAGCCGTATAGTTATAACAGAAGTTGAACAAACTTTCTAGCATCTACACATAAAACGTATTAATATTACTCGGTTTTTAGAATCATCTATAAATTACAACACTTTCAAAGATTACGATGATTTCTTTTACGATTATTATTAATAATTACCAACAGAACTACCGAATTAATTACCCATACTATGCTCACCCGGATATTACCAACAGAGCTACCCAATTAATTATTCATGCTATGCTCACCGGGATATTACCAACAGAGCTACCCAATTAATTACCCATACTATGCTCACCCGGATATTAACAACAGAGCTACCCAATTAATTATCCATGCTATGCTCACCCGGATATTACCAACAGAGCTACCCAATTAATTATCCATGCTATGGTCACCCGGATATTAGGAACAGAACTACCCAATTAATTATCCATGCTATGGTCACCCGGATATTAGGAACAGAACTACCCAATTAATTATCCATGCTATGGTCACCCGGATACAAGGAACAGAATTACCCAACTAATTATCCATGTTATGCTCACCCGGTTTTTAACGTCATAAACCGACAGACCTATCGTTCAGACAATGGGGACTTATTTTGTTCGTTTGTTGTTACCACGAGTATAGAAGAAACACTTAGATTTACCGCTTAGCCACTGGGGGACACTGGGGTTACGACAAATTGAAAATTTTGTGGCTAGGGGCCAGTTAGATCTCAAACCGAAATACCCGACATGTTTGCTCTCTCTCCCTACATCCTAAACAGAATCAGTTACAGTTTACAAGTGTGTATGCTATACTAGTATGACGTCATATAAACTTTGTTTTACGTAGCATATTGAAATATTCAAACTATTTCACAACACTCATGAAAGTTTCCTAATTTCTAAAACCTCACAAGTGAGTGACCTAAAAACAAAAACATGTAACTGCAAGGAGGCATATTAGAACATTTTCCATGATGCCTCAAATGAAAAATACTTTCCTTGGCCATCCATCCATTGCTTTAAAAACATTTGAAGTTTTATATTTTACCGTTATTTTAACCCCTTGGAAACTGTTTCGGTTTTAAGCTGCGATGCTTAGAAATCCTCGGGTTAAATTTACCAGCAGGGCTAAAGAAAAAGACACGATAAATTTATGCTAGTTAGACCTAGAAGAATAGATTAATTTGTGATTGGTTGATTAATTTAAAGTGGATTGGGCGCTGTCTTGAGAGATGAAAATTGATGGCCAATTCTGGAAAAGTAAAATAATATATCTATCTATGTATACACACATACACACAAATTAAATGTTTAAAGTAAGGAGAACTGGAAATATAATGGGAGAAATAAAAAGGCCTTTTATAGGAAGGTGGGATCTGAAAATCCTATGCCTTGGCTGGGATCTGAGGATCCATATTCCGAGAAATAGCTGTGAGAGTACCCCGAGAAAACCCACTTTTGACAAACAGGTATAAAGATACTTAGAAGTTTTTGTAAAGTTCCGTCCCGCCTAAGTATTCTAAATGATAGAGATTTTGTTTCATTAACCTCGAAGTTAACACCTAGCATGATTAGTGACTAACATTACGTTTTAATAACATCAATAATATTGGATGAGTTTGGGCAATAAGCTTCAATCGTGATAACTTCTTTTAGCAATGTGTATCCGACCTTATTAGTTCCAGTTGAAGTCCGCTGGTACAAAGTGTATTTTCGTATGATCCCATTTGGATTCAGTGGCGGTCGCCAGCTAATCATTATAGCATCAGGTAACATTGGCATGGCTTTGATGTCCGCTGGAGGGCCAGGAACTGTAGAATTAAACAGATCTTTTATAATTATTATTATCATATATGTGCCATGTGTATTTTTGTACTGGTTCTGAGTGTGGGTATTATTAATAAAACAGAAATAAGAATTTGTTTGTGGTTTGGAAATTTCTAACTTCCATGTAATCATGTTTCTATTCGACTGGGAATATCTCTGAGAGGTTTGTTTGTACATATTTTAAATAGGTCTTTACAAACGATGATCACAACACTGGATCACATACAAAGGTTGTAATGGTTTTCAAACGAGACTCGAAACTGCATGTTTTCACATGCATTTACTTATTTTTGAATGTAGGTTTTACCAAATTAGCTACAACTTCTTACTTGAATAAAATGTTCATTTTTAAATTCATTTTATTGTTAATAAAGGATTGGGTATCTGGTGCTTTCAATCTAAACAGTATATTTACATGATGTATATCAGACCTAAAAGATTCAGACATAGCCACACCTGATTTAGAAATAATGACCAAAAAAGTCACCAGATGGCAACACCAACTCCCGAGGCATTTTTTGTCAAGTTTTCAGACCTTATCCCAAGATTCACTCTTACTTTTATCAAGCGCCCACAAGTGAGATTATGTAGTAAGTTGAGTGGAATTTTCAAGGTTCGAACCTTGGATCTTCCAATACACAGAAATATACGTGAATATTTTATGACAATATCTTAAAACAACCATGATCTAAAAACAACACTCAGAAACTTTTAAAACAATATCTTAACCATATATGCAACCCCAGAGTAAGGCATGGGCTTACTGGACTGAAGCCCAGGCCCTCACACTAATTAGAGGGCCTCAAGCTATGACTATAAATGTTTTGCACGTAGAAGTTCTGTCTCGAATGGGCCTCTATAAGTTCAAAAGCCTAGGGCCAATAAAAGCCTTAATCTGGTCTTACATATATGGATCTATTTAGAACAACATCTTAAACCAATCATGATCTAAAACCACACGTGTCTCATACCATCTTCTAAGGTTGTACAATAAACCGGCTGGCTAGGTTTGCCATCTCCTTTTCTTGTAAAAGCCAGAACAGTTATGGAATAATTGCAAAATTTGGCCAGCTTGTGCAAAATGGCTGATACTTTGTCGCCACCAACAGTTATTTCATTAGTCTGAGGGCCTAAGAGGAGAAACTAAAACAAGTTATTTAAAAAGTATAGAAATTTTCTTTTTATTTTTATTTAAACATAAAAACATTATACGATGGAGATGTGCTAACTATGGGTAATGAGCCCTGAGTTTATTAAGTTATAAGCATATTGCTGAACTATTGGTGGACAACTGCAGAAGAAATGAAATATTTATATCAGACAGAAAATAACAATTTAGAATTTTATATATTGTGAGATTTAATTTAAGAAATCTGATTTGAATTTACTCACATCACACCAATACTTGTGGACACTCAACTCACCATGGACCACTTAACTTTATGGAACAAATACATTTTACTTTGTAGTCTACTTTACTTTTTCTATGTATGCGAACGATATTGGTTGTTTAATAATAAATCGGATAATAAGTGATCGGATAAAATTTCGTAAAACAATCTGTTTAAGTTGTTTGTCTTTAAATATTCCTGTTTCTTCAAGTTATTTGAGAAATTCGACTAACAGTAGATGGAAAGCACTTTCAACTTGAACAGACCAAATGACCTAGTGGGAGATAAAAGCAGAGCCTTCCCGACTCTAAAACTGTTTAGTAGGGGGAAGGGAGGGCAACCAATCAGCCGCACCTGCTGTATGTGCGACCCCTCATAAGCGAATAACAGGATTGACTGTCATTTTTATTACAGCTACAATTGAAAGCACGGAGCGTATTCAGCAGTAACTCGTGATCTCAAACGCTGGACCTTTTGATCCGTAGCCTGGCACGTCAGCTACTAAGTCACTGAAACACGTGGTAGACCCTCATTATGACGATAGCTAAAAATGAAAGAGCATATACTGAGACGCGAAAGGGAAGTTCCTCATTGGCTGCAGATATGATGAATGTTACTTGTGATATACACTTATGGCGGGCTCACAAATTTCGTTGTTTATAAAAAACAACCTGAAAGTTAAAAACAGGAAACCAGTAATTAAAGTTTAATCAAAATCATGACGGAACTTGCACCTTTGTAAAAAAACATACGTGCACATCACAATAATACGTTCTACAATGAGGTCACTTCTTGGTATAACTAATACAATAATAAAGGAATTTTTATTATTAACTCATAAACCTCAAACCCTTTCCTTAGTCTTTTGTTATCTGCTGTATCTACCTGGAGATACTGAATCCCAGATGTCAACATTGTAAGTCCATGGACTTAGCGTTGGAAGATACAAACATAAAGATCGTTGATAGTTAATTTGTTATTATTAATAAAACTCTGTCTCAAAGATTGTTATTTTTCTTCAAGAATTCATCGAGTTCTACTTTTGAGAGATTGGTACATAAATACACAAAAAATATCTTATAATTATCAGCGCTCTGGCTACCAGAAAAATCAATATTCATGTACACGAATAAAACGATTTATTTTGGCTTGGAGTTTGGAGTTTTTAATATCCATTCCCGAAACTGTAAGTTGTATTCTAAAAATATCTCAGGAACTGTAGGTTGTATGCTGCTAATTTCTCAGTACTTGCAATTTGTACGTTATAAACATCTTAGTACGTGAACATTGTATATTAAGATATTCTCAGTAATTATAGGTTTACGGTTACAAACAGAAAATAATCTGAGGTTCGCGGGTTCGAATCTCCCTCATACCAAACATGTTCGTCCTTTCAGCCGTGGGGACGTTATAATGAGAAGGTCAATCTCACTATTCGTTGGTAAAAGAGTAGCCCAAGAGTTGGCGGTGGGTAGTGATCACTAGCTACCTTCTCTCTAGTCTTACACTGCTAAATTAGGGACGACTGGCGCAGATAGCTCTCCTGTAGCTTTGCGCGAAAATAAAAAACAAAAAAAGAAACAGAAAAATCTCAAAATACATTTATTGTTGCAAAAATTCGAAAAATCATTACCTACCGGTAAAGTCACCATTAGAAACAAAATGTATTTTATAACCTCTTAAAACACCGTTAATTGACTCGGGTGGTGGTGCTTGCCACGAGACCTTCATGCTCTGTGACGTCAACGGAATACAAGAGGGTTGTTGAGGTGGTAAACTGGGAACTAAAAATGGAGTTATTTGGTAAACTTGTATAAGTCGTGACACTTGAAACTCTATATAAGTCAGTGTATATACATTTAGGGTTAGCAATAATTCCAATGTAGCTTATAAATCATAACTATTTGTTACAAAGCCTAGACTTGCATAGGAGATTTTGTAAAACAAACTTTTAAATTCATAAAGTTAACAAAATTAATGAATCAATGTTTTACGTGGATATAACAAAATCATCTATCAACGAAAAATACATTTTTTGCATCAACATTTCTAAGAGTTCTGGTAAAAAACAATAACTAAATTTAATTTGTCAATATCTAAAACCTTTATAACCTCAGAACCTTATTGTGTTTGAATTAACATGCTAGTTAACGTTTTTACCTATACTGCCATCTAGCGAGAAAGAAGTGTAATTTAAATTATTTGAAATACAATTTTAAGAATATATAGATTTATAATTTTTGATAGCACAGTCAATCAAAATCGTATTACGTTTTCTTGAAATATTTTAAGTAACAGAGTATATATAAGATAGAGACAATTAAAAGAAGTACAACATTCAAATGACTGCACAATAAATAATTTATTAAAAACAGGGACTAGCTCGAAACACGCTACGTTTTTCGGTGTTCTAACGCCATCATCGTAAATTTGTTTAGAATAAAACATTTTTTTTTTTACCATCCTCTTGGGTTCTACCAATTACGGGATCAGAGCGTGGACCAGCACCTTTCAAGTTGAAAGCCTGAACAACTACAGTGTACGAAGTGTATTTTTCCAAACCTCGAAGCTCACATTCGATTCGGGAAATGCCTGAAGATTCGTTTTTCACAGTTTTATATTGAAAAGAGTTTGTGGTATTGGTTGCTTTGTACCCTACGTAATAGCCCTGGATTATCCCATTCCTCACACGGTAAGGTAATGCCTATAAATAAAACAATATATTGTACACAGTATAGATAAACGCTAAAAACATAACAAAAGCTGTTTCGAAATGGAAATTTAGGTTAAGTTCGTCTTTCGTTAATAAAAAAAAAGTTACATTGAATATAATTCTGCATTGGTAATTTACTTTTAAAATTAAAACACCTGGATTCTTACTTATTGGACCTCAGTTATTGTTTAGTTGTTTTAGTTCAAAGTTAAACAATGAGCTATATGTGCTCTGCCCACTGCAAGTATCTAACCCCGGATTTTAGGGCTGTAAGTCCAAGTCTACAAACTTACCGCTGAACCTGGACCTTAGACAGACTTTGCTTTTCTAACTCAGAACATGAAAATATATGCTTTTCAGTTTCTTCAGAGTTACGTATAAGATTGAAAACTCACAGATCTTATATCTAAGCTCAGCATTAAAATTTGAAATACATCATACACACACACACACACAAAGTTCTGTGCAATTACAAAATCATATAATAATGATCTAAAAACGTTAACGTTAGTAAATGAAGTTCATGATTCTTTACGTTAAAATCAACCAGTCCTCAAGATTTGGACAAGGTGATTTGCAATGCCTGACCAACTCACCTTCCAGGACACAAGCAAAGATTGTGGTTTAATAGCTTCCACTCGAACATCCTTAGGGGGACTTTCTGGTACTAAAACATTTAGAGAAAAAGAAAACTTTACTTCTTGAAAATAGTATAGTTCTAAAGTGTAATCTAGAAATATCGACAGGACTCTTACACTTTTATTAAAACGTTTAATAAATCCAAACAACTTGAATGGATTAGAGAGGATGTAATTGGATCCCTCAATAGTAATGCTTTATGGGCAACGTTATACGTAAAAACGAATAATACGGTTGCCACACAACGTGGCGTGTACAGACCATAAGTTTATTTGTTCTGTTGGATGTTGCGCAAAGCTACTCGAGGGTTATCTATGCTAACTGTCCCTAACGTAGAAGTGACAAGTTAAAGGAAGGCAAACAGTCCACGCCACTCACCGCCAACTCTTGGGTTACTCTTTCTCTAACTAACAATGGGGTTGGACCGTCACATGGCTGACATGTCCTGTGGAGCGAATACTGGTTGACAACACCAGTCCACTTATTCATATACATATCCATTTTCAACAAAGTTCTAAGTGTTCTTTGGACACGCTAATTTATAATAGAAGACAACTCATTTCAAACTAGTCATTTCTATGGAATGCGAACTACTAAACTAATTGCGAAACTAAACTGTCTCTGATTCCTTCTTCACGTGACTATATTTAAGAGTTCTTGACTGCATGATAGCAGTCAGGTTATTCGCTGATTGCTTCCACAAGTGAGCTGAACCCAATAAGCCACTTAAGTCGCCACAAGAACGAGACTTTGGGCTGCCACGTTGTCTTCAATATTTAAGAAATGAATAAGGAAACATATCCCGTGGAGTAATGTATCCAGATGCCTAGGGATTGTTTTGGGAATATAGATCTTGGTTTGATGTAACCTTGAGACTGTTTTGAAGTTCATACCTTGATTGCGGGAAGTGGTGAGGTTAATATTACAGTATTAACCTGTTTTAACAGGTTTGGTTTGGTTAAGTTAAGCGCAAAGCTACACAATAGGCTATCTGTGTTCTGCCCATCATGGTGTCGAAAACCGGTTTCTAGCGTTGTAAGTCCGCAGACATACCGTTTCGCCACTGGGGAGCAGCTGGTTTGGACAAGTCAAGATATGTCATATCATTACATTCTAGATAATACTGCACTAGTTTTGTCGATAGAATTATATGAGAACTAAGTTTCTTTCAGAGTGGTAATACATGATTCATATGACACGTCATGTTTAGCAGCAGTTTTAAACAAATAACACCTACAATTTCCCTTCACTTCCAAAAATGAGGAATATAAAAAAAGATTATCCATTCTGAAGCAGGAAAAATAAATTGAGAAAGATTCTTTAAGTTGGAACTGCTTTGTAAGGAAAATAAATTGGAGTTTATTCCACTGAATGTTTATAAAAAATATTCAAATGAGGCACAAACGGAAAAAAAACTGTTCGTATCTCATATTAGTGTTACGTGGTTCATACTTTTTTAACATTTATACAATTTTATGAAAAATACAATAAAACTCTACATTGTTAGGAACATGTCCTTACTTTCCTCTTCAGTTGAGAACATGAATATGTTTCCTGGTTGACTTGTACCGATGACGTTTCTGGCTAACATGCGAACTTCGTAAGTTTGTGCTGGATGCAAGTTACGGATTCTAAAAGATGTCTCATTTGCTAGAACAGTGCATGTTTCCCATATCGTAGAGACACCTGATAAAGTGTTTAAAAAAAGAAATAAACATCTTGTTTAGAGCTTTGTTTTATATCGATTAAATAACTTCACGTTTACGATATCGGTTTTCATTATTATTTCCCAGGTTCGCGTTTGTTTGTTTTTCAATTTCGCGCAAAGCTACAAGAGGGTTATCTGCGATAGCCGCCCATAGATTAACAGTGAAAGACTAGAAAGAAAGAAGCTATACATCATCACCCACCGCTATCTCTTATAGGCTATTATTTCACCAAGGGCCAGCGGGATTGGCCAATCATTATAACGCCCCCACGCCTAAAAGGGCGGGAATGTTTGGTGGGTAGGGGATTCAACCCACGACCACTAGATTACGAGTCTAAAGTTCTAACCACCGGGTCTTTAGAGTTATGAAACCGAGATGTAACATTTGCTCTGGATTTAGTTTTATTTTTAAGTTGCTTGAGGTCTATTTGCGTTAGCCATCCCTGATTTAGCAGTGATAGACTAGAGGGAAGGCAGCTAGTCATCACCACCCACCGTCAACTTTTGGGCTACTCATTTTACCAACGAATAGTGAGATTGACCGTCACATTATAACGTCCCCACAACTGAAAGGGCGAGCATGTTTGGTGTGACGGGGAAATCGAACCCGCGAGTCTAGAGGGAAGGCAACTAGCCAACAGCACCCACCGCCAACTCTTTAGCTACTCTTTTTACCAAAAATAGTGGAATTTATTGCAACATTATAACGCCTTCACAGTTGAAAGGGTGAATATGTTAGATGACAGAGTTTCTTCCGGAACGGTCATTTAAAAGTTTGAATAATGTTTCAGAATTTTCAGTTTATTAATATGTGTAATTAGCTCGATTTCAACGTGAATTTAACTCTAGAATGAAAATCATTTACTCAGGCAAGTTCTCGTCTGAATAGTACATTATACACACTTGGACTAAACGGTCATGTCAAAAACTACTAGGGTTCCGGTATAGATATCTTTAGCCTTGAGCTACTGGTCAGTGGTAAAGCAACAAACAAACACACTTATATCTGAAAATGTCTGTAGCGACATCGAGTTCCGAACATTAGACTCTGATCCATAGAACGTTAACTTCTAAAGTAAAGGCCACACCCGATCCACTTTCTAAATCCTCACAGGAAACGTTTCTCGTTTTAAAAAACAAATAGAATTTTCTTTTGTAACATTCTTTCTAATTGTTCCACTTGTGTTTCTCTTGACTAACATTTTGATAATGTTTAAAAGTAAATCAGCATCAAATGAAATATACTCTTGATGTACAAACAAGTAAACCAACAAACGAAACGTGTGCAGATGGAATTACGAGTGAGTGACTCTACCTTTAGCTTTCCATTGTATGGTGTAGTTGAGTATTAAACTGTTTCCGCTAAATGGTGGACTCCACGTGATTACCACTTCTCGACTTCCAGTTTCAAGCAGTTCGATTTCTTTGGGAGAATCAGGTGGTTCTGCAAATTGACACATAAACAGACATATATATGGAATTAGACACACATACATATATAGATATATATAGGTCGATGTGGCCTGTCAGTTAAACAGCCACTGTTTAACTTTAGAGGAAAATCCATTACTGTAGGCATAAACTTTCAGCCAGTCTCTAAAATATTTTTAACAGTCACTTTACGATCAGGTACGTAATAGTAAACTGCTTAACACTAAACTTTGGCGTTTAATCCTCGGGTCCATTTTTTATTTTTTCATACGACATCCAAATTAAGAAAAAACAAACTGTATTGTAAATATATAGTCTATCAAAGTCGTAACCCTGATTTACAACGAATTCCAACCATCCTTTACCTTGAATTATTAGCTGAATGTTTGTCTCATCTGATCCATAATTGTTTGATGCAGTACAGGTATACAAGGAGGAGTCGCTCCGAGTCGCCGAAAATATCTGTAGTTGAGATTTCATCCCCCGATTTTCTGCGTGTTGTCTTATTTCGATTCTGCGTGACATTAGTAAACGATAAAATTCAGGTAGACAAAATAACTGGTCA
The DNA here is from genome assembly GCF_004210375.1 of Tachypleus tridentatus. Taxonomy (NCBI): domain Eukaryota; kingdom Metazoa; phylum Arthropoda; class Merostomata; order Xiphosura; family Limulidae; genus Tachypleus; species Tachypleus tridentatus. The sequence continues at coordinate 47,771,686 of NC_134826.1, read as the reverse complement.
AAGTATCAATCAAGTCCCATAACATCATGTGACAGATAAAAGGAAATAACTTGTAATATGTTGTAGACCAGTGTTTCTTCAACCTATAGGTTGTCAGAATGTGTGAAAAAGTCCCGAACAAACATTGAAAATAAATAGTTTATTTATTCATTTAACAAGTCAGGCTTTTTATTTTATTATTACTTTCCAGTAACGTGATTTATTTGGTCGCGATTGAACATCAGTTTATAAATGTGTCCTATGCTTAAAAGAGTTGAGAACTACTCCGCTAGAGAGAGTATTAACGTAATTTCCTAAAAGTCAGGAAAAAAATGTTTTTTACGTTTTGGTTTGTTTGTCTGTTTGTGAATTTCGCCCAAACTACACGAGGACTATCGGCACCAGCCGACCCTAATTCAGCGACGAATAGTGGGATTGACCGTCACATTATACGGTCCTAACGGTTGAGAGGGTGACCATATTTGATGGGACGGAGATTCGAACCCACGACCCGCAGATTGTCCATCGTTGTTCAGTAGAAACACCAAATTATTACATTAATAACAATAATATACACACAGTTACATACATAAATGTCTTGTATAAAACATTTTTAAGCGCATACTTTAATCACATTAAATTACAAACACATGGACAAGTTCAGGTATTCTGTGACGTTGCTCCACTCAAAAATGATAAAAGTTACTTTATTCAAGGTTTAAACTTGATTCTTGTTCATGATTATACGTTGATGACCTTCCTAGGTCATCTTTAGGTTAACAAAGAGAGAATTTGCAACTGACCGTTGCCGAGCACGTCTTAGGGACGAGAGTATAAACGAATACGGAATTATAGGGGGTGGTTCAGTTGGATGTTAGGTTATTAATTAGTATAGATTGTTTTAATTTTGCGTGTGTTTATATTCTCGTCCCTAAGACGTGCTCGGCAACGGTCAGTTGCAAACTCTCTCTTTGCTGACCTGAAGATGACCTAGGAAGGTCGAAACGTTGTTCTCTGCTTTGTTAGTAAAAGTGTTAATACCCATACCAACCGATCTGAGATACATTTTTATTTCAAGCGGGTTTCGCTTCATCAAGAAACTCATTTTTCATGATATAAAATAACGTTAGGCAATAGATAAAATAAAAGAGTTGGAAATGTCCTATGAAGTAAGGGTAAAGAGTGACCGGAAACAATATTAACAAAACTGTTTATTCGTGTTTCAGAAGCTATCATACAGAATATCTGGACACAGTGTTTACGCATCACCCGAACCTAAGTAATAGTTGCAACATAGACTTATTACAAGTTAAGCCTACTTTCTACTTTATGATGCAGCAAACAGAAACTAGGCTTACAAGATGTTTAAAACAACTTATACTTTTTAATGTGGCAAGCACAGACTAGAATTATTACATTTTAAGCTCAATTTGTACTTTATAATGTAGCAAGCACATATTACGCTTATTGAACGTTAAGCCTACTTTATTCTCTATAACATAACAAACACAGACTAGGCTTATTTTTTTTACACGTTAGGCGTAAAATGTTACTGATGTAATCACATGTTATTAAGAAACATAGCTAGAAGATTTTTTTTGGTAATGTAGCTCATAATTACAACCTTGATTCTTGATCCATGTCCAGCGTGTGTTGATCACGTGACCAAACAACAGACATAGGCAGATCACCTGTCACATGACAGTCTATAATAAAAGTTTCTCCTTTCTGTGCCATTTGAGTTCGAAATTTGGTGCGAAACTGTGGAGCAACTGATAAAAAATTAAAAATTAATTTCTGAACACAATATTAAACAATTCATTTTTATAAACAATCTGATAACAATAGCAAAAGAAGAGTTAAAAATAGTCCCACGTTTACCGACATATGTATTTTTTAAACAATTTTTTCTAAATTGTTTGTGCACTAAATTACTTGTGGGTCCATGAATTTATTGTTTGCAACCAATAAATAATGTATTATTTATTTAATAGCGCACGAGCAACAACAGTAAATAATATTTTAACTCATCCTACCAATGGTTGCTTAGATTTCTTGTGTACATAGTAGATTAATGATTCCACATAATGCTGTTAGTCAGTCCTTAACACCTAGTGTTATAACATGTTTATTTGTTGATAACCACAAAATTACACAATTGGCTATCTGCAGATATAGAAACCCTGGTTTTTAGTGTTATAAGACATCACTAAAAACTACCTAGGTGGCGCTGTAACAGAAATGAACAAAGTTACTCAATAAGGTGTAATATATGGCCCTCTCACCAGTAATGAACGGTGTAACAGATTTATTATTATATATTTAATATCTATGTTTGTTTCACTTTAATAGTTGTATTGAGCCAAATACATAACTTGTCTTTAACCACTTTCATGTGTTATGTAATTTTATGATCATAAGTTTGTGTTGATTGTGTTATATACTGTCATGATTATTGAAGTTGTATAATTCTTTAACAATGTATGATGTTAATGTATTATTCGCAATGTATGTGTATACACATTTAAAAATGTTTAACATATACTTATAAATGCAGGTAACTTACATTGTTAAACGTGCTTTGCAAAAGTTCTGTTTATTCTCTAAATTTGAAGAAGATTTTCGAGTGTAAGAATCAACAATATACGTTTTACGAAAGCACTACGTATCTTCGAATACTATCACCAACTGAACTTTCTAGAACGTCGCCTAAATTTTATAAACCTGTGTGCCAAGAGACAGTTTTGAGAATATTGTTGGTTTGCTACAGTGAGTATACTATCAACCTCGGAAGCTATAACTGTAATAAACGCTTATTAATCGGAAAACTGTTGATATTTTACCGGGAATGTTTATAGATTTCGAACATTAAAAAACTGTTTAACTACAGTGAATTAACTTCATTCGTTAGTATTTCGACTAGGACATTAGATATTTTCGTTGAGAAAAATTCACATGTGAAGAAGCTAACTAGCTTCCCGTTTAGTGTATCTGTGCATCATCAGAAAATTAATTCGCTCATCATGAACCGTCGATAAAATATCTAATTGCAGACCAGATAGAAGACTCAGTATTGTTTACAAGTTTATAAAACGTTTGTGTATAAGTCGTTATTTGCAATAACCGTTACTATAAATTGTATTGTTGTTTTTATATTAAAATATATTTGTGTTAAGACAGAAAATTGTGTGTACCAATCTTGTTGGCAAATGCCATAAATTTAATACACATAAACATTCAATTAACATTAAAATTTCAGGCTCTTTAAAGTCGTAATACAAAACATAATAAATCGGAGATTCATCGAGGCAGATTATAACACTTAACACTTCCTAACAACTGTAGAAACCCGAGGTACAAATAAATCTGAATGGCTAAATATTATTAATGGTTTTCTTGTGTAGTAGCAACAACGTTTAACTTATACACAGACAAACTTTTCATGAATTTTCCTTTTAAAGATTTCAAAATTTGTCAACTGTCGTGAAAAAGTATGAAAAGGAAGTATTCTGTGAACGTACAGCGTACAGTAAGGTTAACCACTGTGCTCAATTCTGGTCCAATTCCATTCGTCGCTTGACACAAGTATAGCCCTGCATCTTGCTTGGTTACGCCCTCTATCGTTAATGACCCGTTTTCGAAGATCTGGTGATGATAACTTGTACTAATATGCTGGTAGCCGTTTACTTTGGATCCTAAGAAAAACCACAGACGCAAGATCAGTCTCCAGAAAATAATTATAATTCAGGGAAAATAAAAAATAACATTTAAAACGCTATATTCTGCAAATCTTACGTTTTTGAAATGTATTCTTATTGATTTAATTAGTTGTTTTCAATACCATATTAACATTTCAGATTGTGAAAAAATCCAAGAACATAAACTGAGATATATATTAGACATATATGAAACATTATATTTAAAAATTAATTTATATCTATAAGTACATGTTTTACTTCTAATGTATGTCTTTAATTAAAAAAAATACAACTTTCTTTTTAGCTATTAAGTAATACCACTTCTTTACAATGCCCACCTGTTTTTCTTTCCCAGACAATCTGGGGTTGAGGATATCCTTCGGCTTGGCAGTGTAAAGTGACACTTCTTCCCGCCACAACATTGAGGTCAGATGGTTTAATACGCCATCTTGGAGGAACTAAGTGAATATTAGTTAATTTTGGTTTTAAAAAACATTTTTAATACGCTATTTTAGAAGACATGAGTAAATAGTTTAATTTTGGTTTTAAAAAACATTTTAATACGCTATTTTAAAAGAACTGAGTAAATAGTTTAATTTTGGTTTAAAACATTTTAATACGCTATTTTAAAAGAACTGAGTAAATAGTTTAATTTTGGTTCAAAAACATTTTTAATACGCTATTTTAGAAGACCTGAGTAAATAGTTTAATTTTGATTTAAAATAACATTTTTAATACGCTATTTTAGAAGAACTGAGTAAACAGTTTAATTTTGGTTTAAAACATTTTTAATACGCTATTTTAGAAGAACTGAGTAAATAGTTTAATTTTGGTTTTAAAACATTTTTAATACGCTATTTTAGAAGAACTGAGTAAATAGTTTAATTTTGGTTTAAAACATTTTTAATACGCTATTATAGAAGAACTGAGTAAATATTTTAATTTTGGTTTAAAATAACATTTTTAATACGCTATTTTAGAAGAACTGAGTAAATAGTTTAATTTTGGTTTGAAAACATTTTTAATACGCTATTTTAGAAGAACTGAGTAAATAGTTTAATTTTGGTTTAAAACATTTTTAATACGCTATTTTAGAAGAACTGAGTAAATAGTTTAATTTTGGTTTAAAACATTTTTAATACGCTATTTTAGAAGAACTGAGTAAACAGTTTAATTTTGGTTGAAAAAACGTTTTTAATACGCTATTTAAGAAGAACTGAGTAAACAGTTTAATTGTGGTTTAAAATAACATTTTTAATACGCTATTTTAGAAGAACTGAGTAAATATTTTAATTTTGGTTTAAAATAACATTTTTAATACGCTATTTTAGAAGAACTGAGTAAATAGTTTAATTTTGGTTTAAAAATCGTTTTTAATACGCTATTTTAGAAAACTGAGTAAATAGTTTAATTTTGGTTTAAAACATTTTTAATACGCTATTTTAGAAGAACTGAGTAAATAGTTTAATTTTGGTTGAAAAAACATTTTTAATACGCTATTTTAGAAGAACTGAGTAAATAGTTTAATTTTGGTTGAAAAAACATTTTTAATACGCTATTTAAGAAGAACTGAGTAAACAGTTTAATTTTGGTTTAAAAAATGTTTTTAATACGCTATTTAAGAAGAACTGAGTAAACAGTTTAATTTTGGTTTAAAAAATTGTAGTTTGATACAAGTTTTAAATTCGAATAACATATTACGTGTAACTTCAACGTTATATTTTTCTTGATAGAAGTAAACAAGTCATAGCTCGTACAAAGAGTGCTTAAGTTTAAAGTGTTTCTGTTTTTAACAAGGAGTCTATATTTCTGTTGTTGCTCTTTTAATAAAAAAACAAAAACACGCAACAGAATGTTTGCATGGTAACAACTAAGGGTATCGAATCCCGAACTTTATCGTTATAAGTACGTATACTTACGGACTTATTACAAGAATCAAATATTCGCTAATATTTTTAAAAAATAAGTTGATAGCATCTATATCTGTAGAAAATTTCGGATCACTTGCATGTTGCTTAATGGTTGAGAGTACTCAGTAAAACAGCGTGATGTTTGCGGATTTTTCTGTTAGAAACTGGATTATGCTACCCGTGGTGAGCAAAGCGCAAACACCCCGTTTTTTAGCTTTGTGCTTAATAAGAAACAAACAAATCATGAATGAGGATTACTTAAGTCATTTTGGAGTACATATTTCTCAGTGTGTCCAAAGAGATTTATTGGTTCTATCTTATAAGTGCTAACGGAACAAACTTTTATAATTTGAAGTTGTGTTACTTATTTTGAAGCACTTAATATATATTAAAAATTACTTACTATACGTGAAGAATGTGTAATACCCTTTGCAACGTCTACATGTACTATATGAAGTAATAGTCCGGTGTTTGATTCGTAATCCGAGGGTCGCGGGTTCGAATCCCCATCATACTAAACATGCTCGCCATTTCAACCATGTGGCATTATAATGTGACGGTCAATCCCACAATTCGTTGGTAAAAGAGTAGCCCAAGAGTTGGCAGTGGGTAGTGATGACTAGCTGCCTTCCCTCTAGTCTTACACTGATAAATTAGGGGCATGTAGTTCTGAGCGAAAAAAAACAAGAAGCAAAACAGGTGATACACGTAAAAGACAACAATTTGTAACGTCCTGGTATTTTGAATTCGATTAAACAGAGCTGTAGACCTTGCTTTTATACTATTAAGTTTATCAGCAAACGGCTGTGAAACATTTTTCTTGGTGTATTATATTATTTCCAACAATCCAGCTAAATCACACGATAATTGCTTGATTTTATTAGTTTCTTTACTGTTAGTACATCGTATCACTAAATTTTACTAAAAGGTGAGAGCCTGTCCAATAAATCTTGTTTCTGAGGAAAGAAGGTGATGGGGAAACACCAGTTCGCGTATATTCCTAACACTACAATACAAGGAACTATACGTTATAAACAACACACCTCGTGTTTAAACTTGATCAAGTTGAGAAAAAACACAGTAATTTCTGGGCTCAGAAAACAAGATACAAACTTGGTGGTTGATGTACAGTCTGCGTGTTGGTTCTTGTACTACCGACTTACGATAAAAATGTTATCTTCAAAGACAAAAATATTTAAATAAACAGAATTTTAAATTAAAACCGTTCCATATTTGTACCGTTAGAAACCAGACAATTTCTGTGGTTATATCACAACAGCAGTCAACTATATTACAGTTAACACAGTTCTTTTCGGGAATGGGGAGTGAACAATTTACTTTATGAAATAATGCAGTGTTTCTGTTAATTCATACAATTTTGTATTATTATTTTTTACTGTGTAATGACTGAGATGCACCCTGGAATTGTATTAATCCCCATTTATTATTTTACAGTGTAATGACTGAGATGCACCCTGGATTTGTATTAATCCCCATTTATTATTTTACAGTGTAATGACTGAGATGCACCCTGGATTTGTATTAATCCCCATTTATTATTTTTACAGTGTAATGACTGAGATACACCCTGGATTTGTATTAATCTCCATTTATTATTTTTACAGTGTAATGACTGAGATACACCCTGGATTTGTATTAATCCCCATTTATTATTTTTTACGATGTAATGACTCAGATGCACCCTGGATTTGTATTAATCCCCATTTATCATTTTTACAGTGTAATGACTGAGATGCACCCTGGATTTGTATTAATCCCCATTTATCATTTTTACAGTGTAATGACTCAGATGCACCCTGGATTTGTATTAATCCCCATTTATTATTTTTTTACGGTGTAATGACTCAGATGCACCCTAGATTTGTATTGATCCCCATTTATCATTTTTACAGTGTAATGACTGAGATTTATTATTTTACAGTGTAATGACTGAGATGCACCCTGGATTTGTATTAATCCCCATTTATCATTTTTACAGTGTAATGACTGAGATGCACCCTGGATTTGTATTAATCCCCATTTATTATTTTTTACGGTGTAATGACACAGATGCACCCTAGATTTGTATTGATCCCCATTTATCATTTTTACAGTGTAATGACAGATTTATTATTTTACAGTGTAATGACTGAGATGCACCTTAGATTTGTATTAATCCCCATTTATTATTTTTACAGTAATCACTGAGATGCATCAGATTTGTATTGATCCGCATTTATTATTTTTTACAGTAATGACTGAGATGCACTCTAGATTTGTATTAAATGGCACAGTTTAGTAGGTCCCGGTATAACCAAGTGGTTAAAGCACTCGACTCGTAATGTGAGGGTCGCAGTTTCGAATCCCCACCACACTAAACGTGCTCACCGTTTCAGCCGTGGGGGCGTTATAATATTTCGGTCAATCCCACTATTCTTTAGTAAAAGTGTAGCCCGAAAGTTGGCGGTGGGTGGCGATGACCAGTTGCCTTCCCTCTAGTCTTACACTGCTAAATTAGGGACGGCTAGTGCAGATAGCCCTCAAATAGTTTTGCGCGAAATTCAAACCAAACCAGTTTAGCGATTGCAATTGGATAATTCTGCATGTGTGTTCCGTATTACTAAATCAATATTTTACCATCAGCGTATAGAGCGAGTTATTTACTATCAGAAAGCAGCAAGATATTCGATTATCATTAGCTGTTCCTACATTTATTTCCAATACTGCGACTATACCATGACGTTTGTATTTCAAAGGGAGTTTAGTGAAAAAAAAAAAAGATCGATATATAAAAACAAACAAGAAAAGTGACAGATATATTAATTAATTTAACTGGGATACAAACCAAGCTGTGCTAATAACTCGTCCAATGTTTGTAAATATAAACCAAGTTATGCCAACAACTCGTCCAATGTTTGTAAATACAAACCAAGTTTTGCTAATAACTCGTCCATTGTTTGTAAATAACATCACATCGGGTACTAAATTATTAAGTTTATTAACGACTAGTCAAACGTGCAATACGTTGCTAAGAGCTAAGAAATGGTTTCTTTTAGAATGTAACAAGATTCTGTGGTTATCTTTGCAACAATTCCTGATGAAAAAAAATAATTCTACGCTGGAGTTAGTTTTTATTTTACCTATCTTTCTTAAATTGAACTGGATAAGTGAAATATCACTTCTCGTCAGTATACCTGATTATTGGTAAATAAAAGTAAACTACTGATCTTTTAAGGATTTTACTGGTTGAATGTCATATTGTGTGAAACTGTGGGTGTGAAAAACAACCTAGGATCATTTAATTCTCTGAACGCATTCGTCTCTTATCAAGCTGAAATTATTTATTGGAGGTGCAGGTTGGTTGTCCAATCGATGGGAGTTTTGTGACCTATTTGAAGTTAATGATGCGTACAGAACCCTTCCAAGTCACAGTGACATCTTCCAAACTTCAGGATAAGGTTTTCCAATAAAGTTAAAATTGACGAAGGCATAGACGTTTATCGGAACGTCTAAGTTATCTTAAAATATACATAAACCATAACTTACAAGAAACTTGATAAAGGATTAATTTATAAATTTGACCTTTGATAAATTGATTTAGACCTAATTCCGGGTCAAAGTCATCCGTGAGGAAAGTCACAAAACTAATTCAAGCCAACAGCTTCCTAGTATCAAGTATTTAAGAATTATATATATGATGTTTACATTTAATAATCATGAAACTTCATTTGCATACACGCACACATCTAGAAATTTAAAATGTTACTGTCAGAAAATTTTAAATACCATTTACATCTAATGACGTCATGTTTATGATGCATTTATTATACATCAATACTAATTTCTATTAATGTTTTACCTTATAGAAATGGGACAATATTATAATTTCAATCAAAATTACAAAACGATTTCTTACATATTAATATTTAACAATCTTCTGCCCATAAATAGAGGGACAATATTGTACTTTCAATCAGAATTACAGAAACGATCCAATAAATGATGACTTTCAGTTTCTATTTATTCATCTTACCTCGGACCACAAGAGTCGACGTGTAGTTCACGGAAGACGCACTGTTCTTTACATTGCACGTGTACTGACCATTGTAGTCAGGCCTGGCAGTCTCTATAATCAAGGAGCTATAATCTTCACCCGGAAAATTTATAATGACGTCATCGCGCCCTGGCAAAAGAGGCTGTCCATCTTTGTACCAGCTCAGTTGAAATGGAGGATCACCGGCTGCGACTGTACAAAACAATCGAATCTTCATTCCTTGTTGTATCTCTCTTGGAAAGTTGAATGGTAGGATCACTGGTTTTACTTGAAGGAAGCGAGATGTTTGGAATCAGTGTCTAACCACACACAGAAATACTTAAACAACTGTATTTCTGTAAAACTCTTTGTGGGTTTTTGTATAAAACATATATTAAATTACAAGCGGTCATTCTTTGAGCAGCGTTTTGGGATTTATAGTTGACTTTTTATTTGTAAAAGATGAATGGGAAGAAAAATAACAAATTTTACTCCAGTAATTTTATTAACCATAATTTGATGTTCAGTGTAATAACCATATAAATAGCATACTTATTATACTCTTTAACTATAAAATATTTACCTCGAACAGTAACTTTCACACTTCCCATGGCTGTGGCGCCATCTCTGTGTCGCGCTATGCACAAATATATTCCTTCGTCTTCGGCTTTCTGGATGTTAATGATGACAAGGCTTGCGTTTCGAAACAGCCGTTGTCTTTTATTCGTCGGTAACCGTTTACCGCCTAAGTTAACATAAAACGCTCTAAAATAAAAACTCGTAACCAAGGGATGGAAAAAATGTTAAAAGAAATAACTAGAAATAGGCACGACATAATGGTAATTAATAGTGAGATGTGTGAATGTGTGTGAAACCTATATTAAACCACTTCAAGTAATACACCTTTATTTGGTATACGCTCATACGTACGTGTGTGTGTACAGGTTTCTATAAACTAGTTTTTGTTTAACGATATATCATATAATAACATTAATGTATAGTAGACTGCTGCACTTTTTGTAAAAGGGGTGTTTCTGTCACACACACTTAACGCATGAGTTGAGAATCTGCTGTTTACTTACTTTGTATGTGTACACGCTACAGAACAAAATATTTAATTGGAAACAAAATGTGCTACAAATAAGTAAAATTACAGTTTAAATCGCCATTGATTTATCTATTTTGATTGTTATAGTAAATACCTACAATAATTTATAGCTCGTAACGGCGCTCGCCATTTGAGAGAAACTTGCATATAAGCAATTTTTTGTCCGTTTCACACTAGTGAATATTAATATTAAAATAATTTTTCTGTTAACTTAAGTTGAGATCATAGCGGGTGAAACGCAATACTAGCCCTCACATGAACAAGGATGTTAGTGTACTCTAATGTTATTGTTGTTACCCTTAATATTACTGAATAAACGTAAAAGTTTTACTAGAACAATTCGTAAATATAATTTATAATACGACAGAAATCACAAGTAACTGATTACTTTTTATAAACACACAATATATTGTTATGGTTTATTTTGTAGTGTTACTATTCACTAGATGGCACTATATACAATTTTTCTTGAAGCTTTCACTAATTGTTGTTATTTAAGCAAGTTAAAAAGTGACATGATTATCCACTACGACTTTTTAAAATGATAAAATGAAATGCAATAGAGCGACATCTTCGAGAGAATAACAATTATACAAATTTAAACCGTACCTTTTTCCCAAGTGACCTCTTGAATAGGATAGCCAGCTACACGACAATGAAGAAGCAAGTTCTCCCCCGCTACAACTGACGTGTTCGATAATGTTGTGACTGATGGAAGTCCATAAACATTAAGCCTGGCGGAGTTTTCAATTTTCCCGACCTCGTTCGTAGCTGTACAAGTATATAAGCCACCATCTTCCACATGTGTATCAGTAATATTCACGTGACTCACAACGTCACCATTCCGACTGACGAAGTCTCCAACACGCACTCGCTCGTCGTCTTGGACGGGAAACCCATCCACTGACCACGTGACTTGAGGCAAAGGTGTTCCAGAAGCAATGCAGCGGAAAGAAACGCTAGGTCCCGGCTGAATTGTTTGTTCGTTAAAACTGTCCAAGAACACGGGTACTGTTTCTGTTTGGATGATATATTTTCTTCTTATAATTCAATGATATTAATAACATTTATCGAAACAAACGTGCGTTACAAAAGCATTTGACTGTTTATGCCCTGCCGGTATCAAAACCTGTCATTTTAGTGCCATAATCTTTCAAATTTAACGGTGAATCACTGGTTATACAGAGTGTTTTGTTTTCATTTCTAGTTTAATAATATTGGTACTGAGGGCTATTGTAAACCTGATAAGCTGAGCGAACGTCGTGAAATAATTTTAGGATTATAGTGGAGAATATGGTTAATAGTCAGGTTGCCCAACGGATGAAACTGACTGGAAGTTAATATAAATTAATGGTAAAAAAAAACAAATATAGTACGAAAGAGCTCATTTCGCTTGTCGTAAGAAAAAAGAAAATCTATTATACCAGGGGTGGCAAAACCGCGGCTCGCGGAAATATGTTGGCTTAGTTCCTTTCTGCATCACAATTAATATAAAAGATAAATAAAAAAAATTCAAGCTTTATAATTTTTTACTGGGTATAATCAGAGTCCACTAGATTAAAACGTAAGTTTATTGTTCATGGTGAGTAAATATATTTAAGAATTTAAATCCTAATTTTAATGCTAGATTTGAGTCATGAATTAAAGAAATTTCGGATCAGCAAGGATTACATGAGGAATTGTGCTGGAGAATCAGTAATAGTACAAGCTGATGCTGACAATGTTAGTTTTAGTAGGCATGGCTTGCAATCGCGCTTTTGTGACGTGTGTGGCTGTGTTGCGGGCAGTGAAATTATCGGAGTGTTAGTGTGATACTGGGCGCTGTAGAGTTTGGTTGCTTTGTCCGTGTTGGAGCTTTTGTTTCTTTTCACTTTAATTTTTAAAAGTGCGTGCGAAAATTCTGTGAAGAAAGATGGCGTCATCAAATTGTAAGAAGCGAAAGTATGAAGATGAAAACAGAAATTTTAAGCCAGAGTGGGAGGAAGATTTTGCATTCACCATTAAGGGAGGTAAACCTTTGGGTCTTATTTGCAATGTGTTACTCAGTCATTACAAAGCCGGTTACTTGAAACGACACTCTGAAACAAATCACAAAATCTTTTCGTCTGATTATCCACCTAAATTATAATTTCGGAAAAACAAGTTAATTATCTTAAAGTTATCACTAAATAGCCAGCAGACACTGTTGTAAACGTTCATTAAGGAAGTTGATACAACGACTGGAGCTAGTTTTGTTTTATCGTGAAATATTGCTCGTACTAAACGCCCATATTCTGATGGTGAACTTCTTAAGAAGAATACAGCTGAAATTGTTTCAGTGTTAGACCCAAATAACACAAAACATCACCGACTAACAGCACAAACACCAGCTTCACGCCACACTACAGAGAGACGCATCTCCCAGATCAGTGCTGATGTTGCAGGCAAAATGCAAAATGATTTAAAGAATCTCTTTGCATTCAGCTTAGCCCCTGACGAATCTACAGACATACAAGGCAACCCACAAATGGCGGTATTTGTTCGTTATGTTTCCTCTAATAAAACTGTGAAAAAAAGAGATGTTTGACTTAATGGCACTAAAAGAAACGATTCGTGGTGTTGACAGTAAAAATGCACTTGTTACAGCCTCAACAAATGCTGATATTCCACTGGATAAACTCGTCAGTGTTGCAACAGATGGAGCACCTGCAATGGTGGGGAAAAATGCAGGATTAATTGCACATATGAAAAGTGATCCCAGCTTTCCAGAGTTTCTCCCTGTTCATTGCATTATTTATCGTGAACACCTGACTGTCAGATACTTCAAGTATGAAGTTATGAAATTTGTTCTTGAAATTGCCAATTGCATATGCTTAAATGGGAAGACCCACCACACTTCAAAAATTATATTGAAGAACTGGAGCTTGAAGATAAACCTAGTGATATCTCTTTCTACTGCATTGTGAGGTGGCTGTCAACAAGCAATGTCTTAACTAGGTTTGTGAGTCTGTTGGAGCCTATTATTACTTTTCTTGAAAAAAAGAAAAGAATTCTATCCTTAACTGGGTAATGATGAATGGATGCAAGATGTAATGTTCCTTACTGATATAATGAATCATTTACAAACTCTCAACTTAACACTCCAGGAAGGATAAGACTGTTTCTGATCTTACTCAGACAGTTTTCAGCTTTCAGAATAAAATAAGACTTTTTCAAAGAGAAATATTGTCAAGAAACTTCAGTTACTTTCCCAATCTCAAAATAAGAGTAAATGCACTCACTGATATTGAAATAAAAGACCACAAAATGGAAGAATACAAAGATAAATTACAAGGACTGCTTGATAATTTCCTAGACAGGTTTGAAGATTTGCAGAAGCTAAAGCCCTGCTCTGCCTTTCTTGTAAATCCATTCATGGTTGATGTGATCAATGATGGTTGTCTAATTCTCGAACCTCTGGTTACAGAATCATCTACTATGGAAATGGAACTGATAGAACTACAGGAGGACCTGGGTCTAAAGATGATCTATAAATACCATTCTACAACTGGGTTCTGGAGGCACATTCCAGAAATAAAATATCCTGAACTGAAGAAAACCAGTGTGCGACTCATCTCAGTCTTCAACACAACATACTGCTGTGAATCATTGTACTCTATAACGAAGTTTGTGAAGTCGAAGCATTGTGCAATCCTTACAAACCAACACCTGACAGAGCTAATTCGTATAGCCTTAACAACATACCAGCTGGAATTTCAACGACTCACAAGACCTCTACTAGCAGTAAAGAGCCTGATAATTCTATCAATGTCTGTTTGTATCAGAAAAATATTATGATAAGACTAACATTTTGTAAGGTGGTATCTGATCAAAATATCTATAATTTTATTGTTTTACCCCTTTTATTTTTATTTTTAGCAGTCTAATTTAATGTTAATGATATGCAAATTTGCATATTTTTCTTGGATGTTTCCGTTGTTCATTACCGTATTAAATACGCTTAATATAGTTAAAACAATAATCAGCCAGGATTTTGAAAACGTGTACTTTATGATTATTGAAACTAATACAAATTAAGTTTAAAAACTTCATACATGAATAAATATTATTACGTACATGTATTTCGTAATATTTATATAAAACTTACGTAATAAAATGTACATGTAACAATAAAAACATGGATGTAATATTTGTTCATGTCTTGCGGCTGTCAAACATCTGAAGTTTATCGTATGTGACTCTGACGTTAAGCAAGTTTGGCCACCCCTGTATTATACCAAGGTGTACAAAACAGTTTCATTATTTTACTGTTGCGAAATGTAAACCTACTAGAAAATTTATTTACTCTTCTGGCTTTTGATGAAATGAACGTAATAGGTTTAAGAACATTAAAGTTCTCTTCAATGGTGAACTACAGTAATTGTTATTACAAAATAAACCGATAGATGACGCCATGCTACTCCATACATGTTTGTCTATAGTTAACACACGGTTAACTGCGGAAAGGTTCTAAACTAAACTTTAAACTTTCAAGAATCAGTTTAAAAAAAAACAACAAACTTTTACATACAACATGCCATTTTAAAATCTTTGTCAGGTATTGTTGACATTTTCAGCTTGATTTGCATCTTATGCGCATGCGGACTAAACGGCAAGATAAAGACACCTCAAGAATGAGGTATAGTCGTCCCAACTTTGAAATACTACTAGTACGTAGTCAGTGACTAGCATCCGCCACCAAAACGGGTTTGGTTAGCTTGGAATTAAACAATGAAGTTAAGTTTATTTTACGAATTTCGCGCATAACTACACGAAGGCCATCTGCACTAGCCGTTACTGACTTAGCATTGTAAGGTTAGAAGGAGGAAGGTAGCTAGTCATCACCATCCACCGTCAACTCCTGGGTTTCTCTTTTACCAAAATACACTAACTGGCCGAAACATTACAACTCCCACGGCTGAAACAGCGAACATGTTTGATGTGACGGGGATTCGAACCCGCGACCCTCAGATTGAAAAGATTTAAGAGCATAAGAGTAATAAAACGAAACAAAATATTACCCTTTTTACAATTACAGAGATGCCAACTATTTCAAATGACAGAGTAAGGATTGTAGACAGAGCCCTTTACCATTTGCGGCTATTAGGCCTTACCAATGTCTCTAAGCTGTTTATTATTACATTATTATAACTATTATTATTCATTACTACTATAGATTGCTCATTTATGAATGTTTTGTGTATTTAATAAATAAATTTTTAAAAAATTAATTTGAAATTATGTCTTTTATTTAGCTCAGAGTAACACACCTACTGGTAAAACAACATTGAACAAACAGTAAGCAGAAAAAGTCTTTGTGTAAGGACTAGTTTATATCATGTTTATGACACTTATTGTAATAGTTTTGCAGCTGTTACAGCCTTTGCTTTCATGAGAATGTCTCTGGATGGTTGGGAGTTATAACAACATTGTCCATTTGACTGCATACACATCTTGTGTGTTATAATACTGCTCAAAACTGAGGTGCTTAAGTTTGGTCTGAACTTGCTTTTGTGTTTAGTTACTAACTAAATATCCTTTCTCTGTCAGCATTAGAATGGAAGATTGTAAGAATTCCAAGCATAACCCTACACAGAATATCATACTTCTGGTTTCCATCCTTAACTGTAGACAGCTGAACCCAAAACTTGTCAACATTCAACTGAAGGACAGTTTCTGAGAAAGTATCAATTTGATAGTTCAAATATTGCCCTTCCAACTTGTCAACAGTGTCGTGCTCATAAATGTCATTATCTGCATCGTTTTTGACTTCGCCTCAGCCTTTTGTTGGCGAGATGCCGATTTTGTATGTCTGAAACAATCGTTTATCCCGCCATGCGCCAAAGAAAAATCGATGTGACAAACTGTACAAAACGCATGACTGTCACTGACTTTTGATGCAATGACCGGTTATTTTGCACTATACTCTTTCCTAAATGTTTGATTTACAGTTTTAGTCCTTTCAGATTTGCCAGAAACAAGACAATCTGGTGAACGAAGCTTCTTTTTTTCCATCTTGTGAACGATCGCATTGGTGTTTCTATGCCGCTTAGAAAACGAGAAATACCCATCTATGCGAGCGCTGATTGGCTGACAAGCACAGATGACGTAACTATGGATTCTCCATGTACTCAGCATGGAGAAGCACCGCACTCAAACTATTTGAAGGCGTCGGAGATACAAATATTTATTATTTCAAGCACAAACATGATTCTCGCAAGTAGCCATTTGGACTATGTCTTTTATTTATTATCAAAATTTATTTGTATCTCACTAGAAATTTTCTTTTCACCCCTTTCAAGCCCTGAGGGAACAATTTATCACTTTATTGCATAGGCCTATATAATATATAATAATTCGGGTTTGTTTGTTTTTTTTTAATTTCGCACAAAGCTACTCGAGGGCTATCTGTGCAAGCCGTCCCTAATTTAGCAGTGTAACACTAGAGGGAAGGCAGCTAGTCATCACCACCCATCGCCAACTCTTGGGCTACTCTTTTACCAACGAATAGTGGGATTGACCGTCACATTATAACGCCCCCACAGCAGAAAGGGCGAGCATGTTTGGCGCGAATAATTTGGGAGTTGCAGCAAATCGTAATATATGTCTGTATGAGCGTATAGTCGTAATGTATACAACAAAATCGTAATGATTACGCTCAAATCGTAATGGTTGGCATCTCTGCTATTATAATCTAGCACTTAGTTTAAGTTTGATATATAACAAACTCTGAAAAAAAACAACAACATTGATTTATTACCTCCCAACATCAGTTCGACAGAAGCTTGTGTGGAACCGTACTTGTTTCTGGAGTAACACTGATATATACCCTTGTCTTCTCTTTTAACCGAAGAGAGGTGTAGTGTATTATGGGAAAGTACTCTAACTCTGTCATTTCCTACTGGCAGATGGTGCTGATCTTTCATCCAGTAAATTGTTTCTAATGGATAACCAGTAACGTTACACGTTAGAGTTACAGAGCTCCCTGCATCGACTAGGAGTCGTTTAGGGCCAATAAAAGCCTGTAAAGGGGCTAAAGAAATATAAAAAATCATATTTAGCTTTTAAAAAAGAAAACTGAATTTTATACTCTCTACTTAATAAACATGTTCTTCAACAATTTCTTACTTATTGGTTATAACGTCTGATATAAAGAAGTTCTTGTCAAGTTTCAAATTCGTGGTCTTATTAAAACCTCTGAAATCTTAAGATACAAGCATCTAATCAAAGCAAGTAATCATATAAACATGGCTGTCAATTTGCTTTGACGAAAAACACACGAACCTTTTTTTTGTTAAAGTTTGACTTATTTTAAAAATAATTTGGAAAAAAGAGACTATTAATTTAATACAAAAAAATTTAACCAATAATATCACTTTAATTATACTTCACTATAAAATATACAGTGTATTTATTGATTTTTATCAACTTTTAAAACGTAGAGGGCGCCCTGTGACAGCTAGTTCTGAAATACTTGTTTAATTGATTACGGTGTCGAAAGATGTCGCTCTTATATTAGATTAAGCATTTAATTCGATATTTCTGATATTTGATTATGAGAGGAAATTTTTGTTAAAGAGAGATGAAATATCTAATGTCTAAAACCACATTCTCAACCAATCATAGGAATTTACGTCTTTTGTCGACTGGTGGTGTCCATAAACAGTTTGAATTTCACGAAGAACTATTCCAAGGTTGTATGTTCCAGCCGTCCCTAACATAGTAGTGACAGACTAGAGGAAAGGTAGAAAAAGAGGTGGGTAGCCATCACCACCCACCGCTAACTCTTAGACTACTCTTTTGCCAACGAACAGTGGAATTGACTGTCACGTATTATGACGCCCCTACGGCTGAAAGGTCAAGCGTTTTCGATGGAGGGGATTCGAACTCACGACCACCAGGCTGTGTTTTAATTAAGAAACAATAATGACCACTGTCTTACCTGTGACACTAAGTGTACTGTCCATTCTTCGTTCTCCAACACTGTTTGTGACAACACAGATGTAAGATCCCGTGTCCTGGAAGTACGTTTTTCTGAAGTACAGAGATCCACTCACTTGGCTGACTCTTCCATCTAGATCCAAGGAAACCAGTCGTCCTCCTTCATTTTTGTACCATCTGCCACGAAGAACTTTGTTTCAATAAAGGCGATTTAGGTGTTTAGATTTCGCATAATGACTTTAAACAGTTCGAACTTCCATTATACATGCCGTCAAATTAGGCGTTAGATAACTAAATTCTTTGAAACTAAGCATAAACCTATACAATTGGTTGCTTGTGCTCTGCTCATCAAAGTTATCGAAAACCGGTTTTTAACATTGTATGTCTGCAAGACATCCCGCTGTGCAACTAAGAGTGGAGTCTTTGTTAAAAAACAGAAATTCTAAAATGCTATTTAAAAAAGTGCTAAAAAGTTATAAATGGGCAGGCAGTCGGTGTAAAGTACAAATATACATAATTTACAATCAAATACATTTTATTATATTACTAATAAACACGCTTGAGATAAGATTTTCTAAAAGAATATAGTGATAAAGTTAACTTTGTAAAAACTCAAAACTCCCTCTCTCCACCTCCCACCCCCAAAAAATAAAAATTGCAAGTCAAAATTTCTGGGCTTTTAAGCAAGCAAAATTTTATGATGCAGACTTTTGAAACAAAAGTCGAGTTCAACGAGTACGTTTAGTCCATTTTATTGGTTACCACGTGCATCTCTTCAAAGTCCCTAGTTTTCAAGTGAATAAAAATTGTGTTTTTTTTCAAATATCCACCCATAGATTAGCTTGTTTTTTTAATACAAGATCCCATTTAATTCAAGAGATATCTGGCATATACGCGACACAACGAACCTTTTCTTTCTCACGATATCTGTATATATTTTTCTCTGTATTATCTTCTAGCTTCTTCGGATTTTTCAATAACTTTTAGTGTAAACGTGTGTTTTAACATTCTTTTAGTTTGAAACGTTTTGTTTGTTTAAGTAAACTAAGCTATCTGGACGAGCATGTTTGGTGTGACGGAGATTCGCACCCGCAACTCTCGGATTACGAGTCGAGTGCCTTAACCACCTGGCTTTGGCGGGCTAAGTCAGAGGGAACAACAATATTTCTCACCTAGTTATGTATAAACTACTACCCGATAATCAGATGAGAAATGGCCCGGCAAAACCAGGCGGTTAGGGCGTTCTACTAGTAATTTGAGGGTCGCCCTTTCTGTTGTGGGGACGTTATAATGTGACAATTAATACCACCATTATTTGATAAACTAAATCGGTGGACGATGCGTGAAGAAGACTAGCTGCCTTCTCTTTAGTCTTTCATCGCAAGATTAGGAATGTATAGCGCAGATAGCCCTCGTGTAGCTTTGCTCGAAATTCAAAACAAGTTAAACCAAATGAGAAATTAGTAAATGTAAGTAATTTCCTGTGTGATGTAGATTCTGTCACGTCTCTGTATGTAGTCTTTTCAAGGAGACTACTGTAAGACGTTTACACAACATAGAAGGAATACAGGAACAACTAGCACCGGAAACATAACTATGACATCAACTTTGGTCAGCTCATCTCTTCTTGTTTTACCATTCTTATATTTTTCAGCATATTTATATGGAACACGCGAAGACAGAGATAACTGTCTATAATTTACGTGCCTTTGAATGCTACTTACGTACACGCTATATCTATGAAAAAAAGTATAATTATTAGTTTACTAGTCTTTACGTTATAAACAGCTTTCCATCAACTTACTTGAAAATGCATATTATTTTTCAATTGTTTTGTTCTCATTCGCTCGTTATTGAACACATGCACACATATAAACATTGTACAATCATATACACACACATAATATAAAGTATATATGCCTACAATGCAGACATATATGCATATGTACTATTCAAATTGTATATATGTACACAATAGACAAGCTAATCTATATATAATTTCTTTTTCTTTGAGCTATACTTATACGTTAACCTCTCTCATGAAGCTGAGACGTCAACTGCACGCGGCTTAAAAACCATAATTTGACTACCCTGATTAAAATATTTTTGTTTCACCTGACAAGTTCAAAACATAATTAATTTAGTACATAACCTTTTACGATTAAAATGTATAAAACGTCATTACTATTAGTACTGCCGTTTTCTTTCTGACAACGCATATGAAAATTGAATTCAAAACTGTCCTTTAAATAAACAGTAAAAACTTGAATTATGTCAGAATATCTCCCTTTTAAAACATATAAAAACTTTTTTCTTTTCTTTTCATTTAAAAATCTGTTGCTATCTTATCTTCCTTTTTATTTCTTTGACGTGACTTGTAATCGGGAAGATTTTATTTTTTCTTTGACTTGACTTACTGGTAACTGAAAAGATCAATTATCATTTTTTATTCGACTCCATTTAATGGTAACATCTATTATTTATTTTTTATTTGACTTGACTTACTTCTAATCGGTTATATCTTTTATTTTTCTTTGACTTGACTTACTTGTAACCGGAAAGATCTATTACTTATTTTTTATTTGAATTAACTTACTTGTAATTGGTTAAATCTTTTATTTATTTTTCTTTTACTTGTAACCAGAAATATCTATTTATTTTTTTATTTGACTTGACTTACTTGTAACCAGGAAGAGGAAATGCTTGAGCAGCACACGTCAGTTCTACTGGTTCTCCTTCCTGGACGTGGATGGAGTTTCTAGTGGAAGACAGTTTTGGAGCTTGTCTCTCTTTTGCATCTATGAATGAAAATAATAACAATCAGATATAAAAATAACATATCTTAGGCTTCGCCGGAAATTGACACTACTCATAGTCAGTAGCTATGCAAGATTAAATCTTTATTCAAGTGTAAACAAATGTTTTTTTTATGAAATACCTTATGATTGAGAATTCCGAACAGACTAGCCAAAGAATAGCTGCAACATTTTTGGAAAGAAACAAATTTGAAAAATAAATTTAGTTTGCAGGAATATCGGATCTAGACTGTCATATCGTTAAAGGTACGAGTTTTCTAAAATCTCTATATACGCATTGTTTGGGTTTCGTAATTTATTTAGATAAGATGTATATTTGTTTCTTCTGGCCTCTTTTGAATATTCTACCGAGTTACTTTAACAGACACAATGGCACCCATTATTCACAAACACGACACCAGGAAACAGGGTATATAACTTGTTTATTTATTTTGAAATCGCATGCTGAGCTTCCAAGTGGATTTCTTTGTTACGACAAATTGAAACCACCTTCTCTTATAAGTTTAAAGACTTCAATCAAATTTCTGAGTAAAAGTAATTCCGGCTGCTTATATTTCAGTGTAACATATTGTGTGTTTATATATTAAGAAAAGGTGACATAAGCAACAATATTTATAACTATATAGTAATACTGTGATACTAAGCCTTTATCACAACACCAATATCTCCGACTGATATTTAGCGCAGGGGTTCTTAGACGAATTGACACAGAAGATTGTGAGAAGATGCCAAATTAAGCGCCAACTAGCGGAAATACCTACAACCGTTTTTGTTCTCGTTGTTTTGTTTTTGCCACTATTTTCCATTAAAGGTGGCGTCAACACTTGATTCTTATCTCCCACCCCCCTTGATAGCCCGGCATGTTCAGATGATTAAGGCATTGGACTCGAAATCTGAGAGTCGCGGGTTCAATCCCCGTTGCACCAAACATGCTCGCCCTTTCAGTCGTGGGGACGTTATAATGTGACGGTCAACCCCACTATTCGTTGGTAAAAAGAGTAGCCTAAGAGTTAGCGGAGGGTGGTTATGACTAACTGCCTTCCCTCTAGTCTTACCCTGCTAAATTAGGGACGGCTAGCACAGATAGCCCTTGAGTAGCTTTGTGCGAAATTAAAAAAACAAACAAACAACCCCCTGGCGGATCAGCTACAAGCTTGAGGGTACACAACACTCAAAGTAAGGGTTAACTCACTGCCGTTCGGCACAGCAAAAGTAGTCCATTGTCACATCTTACATTGATAACAAAAGAACAAACAAGATACTGCTTAGATCTCTTTCTTTCTTCCAAGCACATTTACACCGGTTTACGCAAGTAAAATAGTTATCGCACTCCATATTATTGTTATACATATTTCACAGAAAGTTTAGTTGAAAATACCACATTATCAAAGATTCACTTAAATTTGTTACTATTTGTAGAATGTTACTATTTTGAGACTGATAACTGTCGATTGTTCCTCTTCTGTTCCATATTAGAGTAAAGGAGTTAGTTAACAGATTGTTTCTCATTTCTTACTTTTAGCTATATTTGTTTGTTGAATTTCGCGTAAAGCTCCATAACAGCTTTTTGCGCTGGCCGCCCCTAACTTAACAGTGTAAGACTAGAGGGAAAGCAGCTAGTCATCACCACCACCTCTTATTGTTGGGCTACACTTTCACTAACGAATAGTGAGATTGACCGTGATATAATAATGCTCCATGGCTGAAAGGGCGAGCATGTTTGGTGTGACAGGAATTCGAAGTTGCGACCCTCTGTTTACGAATCGAGCGCCTTAACCACTTGGCCATGCCGGGCCAAACTACATTTCGAACCAAGAGGAAGTATCGAATTAAGTTATGCTTCAAATGTGATTAAAAATAGCTATTAACTCATCTTAAATTTGATATATTTTAAATCAGTCTGCTATAATGCTAGAAAAAAACAGAATTAAAACTCATTAGTGTAATTTCTCGACTCCTAAGCCTTAAAACCTTGATTTATGTTAATCGTACCAATACATTTTATATTACTCTACTTTAGAAATATTTTACACTTAATTTCACTGAAAAATAAACAACTATGATTCCGTTTAAATAGGCTAGCAAATCATCTCTTCCAACTACAAAATTAGACATTTTCTCAAGTACTATCACTTTCAATAGATTCCTCCAACAACGAAGTGATTACAGTGTGGTGGGGAGATACAATTTAAATTCGTGCTTACAATTATTAATCGTGTAAAATGGGACATTTACAACGATACCATTGTCAGCGCGTGCAACCATTTCAGCTACTCACACTCGAGTTAGATTGCTTTCGAAGATGAATTCATCGTTTCGTCTCATTATTTCTTCAAACTCTAAAAAAAAATAAAAAAATGACTTGAAACATTGTTGGATCCACTGTTATAGTTTTTTTTTTCCTCCATTAGAATGCGAAGTATCGAAAGTTGAATTAAATATTAGCGAGAATTCTTTTAATTATGACAAAAATATTTGACTTTTATTCTTCATAAAATAAAGATAACGTTGGGCAAATCAATGCTGTCTTATTTCAATAACGCGTGGCGCCTTAGAGATTAATTTGATGACTTTATAACGTTACAATCTGGGGATCGACCCTTTTAGTGGGCACAGTACAAACAGACCCATTGCACTGTGTTGCACTAAAACAAATCTTCAAAAAATTAATTAGTCTGCGCTAGCTTCATTGGCCCACCTCTTAATCGACGGTATAAACGATCTGCGTATGTTGACCACCCCGATAAACTTTCAATCGTGTAAATTCGAATCTTTGCGATTTAATTACTTATTTCATCTTACATGGAAAGCTTAATTGAACATTTCTATGAAATCCTGATAACGAGGAACCCATTTTTTAGAAAATAGAAATTTGGGAAAGGCTTGACTGGGTAATAAAAAATTATTATTAATACACGACGTTTCGACAAGATTACGTCATCCTCAGGTACAGAGTTTCACCATCCAGTCAAGTCGTCTCTGAACTTCACTCCTGCAGAATATTTTCTGTAGATGTTCCAAAAATGGTAAATCATTTTATACAAGCAAACGTATTTGATTTTGACGAACTTACGGATAAACTTTTCCAAAAAAATACATCTTTCTACAATACACACCAAACAACATTAAGTTTAACCCTACTCAGCGATTTAGGCTTAAGTTCGTAATCACCTTTTCAATGTCGGATTAGTCCCAATCAGATAATTCCCCACGAATACAACGTCGGAAACTATCATTTGATTTTCCACAGATTTACTATATACGCTTCGGAAAGAAAAAAAAAAAAAAGATTACCTATTATGATTAATCTCCCTCGAGTCACGCTGAATCGGCCTTCGCCACTCAGTGCATGTCTTGTGTGACATCTATAAAAGTGAAATCCATCGTCCACCATAGCGTCACGAATATGAAGTTCTCCATCAGCAAGAACGCTGTACCTGCCACCTGGTAGATACAATAAATATACCAGTCAACTTCAGATATTAATTAAAATAAAAATTATACATCAAATATTTCGATACATTAATAATTATTTACTTGCTTTGGGCTTTAATAATTCCTCCTCATATGATATAATTTTATTTTGTTAAGGTTTATAATACATTCGTATCTCACAAACTAAAACTCTGAAACGAAGACGGTACAGCCATAAGTTAGAGAAGCTAATTAAATAACGTTTTACATTACATACATTACATTAAGCCTCTCGATTCCATGAAGAAACATAGGGCCGCAATCGCTTGCGGATTCATTAACAGGTTGGTTTTTTAAGTGAGTAAATTGTTAGTTTACTGCACAACCCCCAACCAGGAGGAGAAACCTGAGCCGTCCCTAATTTTGCAGTGTAAGACTAGAGGGAAGGCAACTAGTCATCACCACCTACCGCCAACTCTTGGGCTACTCTTTTACCAACGAATAGCGGGATTGACCGACACACTATATCGCCCCCACGGCTGAAAGGGCGAGCATGTTTAGCGCGACTGGGATGCGAACCCGCGACCCTCGGATTACGAGTCGCACGCCTAACGCGCTCGGCCATGCCGTGCAAATAACGTTTTAGCTGATCAAAATACATTATTCTAAAACGTAAAATGTCTTATTGAAGTTAGTACGAAATAGCTTGTTGGAATTGTTCTACAACCTTCTTAAGTCGAATTAACAATATATTTTTCAAGTGATAGCAACAAGATAATTTGTTTGAATTTCATGTAAAATTACACGAGAGGTATCTGCTTTGGTTGGTTTGTTTTGAATTTCGCGCAAAGCTACTCGAGGGCTATCAGCGCTAGCCGTCCCTAATTTAGCAGTGTAAGACTAGAGAGAACGCAACTGGTCATCACCACCCACCGCCAACTCTTGGGCTAATCTTTTACCAACGAATAGTGGGATTGACCGTCGAATTATAACGCCCTCACAGCTGAAAGAGCGAGCATGATTGTTGTGACGGGGATTCGAATCCGCGACCGCCGGATTACGGATCGAGTGCCTTAACCACCGGGCCATGCCGGGCCAGCTATCTGCTCTAGCCGTTCCTAACTTAGCAGTAATAAACCAGAGGGAAGGCGCCTAGTCATTACCACCTACCGCCAAATCTTGAGCTACTGTTCTACCAGCGATTTATGAGATAAAGTGTAATATTATAACATACACACAGATAAAAGGACGAACGTGTTCGGTGTGACGAAGACTCAAACCCGTGACCGATAGATTTCGAGTCGAGCTCCTTTATTATTAGGCCTTGACAGGCCGGATACCTGGATGACAAGAAAATTTTCCTTCCGTAAGAAACGAGTAGCTCTGATACCGATTTATGTAAAGGCAAAAATTCGAGAGGCGAAAGCGATTTCCATCAAAATGTTTGTTGATGTTAAATATTAATGGTTTTTGAATTTTGCGCAAAACTACACGAGGGCTGTCTGCGCTAGCCGTTCCTAATTTTGCAGTATAAGAATAGAGGGAAAGCAGCTAGTCATCACACCCACCGCCAACTCTTGGGCTACTCTTTGACCAATGAATAGTGGGGTTGACCCTCACATTATAACGCTCCTACGGCTGAAAGAGCGAGAATGTTTGGTGCAACGGGGATACGAACCTGCGACCCTCGGATTACGAGTCGAAAGCCTTAACTTACTTAGTCATGTCAGGCCAATATTAATGGTAAATTTCTCATTTGAGAAGTTATCGTAAAGGCGTTTAAAGAGTAAAATTATATACTTTAGTATAGGTGTTGTAGATACCGAAAACCACAAATTTCTGAAAAACAGTTCATTAAGAAAAATTGTAACCTCAAAAAGTTATATCGGTGTAACCACAAATATTTGGCAGAGTAATAATATATGAAACGGTCAAACTAGTACACAAAACATATGGATTTTTAACAACTTTAATTATAGATTTCCACTAATCAGTGACTTTTTTATTATTCATAAAGACAAAATTACTAGACTATAACAAGTAACACAGTGGATTTTCTGCAGACTCACATGCCTAGAAATCGATTTTTGATACCCGTGATGGGCAGACCACAGATAGCCCATTGTGTAGCTATGTGTTTAATTCAAGAAATAATAAGAAATAGTAAATATAAAGGTATTAGATGACGAATTTAGGAAAATAAAGCCAAGAACAGAACTTGAGAGAACTTTCAATGCTTCGTAGTTTGTATTTTAAAAATTATGTCTTTATGTCATCAGCCAGTTCTTTTGTGATTTGACCTTTGGGAACTATCTCACCTTCCATGCAGCTCTTTAAATGTACATATTTGTTTTGTATAATAGCTATTCGTCTATATACACCATATGGCCAAAAGTATGTGGACATCCGACCATCACACCCATATGTGCTTGTTGAACATCTCATTCCAAAACTATGGGTATTAATATGAAGTTGGTCCCTCCTTTGCTGCTATAAAACTCTTCTGGGAAGGGTTGTCACTAGATTTTGGAATATGGCTGCTGGGATTCCCTCCAACTTAGCAACAAGAGCATTAGTGAGGCCTGACACTGATGTCGGGCGAGAAGGTCTGGCTCGCAGTCGGCGTCTCAGTTCATCCCTAAGGTGTTCAGTCGGGTTGATGAGGTCAGGGCTTTGTGCGGGCTAGTCAAGTTCTTCCACACCAACCTCGGCTAACCATGTCTTTATGGACCTCGCTTTGTGCACGGGGGCATTGCCATGCTGCAACATAAAAGGGCCTTCCCCAGACTGTTGCAACAAAGTTGGAAGTACACAATTCTCTAGAATGTCATTGTATGCTGTAACATTAAGATTTCCTTTCACTGCAACTAAAGAGCCTTGCCAAAACCATGAAAATCAGCCCCAGACCATTATTCTTCCTCCATAAAACTTTACAGATGGTACTATGCATTCAGACAGTTAGCGTTCTACTGGCGTCCGTCAAACCCAGATTCGTCTGTCAGACTTCTAGATAGTGAAGCGTGATTCACCACTCCAGAGAACGCGCTTCCACTGCTCCAGAGTCCAATGGCGGTTTGCTTTACACTACTTCACCCGAAGTGTGTAATTCATCATTACGCATGATGATCTTAGGCTTGTGTGCAGCTGCTTGGCCACGGAAATCCACTTCATGAAGCTCCCGACGAACAATTATTGTGCTGATGTTGCTTCCAGAGGCAGTTTGGAACTCGGTAGTGAGTGTTGTAACTGTGGACAGACGATTTTTACGCGCTTCAGCACTCGGCTGTTTCATTCTGTGAGTTTGCTTGGCCTACTGCTTCATAGGTGAGCTGTTATTGCTCCTAGACGTTTCCACTTTTCACAATAACAGCACTTAAAGTTGACCAGGGCAGCTCTAGCAGGACAGAAATTTGACGAACTGACTTGTTGGAAAGGTGACATCCTATGACAATGCCACGTTGAAAGTCACTGAACTGTTCAGTACAACCCATTCTACTGCCAATGTTTGTCTATGGAGATTGCATGGCTGTATGCTTGATTTTATGCACCTGTTAGCAATGGGTGTGGCTGAAATAACGGAACCCACTAATTTGAAGGGGTATCAACATACTTTTGGTCATTTAATGTATACCTGTCTGGGTATTGTTTGTTTGTTTTTGAATTTCTGCACTAGCCATTTCTAATTTAGCAGTGTAAGACTAGAGGGAAGGCAGCTAATTATCACCCTCCACCGCCGACTCTTGGGCTACTATTTTACCAACGAATAATGGGATTGACCATAACCCACTGTTGAAAGGAAGAGTATTCTTGGTGTGACGGGGATTCGAGCCCATGACCCTCGGATGACGAGTCGAGCGCCTTAACCAACTGGCCATGCCGGGCTCTATCTGGACATTCAAAAGCCGTGTGGATTAACATCTTTATCTCATAAAAGGCGCATCATGAAATACTATTACCTCATTATACATTGGCATTTCTAACGAATATTTATCCTTATTTGGTGTTTAGGTAGGAGCTACATTAAAACACATCTAGAAATTGCCACAAAAATATCTTATTGAGGAAGAAATCAGAAAAAATTAGAAATATGGAAATAATAAAAAATGCCATAAAGCTCAAAAACCTAAATCCCTAAAAGTGGTCATGTAATATACGTATGAGGGGTAAATATGTCAAGGTCATAAAATAACCTTTAAGCTTCATACAATTTGGAAATACGTGATTCCAAAGTTGGGATTTCACGACAGGAATTTTCATAAATAGCTTTAGTTAAAGTTAATGAATAATAAATATCGATTTTTGAACGCGTTTAAAACTTGTTATTGTAAGTTTCAGATTGTATTCAAATATTTCACAGGAAACTCCTTATCGCGAGGTATATATAGACAAATTTAATAGCATTATGGAGAAATCATTGTATTCACGTGGGTAAACCCATTATAAATATTTATTAAACAAGAGCGTTTTAAAAATCATCTTCCGTTAAATATTAGGTTTAAAGAAAAATCCATACATTATTTACAACTCTTTTTGTTGTTTTATTAACAAAAGGCGATCTCTCTTGGCAACGAGAAAAGTATTTGCCAGGAGCAAGATGTTTCGCTTGATTAAAAAAAAAAAACCAGAAAAAGCCCAAAAAGGAAATTTCCCTGGTCGAGTTTTGTACAGTGTTTGTATATGCAACATTACTTCGATAATTAGTGAATTATTAAACGCTAGATAGTTCTTTGGTTAAAACCCCTTCAAACTATTATTATCCGTCAGTTTGTACACTGTGCTGCACTCCATTAACTATTTAAAAATCGTATCGTATTGGCTCTTCAAGGGATAAAATAACTTCATAGATTTTAATGTTAGGAAGGCTGTGGACTTTAAACAACGCATGTAAGTAACGTATGTCTGTTGAAGGTATTTATGTTCGATTTTTTTATTTGACGGGTGTATCGAAAATTGCTGTGATTTTCGCGTCGCAATAAAAAAGAACATAAAAAATACCTACACATGCTTTTGAACACTGCAAATCAAATAAACACAACATAACCATGGAAAACACCCAGATACTAAGTGAGGAAACAAATATAAATCAATGCAAAATCAAAGAAGCCCTACTTATATAACAACTAAAACCAAAATTAAACCATAATAAAGGAACACCTTTATACCTGTACTAATTAATAACCTAACATCTAACTGTGACGCCACCTACAATCCCGTACACATTTACACACTCATCTCTGATACATGTAACCTGAATACTTTGTTAACCTGGAGATGACCTGAGAAGGTCAAAACGTTGTTTTCTGCTTTATTAATAAAAGTGTTAATACCCATACAAGCTGTCCTGAGACACAAAGAAAATTTTAATAAAATAAGGATTTCATAC
The DNA here is from genome assembly GCF_004210375.1 of Tachypleus tridentatus. Classification (NCBI taxonomy): domain Eukaryota; kingdom Metazoa; phylum Arthropoda; class Merostomata; order Xiphosura; family Limulidae; genus Tachypleus; species Tachypleus tridentatus. The sequence goes on along the minus strand of NC_134826.1, from coordinate 47,741,386 downwards.
ACCCACTACGCTGCTTATAACCCAGAAACCTGTTGCATATACAAAGTGCTGTGTATGCGTCTTGTATAAATGTTTTCAAGGATATACTTGTATATGATAATTTCATTGTATTATTAATAAACATTAGTTACACACGACTTCCATACGTTTACTACTATTTAAACTCGAGATTATGATATACCCACAAAGTTTTAAATTTGATAGCAAGGCCTCACCACTGACTTGACAATTGACTTGACACTGAATGACCAATTCACGATGTTAGAGGAACACGTAGGTTCAATAAACCTATAACCCAAGTAATTTGCTACAGAGGAAGAAAGGTTTATCTGCCGAAAGCGCTCGAGATATATAGTATAATCAATGATATTACTATATTCCCATCAGAGGGTAACCTTAGTTACTTGGAGCTCACTACAATCTAAATTTGACAACACAATATATCCCTCATGTGTTACAATTGGCAATCAAACCCTGACCACTAGTTAAACATGATATTTTAGTACGCTCCATCATGTGTTAATGTTAATCATGTGTTACTTAGAAAGCAGAACTCACCACTAGCCACATTTGATACGATTGTCATACCATCTTCTCTTTCCCATGACGTAACAGTGACGAATTCTTTCACGTATTTGGGAATATGACAGTAAAGAATTGCAGTATTTCCTCGTATAACGAGCTCGTCTTTAGTCTGAACTCGATAATCTTGCTTTAAAACTGGAAATATATAAAGCTTTAGTCAGTATTTTTTAAAAAATCAAACATTTTGATTTGGATAATTCCAGACTAGGAATTGAAGACATTTAAGTTACATAAAAAAACAAAACCTGTGATACTTAATACAAATTGACACGTGGAGTAAAAAACTTAATTTACACAAATGGTCATAGTCTTAATACTAATGAATACGTAGAAAAAATCTTCACCATCTTATAAACACGTATAGACAACACTTAGTTCATACACATTTCTACCATCTTAACACTAATGAACATCCACAGAAAAAAAAATAATTCACTGAAATTCTCATCAATGATAACAGTGTGTTTTGTACCATATATCCTATCACATTTCACGTGTTATTACAGAGCCACTTGGAATAAATGCAGAGTAAAACTGCATCTTAGTTCTTTGGTTTTGTTGTTTTTTGTTACCACACTATCACATTCATAACAAAATGTTCCAAATTAAAAAAAACCAAAAACGTTTGAATTTACTAAATGTAGGAAGGTGTAGATATTTTTAAAAGTAAAATATATGTATAGGTTAAGGTTTTAAATATCTGAACAATTGTTTTTCGTTCATATAAATTTCAGATTCTATTAGACTGGTTTGGTTTTGAATTTCACAGAAAACTACACGAGAGCTATCTGCGCTAGCAGTCCCTAATTTAGCAGTGTAAGACAAGAACGAAGGCAGCTAGTTATCCCCACTCACCGTAAACTCTGGGGCTACTTTTTATCAACAAATAGTGGGATTGACCGTAACATTATAATGCCCCCACGGCTGAAAGGGCAAGCATGTTTTGTGTGACGGGGATTTGAATCCCACAACTGTTAAATTACGAGTCGAACACCCTAAGCACCTGGCCATGCCGGACCGATTCTTCTAGAACCTTTGAATTTAGTAACACTTTTCTAATTAAGATTCAGGAGTAACTATAGAAAACAGTTCAGCGTTTGTCAAACTGGGAACACCAGAGGGGATCCACGAGTCATGTTTGGAAATTTCACAAAAAATAGTTTAAAAACACTATTCACAGAAAAATGTTTTAAAAATATGAGTTATAGAATAAAAATATGTTTTCGCGCGTGTGTATATTTCTTATTGCAAAGCCATATTAGGCTATCTGCTGAGCCAACCAAGGGAAATTGAACTCCTAATTTTAGCGTTGTAAATCCGTAGACTTACCGCTGTAATAGCGGTGGGCTATTTTTTCGCAAAATTACTTTTTTTATGAATTAAAAGATCTAGTTTTGAAATACAGCTTTTCATGTAAACTGAAAAGTTTTTTAAAAAACACCACAAAAACCATTAACAAGTTTGAAGGTCCGTAAAAACGTTTTAACTCAAAATGGGGAAAGGGAGGGGTCACCTAAATACTGAAGTTTGAGAACAGTTGAAATAGAGACCTGCAGATATTAAAACTTTCTTATAAATTGACAAAAACGTATATAGGTTGAAAAAGCATCCGTTCAATTTATATTGAGACCATCATACGTTTCTACCTTGTACAATGAGATAGCTGTTATCCTTATAAATTACATGTATAAATAAACATTTTGAAATAATGATGTATTTTTGTTGTGGTATCTTCTATAAAGTCATATCTTCAACGGAACACTTCTTTTACATGTGATGTCATCGTGTATGCTTGCGTCTTCCATCATTTAGAGTTTGTCTTTACGTAACCTTTGATCTTTTTCTGTGAACCAGTGTTTTAGTTCTCTAGGGTAAACACGTGAAATGGATGAAGTGAGTTCGTATCATACCTTGTCTTTGAAAATGTACCATAGACTCCATTTGGAAATGTACCATAGACTATTTGAAAACGTACCATAGACTCTATTTGAAAATGCACTATGGACTTCTTTGCAATGGTTTGAACCCACTAATGATTATAAATGGGCTACTAATAAGCAACATTGTTTTCAGTAGATTTTGTCAATATTGGCTTGATAACAGTTTGAAAAAAACTTAAACAAAAGTGGTTTATCTTGTTAATATTTTTAGAGACATCTCTTTGGTACAGCACAGTTTTAAGTCATGGTGATTTCAGCTAATTCATTTCATAGTGAAAAAAATCCGCCATATGAAAACAACTGGTTCTAAGCCATTCTTACTTTAGGATATCACTTACTTCTTCCAACTTGGACCAAGTTCATGTGTGACGACGCAAGCAAAGCATTCGCCGAACAGAGAACTTCCAAACGCGTATGGACACTTCGAATCAAATCTTGCCAACAAGATAACGCAATCAGCTTGGTAATAAAAGAATCGAGCACAAAGGCCAAGCTGTTTGTCCGTCGTAACCAAGTATAATATCTAACATTGTCCCCGGCTATGCAGTGGAAAAAGAATAGTTTGGGCAGACGAGACAAGGCCGAGAATATGATGGCAAAGAGCCAAAGTACTATAATGTTTTCCTTACGTCGTTTGAATGTGGCCGTTCCTTCAATGTATTTATATTTGTAAAACACGTGCTTATATACGCGTGTGTATTATTAAAGGTTGTGTTCATGTATATTCGATACATGCAAAAAATACTGATAGCTAGATTACTGTCCATTTTCTTCGCACTACTTCTATAGACTACGAAGATTACCTTAATTTTAATACCTAAATAAAAGAAAGCATAACGAAATACCAAAGACAAAAAGTAGGACCCACACAGCGGAAGGATGCATTGTCTATAATAAAAAAAAAGTCTAAGTTTTACACGTGACCGTACGGGAAAAAGTTGAACATTACTAGCAGAGTTTGATACTAAAGCCCACAGCAATTATTATTAACCGTCTGCAGCCACGTGATATAAAATAAAAGGGTTGTCTATTCCGTTCAGAATGTGTGGTTTCCACGCTAAAATCGGGATTCGATACCTACGACGACATGTAATATAGAACCCGTTTGTAGCACTGTACCTTAAATCAGACAAACAAATATTGTTTTCTAGCCATGTATACAGCGCTAAAATCAGGGGTTCGATTCCCCTCGGTGGACTCATCACATAGTCCGGTGTGGCTTTGCTATAAGAAAACACACTGACCGTGTAGCTACATATAAGAGGCAGTATAACAACTATAATGGGGTTGAGATTTTAGACACTAAACTAACCAGATCAACGTTTACCGTATAGACACGTAAAGTCGTGTTATCAAACACGAATAATGTACCACCCGCTAGAGGATAAATGCCTACCTTTATCACAAGTCATTTAGTGACCTGATGTATATTTGTCCCCAGAAGTTTGTCTTTCTTACAGGACACGCTCGGTTCATGTTTACAGTAATAACAACAAACACGCATTTCAGTAAATGTCCTTAACATCTCTATGTTGAAATATGCTCTTGGCGTCATTAGGAAACTTAACAAAATAAGTTTATGAGATAACTCCACAACGTGTTTATTAAACACAAGCTTTTGAGTTTTTATTGCATCGAACTCACGAGCATTTAACCAACGTAGTATCATTATTGAAACACTCGCCCTTGGTGATTAACGAAAGATTATTTCAGTTTTAACAAATATTCCACGAGTTAAATCTAAATGCATGGGAAAGTCATATTTAATACCTAAACACTCGCTTACAAGCACATGAATTTCTTCGTAATGTCGCATGGCCAGGTGGTTAAGGCACTCGACTCCTAATCTAAGGGTCGCGGGATCGAATCGCTGTCACACCAAACATGCTCGCCCTTTCAACCGTGGGCGTGTCATAACGTGATAGTCAATCCTATTATTCGTTGGTAAAAGAGTAGCTCAAGAGTTGGTGATGGGTGTTCATAACTTGCTGTCTTCCCTCCAGTCTTACACTGCTAAAGTAGGGACGACTAGTGCAGATAACCCTCGTGTAGCTTTGCATGAAATTCAAAAATAAACAATCATCGTAATGTCACATAGAATTATATACTTATCCAAAACAAACCTCACACATTACTGCAATATAATATTTATATTATCTAAACACCAGCTAACAAACGTATCATACTCATTATGACGTCATATCGTCTTAGCAAGTCCTAGTTCGTTTTTGTTGTTTTTTTATTTCGCGCAAAATTACACGAGGGCTATCTGCACTAGCTGTCCCTAATTTAGCAGTGTAAGACTAGAGGTAAGGTAGGTAGTCTTCACCACCCACCGCCAACTCTTGGGCTACTCTTTTACCAACGAATAGTGGGATTGACCGTCACGTTATAACGCCCCCAGAGCTGATAGGACGAGCATGTTCGGTGTGACGGGGATTCGAACCTGCCTATTACACGTCGAGCTCTACCACCAAGTTACGCCCTTTTCTTCAATTACTGTGTTAAGTACTTCTCCAGTGTATTTGTACTTGTACGATATAAGCTATTAAAATAATACCCATTTCCAAAATTTCGGTAAACATTTATTTTTTGCTATTATTCTTAATTTATTAAGTCGATAATTTAAAATAATTGGTTTTATAGGTATTGTAAATCAATCAAAAACAAAGAATTAAGGCTATATGAAGTCTGAACGGTTGATAAGAGATAATGGTATCTAATGGAACTATAATTTCGTGTGATTTTTTCCAACTGCTTAACCGTTATTTACACGTCTATTTTTTCACTAGATGTTTGAAGATATTTAGCATTTCAGTCATATTCAAGATTTATCTTTTCTATATTAACTTTATGGGTTGGTGAGAATTTTCATTACTTGGGTATTTAGATGATAGGTTTTAAAACGTAATTGTTAAAGGCTTAAATGAAAACGAGAAAAAAAAACATCTTATTTTAGGTTTAGTAGTAAAGTGGCATTGTTACGGAGGGTCAATGTATGTAACTAATATTACTAAAAAATGCTCATTTTATATTTTGAAACCTACTGGTTTTTGTTATTGTTCACAAAATTTTAACCGGGCATGGCCAGGTGGTTTAGGCACTTGATTCGTAATCTGAGGGTCACGAGTTCGAATCCCCATCACACCAAACATGCTCGCCCTTTCAGTCGTAGCAGCATTATAATGTGACGGTTAATCCCATTATTCGTTTGTAGAAAAGTATCTCAAGAGTTAGCGGTGGGTGATGATGACTAGCTGTCTTCCCTCTAGTCTTACACTGCTAATTTAGGGACGGCTAGCACAGATAGCCCTCGTGTAGCTTTGCGCGAAATTCAAACTAAACCATACAATTCTGAGGCGCTTCGCGCGACATGTTTCTACCTAAAAGCGCCTTAAATGGCGCACGAGTTAAACGACGTCAGAGACCACTTCCCTTCATGGTTCAGACACAACTATTCCAAATTTAAATTTGCTTATCAAATGGAGAGCATCCAGACAGCAGCACTCGCCGCCTCATAATTATAACCCTATGTATTTGACGGAAAATTGGTTTTCGTATCTTGGACCTTTGGATCCGCAGCCCGGCACACTAATCGTTAAATCACTCCCAACCCATTGATGAACATTAATTTCTGCAGCGTTTACTATTCGTGGCACAAATCCAGACGAATTTAAGGAAATAATTGATTTAAACATATGCACACTTGCTAATAATCATTTCTAATTTTCATCGAGTTTCGAAACTCAGTGAAACTGCGTATTGTTTAATTTGTTTGGTTGATTAGAAAGACAACACGATTTATATGTTTCGCCATCAGGTGAAGACAGAACAGAAGACAAAAGGGGCAATAACAACCATTGTATAAAAGCACACATTTCACGAAGTACCAGCACTTTAGAAGCCGTTTTAGGTACAATAATGGCTTTCAAGATAATTTATCTATTAATTTTAAATTTCTCTGCATGATTAAACGTCTTTTTAAAAACTAACACGGTAGAAACTAGATATCTGGTTGAAACTGTTGACTTAATTCGCACTTGCCACTACTACGAGGCGCTAGCAAACAGAAAATTGGAATGTTGAGCTTGACATCAATTTAAGCTGTTGGTTACAGGGAGAGTAGTCAGTCGGAACCTCCGCACAAGATAGTGCGTACTGATTGTCACCTTTATAACGCGCCAACAGCTGTGAGTGGGAAACTTGTTCAGGAAGCATTACATCTTGCACTTCTTCCGCAATGCGACACACTAACCACAAGGCCACACCCAGTTATTACCATAAATGATGATTCATATTATGAACGACGTTTTTATTTCGTAATTTTTTCAATAAAATATTTATCGATAAAAGAAATCAACCGCGAAACTCAACTCAATGTTTTAGTAGTAAGCTTCAAGTCTCATAACGTAAAAATTCGGAATTCGATCTCTGAAGAGTGCAAAGCGCTTATAGCCCACTGTTAAGCTCTCCATTTAAATAAAGAATGAACAAACAATAAATCCAGAATATTCTGACCAAGAATGAGAACCAGTAAAAACACTGTTTCTCGAACAATATTAATGAGCCATGCTGTCCTAAACAAATATGTTAGGCGAAATGCGAAGTTCGTAACAAAGTCTGGAAATATTCTCCTAAAGAAATTTCATTATAAAATTAAAACGGGTTATGGAGATTTCGCTGAAGCTGACAGATGTGAAATGTTTGCCTAATTGTATTATGTCAAAACGTTCTTAGATACAGTCGCTTGTTGTTTATAGCTCCATCTCTTTGGAAGCATCTTGGTGAGGATGTAATTATTAATTCAGTTCTTAAAGTGTTTTATATTTTTTAGTTATTTATTGAAACATAACTTTTATATACACTAATTTGGCGGAGTGTGTGTGTGTTTTCTTATAGCAAAGCCACATCGAGCTATCTGCTAAGTTCCCCGAGGGGAATCGAACCCCTGATTTTAGCGTTGTAAATCCGTATACTTACCGCTGTAGTAGTGGGGGAGTTGGCGGAGAGTAAATATTATTTTCGGGGGAAACGAAACAGTAACAGAAACGTTATGTGGTGTTTAGGCATAACTGAAAAAATCAGATGGAATTGTTAATATGGTAGCAACTTTTCAGTTTTGTTCTTTTATCAGCTTGAGTTAAAGTAACACATTCTAAATTTTAGGGTTTCTAAAGATTTACGCTGTTCTATAATCTTGTTTTTTTGTGAATTATTTCTCGTTGAAACACTTGCCTAAAGAATGTGTAATTCATAACTTTAAACAGAGCTACGAAAATTGATTTTAAAATGTTAATTAGATTAAAAGAGACTACATCAGAATTTAACCTTAGAATTACGCTAGTGTATGCACGTACAGAAACTCCTACAGTTCTGCACATGCGCTAAATGAAGACATCAATTTAAAAGCACAGTATGTCTTTCGCCAGTTTTCCGCGTAACGGAAGTGAAAATATTCGTGTTGAAAAGCGGAAAGCATGTTATTATCACGCATGTGTTTCAATAAAAAAAATAAAAGAAAAAAGAACATTCCGTCATATGGAAGCCATCCAGAACCAAAACATTATGATTTTATTTTCCTTTATTGTATTAAAAGGTCTGCAGAAATGTGTCCAAATAACACACTGTTTCTGAAGTTATATTGTAATCTCTCATAAAGGATCTATCCACCTATACATACCATAATAAACTTAAATTTTTTAAAATAAGTTTCTGGCGTCAGTATTTGATGATGTGATTGTTATCCTACCAAACTCTAGTGTAAAATGTTTCAGTCCATCACCCCTGCCTTCTGGTTGGAAAGATTGATTGATTGATTTAGTGTTTCATGGCACAAAGCAGCTAGGCTATCTGCGCCAAAAGTCCGGTAAAAAGGTAAAAACAAATTAAATGTAGAAAAATACAGAAAAGGAAATGAAGGTAAAACAAAACATTATTGAAAAACAGAAAAAGCATAAAACCAATGTTGACACCTAGTTTACAATGTTAAGAGAGAAAGCAGAGTAAGAGAAGTTGTAAAGTACTTACTATAGCAAAATGGTAATGATCATAACCCACCAGGAAGACTAACAGGTAAGTACAAGAACCACCGTCAGTCACCTGAAGTTGGCCTTTCCAATCCTGGTTCCGGGTTATGTGTCATTATGGCCATTATCAAAATGTAAAATAATAAAAGTTTTAAAAGACATATAGCAAAATCGTAATAATGAGTAGCCAAATGTCCAGTAAAAAGATAAAAATAAAGTAAATGTAGTAAAATTTGTAAAAGTAAACAAAGGTAAAAACAAAACAGCAATTAAAAACAGAAAATTGCACAAAACCGATGTTGACATCCAGTCTATAAAGTTGTAAAGGACTTCCTGTAGCAGAATGGTAATGATCATAACCCGCCAGGAAGACTAACAGACAAGTACTAGAACCACCATCAGTCACCTGAAGTTGGTCTTTCCAGTCCTGGTTCCGGGTTATGTGTCATTATGGCCAGTACCAAAGGGTAAAGCAATAAAAGTATAAAAGACATGCAGCAAAATTGGAATAACAATTCGCCAGGACAACTAACGGGTAGATCAAACGGATAGTTCAAACAGCAGCGTTATTCACCTAAAGTTGGCCTTTCCAGTCCTGGTGTCAAGTTATTTAACGTTCTGGCCATTTTCCAATTTCAAATTGAACTAGAGAAATTGAAACTTTAAAAAGGGAACCACAATTAAAAAGGTGTAATGAATAAATATCAAACACTTAAATGAGATTAAAAAAGATTAATGGCCATTAAAAAATTAAAAACTTTATCAAGGTGAACAGTGTCACCATCACCAATAACACTGTCCAATGTTACAGATAGACCCTGGGAAAAAAACATGTTTCAAATAGTGCTGTCGTTGAGAGTCGTAACGATGGCTAGAAAGTAAAATGTGGCTTACAGTGATTTGAGTGTTACACAAACTACACACTGGTGCAACAGTTCCAGATAAAAGAAAACGATGAGTTAAAAAACTGTGACTAATGCGTAGTCTAGTTAGAACAACTTCCTCCTTCCGAACCTTACGGAAGCAAGATGGCCAAACCCCAATAAAGGGTTTTATGTGGAAAAGCTTGTTGTCACGTTGCTCACTCCAAGTGGACTGCCAGCTGGCACGGAGCCGAGCCTTGAATACAGGACCATAGTCCATGTACGGAATAGGCACAGTGGTGATAGTGCCAGAGCAGAAAAATTTAGCTGCCGTGTCTGCAAACTCGTTCCCATGAATACCAACATGGCCTGGTATCCAGAAAAACTGGATAGAAGTAGCAGTTAATGAGAAATGGGACAGTCGGTTTTGAATATCAACAAGAACAGGGTGTGAGCCAACGTGTAGCAATTCCAGGCCAGTAGAGAACTAAGCAAGTCAGTATAAATAGTGCAGTTGGAGTACTGCTCAGCTTCAATATGATCCAGGGCAAGAGATATGGCATACAGTTTAGTAGTGAACACAGAAGCTGTAGAGGTGATTCTGCGCGCAACCACCAAACTGCAACAAACCATGGCAGAGCCCACTGAATTACCTGATTTGGAACCATCTGTATAAATAGAAATGAATGATTGTTTGAAATATGTTCATTAAATAAAAGACGGTACTTCCAATCTGGAGTATCTGCCTTTTTTAGGTGAATGAAAGAAAGGTCACATTTGGGGGCTGTAATAAGCCATGGTGGGATGGGCTGACCTGTGGATTCTGCAATGTTATCCAAGGACAGACCCAATTCATCCAACTACGCCTGGATGCGAAAGCCAAAAGGAGCAATGGCAGATCGTCTGTTCTGAAAAAGTACGGCCCACTGAGGAAGGAAAACACATCCCCAGGTTGGATGATTTGGTAAGGAACGAAGTTTCAAAGAATATAGTAAAGATAATTGCAAACGGCGAAGGTGCAGAGAAGGTTCATGAGATTCAACGTATAAGCTTTGAACTGGAGAGGTGCGGAAAGCCCCAGTGCAGAGTCGAAGCCCTTGGTGATAAATGGGGTCCAGCATCTTTAAGGCCGAGGGTCTGGCAGAGCCATAGACCATTGATCCATAGTCGAACATGGAACATCGATCTGCTCCCCAACTGGCAGTAGAGAGGACACGGAGGATGTTCAGTGCTCTTGTGCATTTGACCCGTAGCTGCTTTAAGTGTGGTATAAAGGTCAGCTTATGGTCAAAGATAAGCCCCAAGAACTTGGTCTCAGGGACCACTGGCAGCGAAACTTCACCGATATGAAGTTCAGGATCAGGGTGAATACCCCGTTGGCGGCAAAAGTGCATGCATACGGTTTTAGAGAGAGAGAAATTAAAGCCGTTCGCCATAGTCCACTTCAGTACATGATTGAGGGCAGTTTGTAGTTGCCACTCAATATATCTCATGTTCGACGACTGACATGAGATGTGAAAGTCGTCGACATACAGCCAATTCGCAACAGTGAGAGGGAGTTGTTCAGTGATGGCGTTTATCTTTATACTGAAAAGTGTGACACTCAAAGTACAGCCCTGAGGGACTCCAAGTTCCTGTACAAAAGAACGGGAAAGTATCGAACCCACACGAATTTGGAATCTCCTGTCCATTAAATGTTTTTAAAAATAAACATGTGTAAATGGCCACGTAACCCATATGTATGGAGGTCTCGCAAAACGCCATACCTCCATGTTGTGTCATAAGCCTTCTCAATGTCAAAAAATATTGACACAAGATGTTGGCATTTGAGAAATGCTTCTCTGATTGATGTTTCAAATCACATTAGATGGTCTGTGGTTGAGTGCTGTCGTCGGAACCCACACTGGGTGGGCGAGAGAAGGTTGTTTGATTCGAGGAACCAAACAAGACGAGCATTAACCATCCTTTCTAAGGTCTTACAGAGACAGCTCGTCAAAGCAATTGGACGGTAGTTTGAAGGAATCTTGGGATCCTTCCCTGGCTTAGAGAAAGGTAAAATAATAGCCTGGCGCCTGGCATCAGGAAAAGCATTCTCCTGCCAGATCCGGTTAAAGACAATTAGAAGGACATCAAAAGAAGCAGGAGATAGATGGTGCAGCACGTCATAGTGTACATTATCAGATCCAACAGATGTACTGCCAGACTGATGAAGGGCCATTTTCAGTTCCACCAGTGTAAAGGGACAATTATAGTCAAAGAGACAGCCAGTTCAAAAAAGAAAGAGGTGAATGCTCTGCCCGAGTCTTGATGGCCAAGAAGGCGGAGGAACAAGCAGAAGTGCTAGATACCCGGCAAAAGCTTTCATCTAGAGTATCAGCGATGCTCCGGACATCAGCCACCTCCTTACCATCAGAGAGCAAGATCGAGAGGAGGACAGAATTGTAGTGCCCACTGACCTTTCGAATCCTGTCCCATATGACCTTGGAACTGGTGGTAGAAGATATGCTAGTTGTGAACTTAATCCAAGATTCCTTCTGGCTTTGACATCTTACCCACGTAGCATGTGCACGGGCCCGTTGGAAAGCTACGCGCTTCGAAAGTGTAAGATATCTACGAAAAGTATCCCAGGCCCGTTTTTGAGCCTTCCGTGCTAAGTGGCAAGCAGGATTCCACCACGGACGAGGATATCGTGGAAAACGTGTCGAGGTTTTAGGAATACACTGAGCAGCTGCTTGTATAATACAACCAGTTACCGCTGCCATACAGTCGTCTATTGATGGCTGATTCGCGATGGCAGGATCAGGTTCTGCGAGAGTCTGCCTGATTCAGCTTCCACCGGGGCACGCGAGTAAGGTGGCATCGACCACGGCCAATCTCTCTCAAAAGTATAGGAAAATGATCACTGCCTAGTGGATTATTGTCAACCCTCTATGAAAAATGGGAGAATAATGAAGGGGAGCAAAATGAGAGATCAATAGCAGAGGACTGACTAGGTGCATGAAAATAAGTGGAAGAACCAGTATTGAAAAGAGAAAGGTTGTAATCAGAGAGCATACGCTCTACACAGCGACCCCTCCCATCAATAACAGCACTTCCCCAGAGTGGATGATGTCCATTAAAGTCCCCCAGGAGTAGAAAGGGAGACGGCAACTGTTCAACAAGAGCATCAAGGTCTGATTGATCATATGTCTCTCCAGAGGACAGGTAGAGAGAACAAACAGTGATGGTATGACCCAAGGAAACACGGATGGCTACGGCCTCCAAGGATGTGTTGAGTAACAAAGACAGGGTGGGCACATGCTGATAAACCAACAGTGCCACCCCTCCATGTACTCGTCCATCACACAGCCTGTCATTTCTGTACAGAGAAAACTGCCGAATGGTGACTGTTTCAGCAGGTTTTAGAAATGTTTCTTGTAAGGAAAAACATACAGGATGGTAGGAAGCAATCAGTGTTTTGATATCATCCAGATTAAAACGTAAACCTCGACATTTCCATTGTATCAAGGTGGCCATGTTTAATGACGGGTAGGCGAAGTGGCTGGAGAACCCTTCTGTTTATGACCACGTCTTTTTTCCTTACTGTCCTTAGTCGGAGGAGGTCTATCAATCTCCATGGATCCTGCCCTGGGTCGATTGGGCAGGTCTTTGTTATTGGAAGGGGATTCCAGTGACTGAGGACGCAAACGAATGATTGTTTTGCCTCTTGGGGTGGGATAAAAAGATGTATCAGAAGAAATGCTTGTATTTGAAACTGAAGGATGTGGATCTTGAGGTTTGTTTGAATGTATGAGAGGAACAGAGATGGGTGTGAAAGTCGATTCATCAACCTTTTTAACCATGGAGGTCAAAAGGCTTTTCATTTGTTTAGAAAACGATTCTCTTGGAGGCACAGACAGATCTGTCTGCACTCCCACTGTAGTTGTGGAACGAAGTGCAGCAGCATATGTCCGAGATAGAGTGGCGGGCAGCAATTTCCGAGCCTCAGGATAACTAATGTTATGAGTCATTTTCAAACGCTGCACCTCTTTTTCCTCCAACTATTTTGGGCAAGAACGAAAGTAGGAAGGGTGAGAAACATTGCAGTTGACGCAATGTGGATCCATGTCACATTCATAGGCATCGTGGTTCTTGCTACCACAACGAGCACATGTCAGGGAACCACGACATGATGTTTTCAAGTGGCCGAACCTCTGACATTGGAAACATCGGAGAGGGTTTGGAATGTATGGCCGAACCCTGCAAATTAGATAACCTGCCTTGATGGTGGCAGGTGCACGTGATGATGTGAATGTCAAAACAAGGGTATTTGTTTTGAATCTCTGATTCGGGGACGTTCTTCAAATCCCTCTCAACAATAACTCCTCGTGATGAATTCAAGGTAGCATGAGGGGTAACCTCAATAGGTACATCCCCAATTGCCGTTGAATTCAAGAGGAGTTCACTGTGTTGGGTTGTGGATGTTTCAACCAATATGTCTCCAGATCGAAGCTTCTTTACTGACTTTGGAGTGCCAGCAAGACTCTCTAGTCCCTTCTGAATAAAAAAGGGGGACATTTGCCCAAAAGGTTATTCTGAAAGAGTATGTAATATAAGAAAATGAGGTACGTGTGTTAAAGATGTTGAAGATTGCTGCTCAGAGTCTTCAAGACGTGGTCACTTACCTATTGACTGTTTTTTCACTATTTTATTTAAATTTTTTGAAGGAGGATCCATAGGGAAAAAGAAAAATTTCGGTACCCACTGACCCCAACCACCATGGAGCCCTAGGAGGGGACGCACTACAATGTCATGCAAGGACAATGCAGCAACGCTAGGGTTTCGTGAGCACTATACCCAAACACCAGCATCAGGCACAATGTCCACAACATCCGTTGAGAACGTCCAACACTGGTACTTGGTTGACTCTAGCCCAAGTGGACCAGCCGATTGACCCAAGGGGGGCCACCCAAAGGCCGCCCGTCTACAGGAATTCAAGGCCAAAGTGGTGTGTTAGGGTTGGACCCCTCAACCACCAGGATCCTCTCCTCCCCTTCACGGGCCGCCACGCACGGCAAACACGTGGGTGGATGTTTACATCCCAGAGAAGGTAACCAGACAAAACACAACCTTCCCTGGGAGGTCCCCTCACCACGTACAGGAATCCACACCGAGGGGGTTGGAAAGATTTTGATTCCCCCATTAATAATACAAGTTTCTGGATTTTGAGATATTTTTTATCTTTCTAGATAAAATATTTTATGAGTTTCAAAGTGTAATGTATTCATACTTCTTTTTATATATATTACACCAAAATAAACATTCTACAACAAAAGGGTATCTTCAATGTCTGCGGCTGTAACTGAGTTTCAAACCGTTCAAGAGATGGAGTCATAAGTTATAAGTCAAAACAATGGGTAATCCTCAATAACCACGGCACTTGAAATTCTTTAAGGCAGAATTAGAGTGAATTAATTTATGAGACCTTTTCTTCCTCTTTATTAGCTATAGTTTTGTGCGCCAGTAATACCAAGCGTGAGGTGCACGTATACCAGATACGATTTTATTATTCATAAGGACCCTAACAGCCTACTCTCAAAGTTAAATTATTTTACACAGACTTAGAATAAATTAATTTATGAGATCTTGGGCGTGGTCAAACACATTATTTGAAAAGGTTTTATCTAATGAGTCCAAAACTGTAATTAGATTTTAAATTCATTGAAAAGATGATAGAGCTATGAACTAACAGTTTGTACTTGAAAAATTCAGAACCATTTTATGAGCCGATTTGCCGCGGCTAAAAACGAACGGTTCTTAGAAACTATGAAGAGGATGAGAGAGAAAGAGAAAGTAAAATTTGAAAACCAGGAGGCGTTTATCAAATACAGTTATATATATATTATATGTGAGTGTGTTTGGAGATAAGCATTTTGTATCGCTTTTCTTGTACGCACATTTCATATAATCAATCTACATAAATGTTATACCTTAAAACGTTGTTACTACGTATTCCATAGAGCTGTTAATATGAATCGTACACACTAGCTTTGCTATGGTTACACTTTTCTCACGATAAACAAGAGTTGAAAAGCACGTGCTTGAACAAAAACGTCCAATACAAACGGTTTGTTTTCAAAGCGTGACTAAAGTTTCAACAATTGGAGCCCTCTATACAATTGCTCTATTATTTATTCCCAAACTCAAACAGATGATAACGTCAACAGTGTTGCAAAATCGACCCATGCAAAATAACATTTCCCCTACGTGTACGATAAGATTAGACGGAACTGTTGAAGTGAAGGGGCTTACAGAAACAAACATTCAATCTTTTAAGGCACAACAGTTATGTTAAATAAAACAAACGTAGAATGCACAGAACTATCTATCTGGCTTTCTATAAATTTTTACTCTAAGAAATATTTATCTCTTTATCTGTTTACATGCAATTTTGTGGGTATCATTCGTTATACCTTTTGTCTGTCTATTCCTTCGTGAACAAGCTCCAAGAACGTTGTATATTGGTTATTAAAAAAAGAGGAAGAAATGTTAAAAATAATCATTTGCGACAAAATAAAACGTGATTAAAACATTAATTATCAAATCTGTTTACAACGTACTTTGCTAACAAAAATAAAAATAAGAACAACCTGTGGGCTTCAGGGGTTGGTACAGAGAAACCAGATACGAACGTTGACTCCCTGGGGAAGGATTAAAGAAGAGACCGCTCGCTATAACAATACGGAAAATTGCAATATTCACCTCTGGAGAATAAATATGGTGTGAGATCAGCGCTACCAACCCCAAGGATTAAACATTTCAACTTTGATGACAATTGGTCCAACAGTTATAATATATACGTAGGTCTTGTATCATACAATGTCTACAATTATTCGTTCACAGAAACGTTTTACCTAACAAGCGCACACTTTTTTCTCTTTGTGGATCGTTCTTTCATCAAGATGAAATTAAACAACAATGAAACAAGAAAAAGGTATGTTTGAATTCCACTTTTCTGTGCTTTACAGACATTATTAATTCTTGATGACGAGAAACCCACCTGAAGTAAAAATGTATCTCAGAACGGCTGGTATGGGTATTAACACTTTTACTAATAGAGCAGACCCAGCATGGCCAGATGGTTAAGGCACACGACTCGTAATCTGAGGGTCGCGGGCTCGAATCCCCATTATACCAAACATGTTTGCCCTTTCAGCCTTGGGGACATTATAATGTAACGGTTAATCCCACTATTCGTTAGTAAAAGAGTAGCCCAAGAGTTGGCGTTGGGTGGTGATGACTAGCTGCTTTCCCTCTAGTCTTACACTGCTAAATTAGGGTCGGCTAGCGCAGATAGCCCTCGTGTAGCATTGCGCAAAATTCAAAACAAATCAACTTCAAACAAAAAAACAAACTAATAAAGCAGATGAACTAGGAAGGACGAAACGTGTTATCTGCTTTATTTGTAAAAGTGTTAATACCCATACCAGCCGTTCTGAGAAACATTATTATGGTTGAATACACGTATAAACAAAAGAGGAATTAAAATAATAACTGATAAAATTTGTGCATATTTAATTTAATAAAGATGAAAATTATGTTTTAAATATACAAGAAAGGATATAGCAATCACCCCAATACCCCAATAAATACTAAGGAGACAAATTCTGTTGTATTTTCTGACGGTTTTGTTTTGTGGGGGCTCACTGATATGATTAAGTGTGGATTGGCTCAATGATTTGCAGATACAGTTTAAGTGTGAAGAAAAGTTGATGTTATTTTTCCTCTGGTAGTTAGACTTGTTCCACACAAGAGTATCAGTTTTTTTTTTCCAATTTTCGCAAAAGGCTTTTCCACTTTTAAATCAGTCAAAGGAGAGTGAAAGAGGTTAGGTTTGAAATTCGCGAGAGCTATCTGTGCTAGCCTTCCCTAATTTAGCAGTGTAAGACTAGAGGGAAGACAGCCATCGCCAACTCTTGGGCTACTCTCTTACCAACGAATAGTGAGATTGACCGTCACATTATAACGCATGTTTGGTATGACAGGGATTTGATTCCGCGACCCTCAGATTACGAGTCGAGTGCCTTAACCACCTGGTCATGCCAGGTAAGAGAAAGAAAAACATATTATTTGTAAAAACGATTTTGAACGTGCGAATCAGCAAATCTCGTGACGATCACAGTCGGTTTTGACATTACGAAGACAGTGCAGTGGCACCGAAAATTAATTAGTTTTAGGAAGGTTGTGACGCAAAATATTCATACCGAGGTATGTGTGTTCGGATTGCTCATTTAGAATTTCCAAGATGAGAATATTCCTTGAACTCAATGGCGTTCGAAAATAAATGAATATGGATCAACTTAGGGTACCAGAACATTCCATTAAAGAGAACTGCAATAAGGCGTATCCCAACCGTGGCAAGTAAAGTGCAGAGTTTTGTAACAGATGAGAATCTTCCAACTCAAAAGTCAGTGGTTAAACTTATCTACATGACACAGGTACCAACACGCAACATAATAAAGGAGAATCTCTCTCTCTCTGGAAAAGAGACCAACAAGGTTTGATTCACCAACGTAAGACTTCCAGTTATATATACCCTATACGCTTCAAACTTCAAGTAGCTGGAGAATGAAACGGGCATGACATTCTTTACTATGACATATCATTAAAATCCCTGGATACAAATCCTATGAATTTCTCTATGATTGAAGTGTTGAAACGGCGGTATACTAGAAGAATTATGAAAGTAAGCAGGGATGGGTGGTGTGTTTTGGACAGAATAGCCTTGCAACCGATAACTTTCGATGAAATTTACCGTTTGTTTATAGTCAAAGACATGCAGTGTTCAGGTAAAACATGTCCGGACATTGCGACATGGCCTGTAACTATGCGGTGAATTTGCTTATTTGAAGTTAAACACAAAGTTATAAAATTGGCTGTATGTGCTCTGCTACCACGGGTATCGAAACCTGACTTCCAGCGTTTTACGTTCGCAGACACACTGTTGTACCATAAAATACAATACAGTGAGACTATTATAGTTTTGATATAACGTACTTCACACCTACATACGGTAATGACTAGAAAACTGTAATTCTAATATAATCATTTTATTTAGAGACATTTCAAGGTGTGTTGCTTACAAAAAGGTTCAACTTAAACGAAAATGAATCATCGGGTTTACTTTATTTATCTTGGAATGTTCGGGTAAGGCTGCAAAATAACTGTCCGTACACAAACGTTCCCAATTTAGAACCGATAGGTTAGAGAAAAGACTAATTAACAACATTTATTACTCATTTTTGACAAAGTCTTCTTTCACTGCCACTCTTATAACGCTTCCGCGTCCCCAAAGTGCTGCGCCACATTTTTTGGCAGCAACGAGAAGCGAACCACGAAACTTCAAATTAGCAATCCGAGTTTCTTAGCTAATAGATAAATCCGGTCACGATCAACAAATTGAACCGTGTATATAAATATAAAATATAACAAAACCGTGTTTCATGTAAAATCATTCCAAATACCAGAATCGTACGGTCTAGAAAATAACTTAAAATTTACTAACTAAATGTTATATATGTTATACAGTTTCGTATATAGCATTTATATGTGCACTTATGGTGTGAAAATATCTGAAGTGAGTAAAAGTATCCGTTCTCAGTGACGGAAAAAGTTTAGGTTAATTTATCAATATAAATTATTTCACGGACTTTAAAATGGTTAATTGTTAGCACTTGTGATTCGACTCAGAGTGAAATACTTAAACCGCCAACCGAAACCAGTAAGTGTTGAATATTTCAGTCATGCTAAGAGCCACTCAACTATGAAATACTGTAAACCCATATTTTTATTCTATAAGTTTTGTCACATTTCGAAATGTGAATCATAATGTGATTAGTTCCTATCAATTTAGTGGAGGATATATTACTTACAAAATAAAATTTGGCATCACCATTATTCATGTCTGAACTCCCGTCACTTCAAAAGTGAATGTTGAGCTTTGTCTGTGAGCACAGCTTTTTCAAAGGGAAGTAGACGAACGCCATCTAGCAAAACACAGCTAAGAGAACTGGCTTGGAAAAATCAAGTATTTGCAATATATATATATATAAAACACATTGTTCACTTTCTATACTTCAAGTTTACAATGATTTGACACCATCGCAACCAAGACGACCTTCGTCGTTAATTAAGAATCGTACACGACTTTTTTTAACGTTTTCGACTACGTTATTTGTATTTATATTTTGCGTGTATTAGGCGCATTTCACTCTCGACTGATAAAAACATGATTTTTTTATGTTTTCAAATTTAACCTCAATAAACACAAAATAAATCGCGTTTAAGGTTCTAACTACAACTTTTCAAATGGAAATGACGCAGTTTTTTGAAATATTGAGCGAATGCATTGGAAGCAGTAATTTAAGAACCTTACAGGCGAGATACGTCAAGTGGAACTGCTGTGATATATTCAAAGTCAGTGATCCAGTTCATTTTAAGGAATCCCACAGAGAAATGTAAAGTTGAGATTACGTTTACAGAACTCACAAACATGTCACTTTAATAAACAAAGTTAATGGACTTACAATGAATTAAAAAAAGCTCTTTACGAAACATGCATTCGGACGAAAAAACGTGCCCTTCTTGTTCGTTACTCATTTTTAAATGCACACTAAAAAACCCAGAAACTTTCGTAGTCAAGGATATTCATAAAAAAAGAAAATGCTGTCTTCAGTACTATGACTCTAAATAACCATAAAGTGAAATTTGCTTAAAAAATAAACCTTTAAATGGTTAAGTCTAAATATAATATTATCTAGTAGCCAAAAAAATGTTGAAAAAGGAAAAAAATCGAACCAACAGAGGTCGTAAGTAATGATAATAGTATGTTATCAGCTTTAAGTATATTACCGCTATTTTATGATTTTAAGTACAATTAATACACATAGATACAGTTTTTCTTGTATGGTGTGTTGAGGTCATCGCAAAAACGAGGCTGGACATTTTTTGACGAGTAAAGAAAACAAATATGTTGATTTATAGTGCCCCTAATTACAGCTAGTACGTAAATCATCAGACGGTTAAACATAAAGATCCAAACACACAAATATAACTTACTCTTTTCAAGTGTGAAGCTTAATAGTGCATTTGTGCCCTTTAAGATGAAAATAAGAGGGTTAACGGGCCATGACAAAAGTTCTTTTTAGGCCTATATCATATTTGACAGCTCTACACTTTACATCTGGCTGTATATGAACAAACCTATTACATAAAACTTCGAGCTCTCCCTTCTCATTATGTTCTAATATTTATGTTTTAGGATATATTTAGAATACCTACGACTTACAACAGGATAAAATAATAGCGTAAGAAAAGGTCACTGCTTATGTAGATGAAGGTAAGGGTTTAGATTCAGCGTATCTGGGTTTTCAGAAAGCATTTGACAAGATGCTACATAAAAAGACTTGTAAAAAAAAATTTCTATAGATGTTGAGGCAAAGTTAACTAATTGGGTAGAAGAATGATGTAATGGTTGATTACTCGTTTAAGTTATCCAAGAAGTGTGTTGTTGCTAGTGGTAGGATAAATAGGGTTTCACGTTATAGAATATAAAATTGTATCTGCTTGGATGGCTTAAGAGGTTCATCAACCACAACAACAAGATCCCTTGCTTTCATGACATAGCTAAGGTTATTCCGATTGAAATTATATTTATAATTCAAATTATTATAACCCATATCCATTGTCTTGCATTTGTTATAGTTAAGAATACCTAAATGATCTAAGTTCTTCTGTAAATCAGCAACATCCTCTTCAGAGCTTTCAACACCCATGACTTTAATATTATCTGCATATTTAAGTAATTTATTGGCTATGCCTTCACCTATATCACTAACGTAACTCAAATAGCCAAAGGCCCTAAGACTGAGCTCTGAGGTACCTCATGCGTGGCTTTAATCCAGTTTGACTGAACTCCATTTTTAATAACCCTCTGATTTCTTCCAACTAACCACCTTTCTATCCAATTTGCTAACTTATTCCCGACACCTACAGACGTATATTTTTACAAACCAAATGCTTTCAGAAAATCCAGACACACTAAATTTTGTAAGACAAAATTTTCCTTAGAGAAACCACGTTGACTATTTAACAGATTCTAAATTTGTTAAATGACTTTGCAAAGTATCTGTTATCAGATTTTCCAAAATGACTTTCGCGACTGATATTAAACTAATAGGTTTATAACACAGGCCTGCAATGATTTTATTGTCTCAACATGCTTACGTGTTCTAAATTAATTCACAGTTGCCGAATTGTGCAATGCTATTTATTTTACTTCATCATGTGCAAACTTTTTTTTCCCATAAAACATTATATTTACTTTTACACAAGTAAATAATTTTGTTATTGAAATCAGGTCACATTTTGTCATGCTTAAAATGTCGACAACCACTGGCTCTAGATTTCTTTAAACCAATCGCGACGTGAGAGTTTTATCGTAGATTTCTTTAAACCAATCGCGACGTGAGAGTCTTATCGTAGATTTCTTTAAACCAATCGCGACGTGAGAGTCTTATCGATCGTTCCAGAACCTAACTATAACACACTTATTATTAAAAAAAGAAGTTTACTGTGGTAAAGTAAATAATAATTTATCTGAGTTAGAGGATTTTTCCTTATGTGTAGAATATTATTACGTAATAGAAAAAATGAATATTATTTTTCAAATATGCGTGGCTTAAGTGTGAAAAATTCGTTATCAAAACCGAAAACAACTATTGTGAAGTTTAAATTCGTAGATCTGATGATTATTAGGTAATAATATACCCAGTAATTATTGGCACAAATGCTCTGTTATCATAATAATTACATTCATAGAGTTATAAAATTTTTGAATAATTAAATATAACAAAATAATTTGAAAGCATACAGATGGGCATTTAAGCACCATCATTATGCCTTATCAAAAACCACGTGATGGTTTGTTTACTCGTCAAAATAAACTAGGTAAGTATGGCCGCAAAACCGTGCCTCTGCAAATTAGTGTTAGTTGTAAATTACCTGCTTTCACTTGAACGTCTCTACTTCCGACTTTACCCAATGAGTTAGACGCCACACAGCGGTAAACACGTGAATGAATGTCCTGCCGGAAATTTTCCGAACGAAACGGTGGAAACACTAGTGTACCGTTAGACAAGGAAATCCGTAAACTTGGGACGTCGATAGCTTTGGTACCATCTGTGAGGACCCAGTATATATCAGGGTTAGGGTTTCCTGTAGCAGAACACTGAAGAGATGTTCCCGAAGTGTTGAGGAAAGCCACTCTTGACGGAGGTTCAAAATTTATCATGGGAGCGCTGTATTCGTTGAAAGTAGTGTCACCTACCGAAAAAAGAATTTAAATATAATAAATATTTATGATATATTAAAATAATTAAAACCAGAATTCAAACATCATAATGGCGTTATAAAAGATATGATATTTTACAATAAGACAAGTATCTTTTGCGTCGTAAATCAAGAGGCGTTGTAGTCGGAGAAGTAGCGCTCCTCGCAGAAAATATTTAAAATTTGTAAATAAATTACTTTTGTAATGCATTAAAGTAACAAAAATTGATTTAAAGGTGAATTTTCAACAAATTTAATAATTTCCTTAAAAACTATACTTTGGTTGGGTATAATTCCTGTGTGGTTGCCATATTTTTAAACACTTTGATTTTGAGTAAAAAATGAATCGAAATATGCGGGCCCTCGAACTCAAGTTCCTCTCAGTCGTTCGGCTCTTTCCGTGACGGTTTACAACTATGACGTAATAGTTGCCAAACACGCTTTGTTGCGCGCTAACCATTTTGTTCCTTCCAGTGCTGGTGTTTTATGTAAATCTATCGGTGCTTTTTCGGATTACATACTTTGTGAGACTATTTTTGTCTTGATATTGCTACTTTATGTTTGTTTTATGATAACATGGTTTACTGCGTTGCTTATGGTTGTAAAAACGGTTCAGCATCGGACAAAAGCTTCTTTTCGTTTCCGTGCAAGGAGAAGGAACCGGCAAGGAAGCGACAGTGGATGCGGATGGTCAATAGGAAGAACTGGACTCCTTCACACCGTACAAAGCTTTGTCAAGATCACTTTGAACGCTCATGTTTTGTGTCGGATCCCACTGTTTTGGATTCCGTGAGTTTCAGGCCAGGCAGGTTGAGACTGAAAAAACCATTCAAGTCAACAAATTCATAGTATGATGCTTCCAAGACATTGATATTCAGGCAATTTCCATCAAAGCCTCGAGTCTGGGTAATGCACTCTTCATCTTTTAATCGGTTTGACACCTTGTCGTATGAGCGACAACAAACGCACTCTCTCCTGGTTGGCATCTGCTCGCACCACACTTACACCTTGCACAAACATATGGAATATGTCATATAAATTATACATTAATGGTAAATATTAAATTAACTATTCAGACTGCTACATCTAGTTTGATTTTATAGACAGAATTATGACATATAATTGAAATTCATTTTGTTACGAGTCATAAATACCCGGTACAATGATTGTAGAAGGTCCCGAGTATTAGTTACCATAGTCAGCAAAGTATAAACAAATAAAACCCAGTCTGTGATACCAATAATTTATAAACACCAGACAGGTTTCGAGATGCTTAAAATTGCACGTGAAATAATACAGACCATATTTGTTGTCATGACTTAGGCTTACCATTCTTCCACTGGAGGTATGACCGACTCGCAACCGGCCTGGGTGCTATGAGTATCACTCACAGTTCCGCTACTCTCGCTCGTGGAACTGTCCTCATCACTAGAACTTGTCAGACCTGTGTCAAAAGTAACTGTTCTAGGTTCGTTCAGAGTAGGTTGGAATTGATATGGCGCTACTCAACACTGTTCAGAACACAAAGTCAAAACAGATTTCGCCTCTGTTTCTCCGTATGCACTAGCCATGTTCATTTACATTCAACGCGCTGGCGTTGGCGGTTTGTTTGGCAAATATTACGTCACAGTACTTTTCCTAGCGACATACGTAAAAACTAAAACGTTCGGATTGCCGCTCGGAAAGGGCTCTTTCTGCACCAAGTTCTATGTTTCGTTTATTAGAACATATTTTTTTATAAAAAATCTGAATCTGCAAAATTCATCAGTATGAGTAGTTCTTTCGACTGCAAAGTTTTCTTTTTGCTATAAAATTCACCTTTAAAGCTGTATATGACGTGAAAAAAAGAACAAAAACACAAGATGTAATTTGAGAAAAAGTAAATATAATATTTGTTTTGCTTGGGTTATTTGCATTCTGTCCACGGCGGGAATAGAACTGTGGATCCTATTGCTGTAAGTCCACGGGTTAGACACAGCGGGTGTCTAATTGTAATATATTTGCTTAAATAAAGAAATGTAATTCTAGCCATGAAACTCACAAAATACTGCCCTCTCCCCAGTGACACAGAGGTATGTTTGTAGACTTACAACGCTATAAACCAGGTTTCGATATCCGTGGTGGGCAGAGCACAGATAGCTCATTGTGTAGCTTTGTGCTTAATTACAAACACAAAATGTCGCTTATGCTGCCAAGCTTGCAATCAGTGTGCCCCCGGCATGACCAGGTGGTGAGAATGCTCGACTTGTAATATGAGGGTCGCTGGTTCAAATTCCCGTCAGACAGAACATGCTCGCCCTTTCAGCCAGGCGGGCGTTATAATGTGACTCTCAATCCCATTATTTGTTGGTAAAAGAGTAGTCCAAAAGTTTTCGGTGGGGGATGATAACTAGCTATCTTCCCTCTAGTCTTACACTTCTAAATTAGGGACGGCTAACGCAGATATCCCTCGTGTAGCTTTGCGCGAAATTCCAAAACAAAACAAAAAACATTTCTCTACTGAAGTGCAGACAGAAACGACGCTTTTATCACCTATGCAGTTTCCACGTTATCGATAATAATAATAAAAAGATTTACTAGAAATAAGCCAGAAACTGTCACATAGGAAAATAATTCTCGTTGGATTCCTCTGAGACCATACTGTCTCGCGCAAATCCGAGATAACATGCCGTGTTTACGCCTAACGCTGACTCGTGCAATAAATTTATGCTAGAGGGTTTTTGCAGAAGTTGAAAACAAAAAATGAATGAAGCTAATAGGCCGAAGAAAGTGGTATCTCCGCATTATTTTCCAGCGTTCTTAGACCTTCCAGCGTCAAGGAAGACGATCCAATGAAAGATAGTTTCTTTTCCTCTCTCTCCGCGCTTTGTTTCATATTGCACTTGTCAACCTGAACACTCGCTATCTGTATGCTGCAAAAGCATCACATAAGCTCATAAGAGAGAGAAATGAAGTCTCCGGGGTCGTAAACAATGTGTTAAGATTTGAGGTTATGGGCAAAGAGTAACCATTCCCTCCATGTCCATCAATCTTATTTTTCCTACTATAAAACGTAAGTCTGCGATAAGAAAAGCTACGTTCTCGTGCAACGCTTTTAGCAAGGGAAGTTTCAATCGGTTGATAACTGAACGATAGCTATTCAGAACGTAACGTTAGAGACAGAATAGTATTCAGATAAACCGCTATCCCTCTTAATTACGCGACTCTAACTTCTTATAATAGTTATTCGTATATTATGTTGTTACGCAGATGATTATGGAGGTCCAGGAGGCAACCCAAACCACATAATTAGAGTAAAGCAATTTATACATTAATTTAGCGGCTAATCAGCACCGTATTCTAAAGCACGTAAAGTTGGGCATTTTCTCGTAATCTTACACGTAATGTTCATTGTATTCTTCTTTCAGAATGATATGCATTTTTTAATCATTTTTATTATCTCTGAGTGAATGTAGATACAAAAGTTTAATTGTGTTAACTTAATTTTCAGAAAAAAATATTATTTTCGTGTGTTTTTGTTTGTTTCTTTCTTTCTATTTAGTCCATCATCCTCCGTATAACATGGTCTGGAACGTTATTTGGACTAATGGTTTGATTCATTCACACTCCGAGTTCGTTGCCCTAACGATAAGGGAATTTGAGTAATATCGTGTATTTGATTCTGTATATACTGTTGCTTTTTATTTTCCTTCCTGTGTTGAAGTGCTGTATATTCTTTGCAGAAAGTAAACATTGAATAGAACCACCTCCCCCTTTAAGAAAAATATTCGAGCCGTTCAGTTAAAGCGGGCAATCAGAAGACCTTAGTTCTTGGATTCTATAAGTGGTCAGGGCGCAGGGTCGAATCCTATCACTCGATCTTTCAGCCTTGGGGGTATAGTAATGTTAAAACCAAACCCACTATTTGTTGGTACAAGAGCAGCTCAAGACTAGGCGATGGATGGTGTTGATTAGTTGTCTTCCCTCTGATTTACCTCTTCCAAAGTAGGGTCGGCTCGAGTAACTTTATGTGAAATTAAACAAACAAATAAACCAATTCAGCATTCTGGAAAATTTAAGTAAATGCTGTTAGGTATCTATAACAAGTAATTTCGAAAATCTCCTGTTATCATTGAAAAAGAAAGTCCTACCTGTAGAGCCCCCCAGTGGCTCAGCGGTATGTATGCGGACTTACAACGCTAAAAAGCGGGTTTCGATACCCGTGGTGGGCAGAGCACAGATAGCCCATTGAGTAGCTTTGTGCTTAATTGAAAACAACAATAACCTACCCGTCGAAGTAACTTTTTTATTTTTTATTTTTAAAAAATTACCAAACATTTTAAATTCTACGTGGTTTTCAACATCATGGACATCTTTTCGTGTATTTAAAATATTTAGGAGTTATAAGAGTAAAGCCCAATCATTTAGTACATATGGTTAGTGGTATGGAGCTGTTTGCTGGCTTCATTCCTTCTAGTCAGTTGTTCAAAATTAGGGGCGATGATAGACGGCTTTAGTAGCGTTGTCATAAGGACACATACATGTCGCCTTATTCCTTAATTAGGCATCTTAAACTTCCGACACTGTATAGTATTGGAATTATGACCAGGAACCCCACTAACTCCTTTTAAAAGCAGAAATATTCAGATGTTAATTCATCGGAGTTTAATCCAAATTACACCCTTCTCCATAATTATAAATTGCAAAGCGTTCATATTTCATCTTAACTTACCGTTTAAATTTCATGTTTTTGAGCTGTATCCTAATAACTCGTTTATAGATAATTGCACATAAATGTCGAACATATATTAACAAACCTTCCACTGTAAAATATATTTTGTATGTATCCATTTTAGTTATCATTCGGATGTTTGGCTTGCTTACAATAGTAATTAAACCCATACATACTGATGAAGTAAACTTCTTACAATCCCGTAAACCGTTTAATTTCAGTACATAATGTAGAATCATGTTTAATACCTATCCTTTACCACATGGTTAATTTATTACTGGGCTTCCTGTAAAAGTTCGATAATTTAAATGGCAAGTACGAACACTACTGGGCCCAGCATGGTGTTAGTTAGTTTGTTTGTTTTTGGAATTTCGCACAAAGCTACTCGAGGGCTATCTGTGCTAGTCGTCCCTAATTTATCAGTGTAAGACTAGAGGGAAGGCAGCTAGTCATCACCACCCGCCTCCAACTCTTGGGCTACTCTTTTACCAACGAATAGTGGGATTGACCGTAACATTATACACCCCCACGGCTGGGAGGGCGAGCATGTTCAGCGCGACGCGGGCGCGAACCCGCGACCCTCAGATTACGAGTCGCACGCCTTACGCGCTTGGCCATGCCAGGCCAGCATGGTGTTAAGGCGTGCGACTCGTAATCTGAGGGTCGCGGGTTCGCATCCCCGTCGCGCCAAACATCCTCGCCCTTTCAGCCGTGGAGACGTAATAATGTTACGGTCAATCCCACTATTCGTTGATTAAAAAAGTAGCCCAAGAGTTGGCGGTGGGTGGTGATGACTAGCTGTCTTCCCTCTAGTCTTACACTGCAAAATTAGAAACCACTAGCTCAGATAGCCTCCTCAGATAGTAGCTTTGCGCGAATTTCTAAATAAACCAAACCTTTGTTTCGTAATCAAAATAAAAAAAATATTTATTTTCATTTCTCCAAATTTCAATTTACGTTTCTGAAATCAACGTTAAAACAGAAACACATACATATATAATGTATGTTTGTTTTTCAATTACAACGTGATGCATGAAACAGCAAAGACCCAAGTGTTTACCAATACTATTTGATTAGCTTTATGAATTTTGTTAAAAAACGTACATACATTTCATGGCTTACATAGGGTCGGAAAGGATATTAGTTTTCTCTCAGGATATCATTCGTTAAAAGTTTATGATATATTTTATCGATTTTATGAAAATGTATCTTTAGTAAATATCAGAAAATTTTCCTTTTCTTCGAACTAGCAAAACCTCCTTTCTACGCTACAAATTAGGTAGCCATATTGAGTGATCAATCTTCTTAAATTTAAAATTGATATCATTTAAATTTGGCTTTCTTTTTGTTTGAATCCCAGCAACTGCTACGTTATGTATACCTTACAACATGCCAGCTTCTAATTAAATCATGTCATTTTTCAAAAGGTTAGTTGCATCGTATTTCAATACAGCTGGTATGGGTATTAACAGTTTTATTGGTAAGCAGAGAACAACATTTCGACCTTTCTAGGTCATCTTTAGGTTAATAAAGGTCGAAACGTTCTTCTTAGCTTATCAATAAAAGTGTTAATAACAATACCAGTCGTTCTGTGTGTGTGTTTCTCTTATAGCAAAGCCACATCAGGCTATCTGCTGAGTTCACCAAAGGGAATCAAGCCCTTGATTTTACCGTTGTAAATCCGTAGACTTACCGCTGTACCTGCGGGGGACCCCAGTCGTTCTGAGATACATTTTTATTTCTAGTGGGTTTCTCATCATGAAGGTTTAGTTTTATTTTTAGCTTCTTGAAAAGCACGTGATTTAGGGTATTCCAACTAATACATCATCTTTCTATACTATGAATGTTTATTCTACACAATTTGTTCTTATTTGAACACTTGAATTCTGCGCTCTTCTTTGAAGCACTTGTGCAACCTTACTCAGTGTATACCATGTTCTGAATCTTATCTTGATACTATTCCAGTAGCCCATTAAATCCTTTAATTACATCTGCATATCCTTTACAGTGTAAACCATGTTCCGAATCTTATCTTGACACTATTCCACTACCCCATTAAATCCTTACATTGCATCTGTATATCCTGTACATTGTATACCATGTTCTGAATCTTATCTTGGTACCATTCCACTAACTTATGAAATCGTTACATTACGTCTGAATATTCTATACAGTATAAACCATGTAATGAATCTTATTTTCGTACTATTTTACTGGACCATTAAATCTTTACATTACATCTGTATATCCTATGCAGTGTATACCATGTTCTGAATCTTATCTTGATACTATTCCAGTAGCCAATTAAATCCTTTAATTACATCTGCATATCCTTTACAGTGTAAATCATGTTCAGAATCTTATCTTGACACTATTCCACTACCCCATTAAATCCTTACATTGCATCTGTATATCCTATACATTGTATACCATGTTCTGAATCTTATCCTGGCACCATTATGCTAGCCCATAAAATCATAACATTACATCTCTATATCACATACAGTGTATACCGTGTTCTGAATTTCATCTTCATAGTATTCCATTGGACCATTAAATACACAGTGTTTAAATGACATCTGTACCATACAACACACCACAAACAGACGTAACATTATACAACGTAAGTTTTAGTATGTTTTAACTTATGTTGAGCTATAAAGTCGACTAAAAGCACTGAAGGTAAACACTAAAATCACTTTATGATTTGATGTATAAAGTTAATTAGTTTTTTAAACGACATGTTTGATATCGTTTCTGAAAGCTTTATAAGAAAGAGTAATGGCCCATCGCGAAGACATCTTTAGAATTTAAGAAAACTCTTAAAGGTTCTACAGGTTTTTCTGCAAGAAAAAAGTAAAGTTGTCCACAAATTTTCATAATTCGAGCAGCTTTTAGAATAGCTTGTATCTTCCACTCAAACGCATAATTCTTAGTTATGTGTGTATGTATATATACTCTTCAAAACAAGAAACGCAAAAGGGATATTTTTGTTATTTTAAAGAGAAATATATGTAATAACGTTACAAGCTCAGAGTATGTGATGTTACACGTGTTAAGGCACTGATTGTCAGACCAAAATGACAATAAAAGTTGTGCACTTTGAAAACGGAGGAAAACATCGGATTTTTCGCTAAAACGCATGCGTGTCCAATAAATTAGTTTGAGAGATCTGCATGTTCTGCAAGTGCAACATGTGCAAAATCCCTATAAAAATAACGGGTTCTCGGTTTCCATAGCTCAGTGTTAAGCCACCGACACGCAATACAGTTACGCCAAGACTGACTGAAGCACAACGCAACAACGCCATTGGTCGCTTGGAAGAAGGCGAATCTCTATCAGATGTTGCCAGAGCTTTGAATGTCCACCCAAGCACCATCACAAGGCCATGGAATCGTCATCAACAACATGGATCAACTCGTGACCGTCCACGATCTGGCAGACCTCGTGTGATCACGCCCGCACAAGATCGCAACATCCGGTTAGGTCACCTTTGGGATAGGACCACCACTGCGACGTCTACTGCCTCAACCATACCAGGGCTGCGTAGGATTTCCTATCAGACCGTACGCAACCGTCGACGAGATTCTTAGGCCCCATGTGCAACCCATCATGTTGAACGTCAACGACGTTTTTCAACATGACAACGGCCGTCCTCACATAGCCCGACTCACCACTGTCTTCTTGAGACACCACAACATCAACGTTCTTCCTGGCCCTCCAGATCACCAGATTTAAACCCCATCGATCATCTTTGGGGCGAGTTGGACCGATGTCTGCGACGGCGATAACCTCAACCGCAGACTCTACTTCAGCTTGCAGCAGCTTTGCAGGCTGAGTGGACAGCCATTCCACAGGATGTCATTCATCATCTCATCGCTTCCATGGGCAGGAGATGCCAAGCAGTTATTGATGCTCACGGGGGGCATACTCGTTATTGACGTTGAGTGACGTTAAACTTCACCTAGTGAGCGTGGACTTCGCCTTTGCAGACTTTGGATGTTCAGCTGTGAATGTGCAAAGTTTCACACATGTCATACAGAACTACCCGGAATAAACTTGTTACCAATTTGTCTCATATTTTGCCTTTGCGTTTCTTTTTTTTGAAGAGTATGTATAACCAAAATAAACATTAACCCCATTAATTATTCAATTATATTTATAAAACCAATCGAAACATTAATCTCATTAATT
Organism: Tachypleus tridentatus; assembly: GCF_004210375.1. Lineage (NCBI taxonomy): Eukaryota > Metazoa > Arthropoda > Merostomata > Xiphosura > Limulidae > Tachypleus > Tachypleus tridentatus. Next base: position 47,709,699 of record NC_134826.1, on the reverse strand, counting down.
TTACAATTATATTTATAAAATCAACCGAAAAATTAACCCTCTTCACCATAAACCCAACTGGAACATTTACCCTATTCATCATTCAATTATGTTTATAAAACCAATCGAAACGTTAACCCTATTTTTTATTCAATTATATTTATAAAACCAACCGAAATATTAACCCTATTAATTATTCAATTATATTTATAAAACCAACCGAAATATTAACCCTATTAATTATTCAAGTATATTTATAAAACCAACTGAAACATTAACCCTATTCATTACTGAATTATATTTATAAAACCGAACGAAACATTAACCCTATTCATTCTTGAATTATATTTATAAAGCCAACCGAAACATTAACCATATTCATCATTCAATTACGTTTATAAAACCAATTGAAATATTAACCCTAATAATAATTCAATTATATTTATAAAACCAAACGAAGCATTAACCCTATTCATCATCTAATTATGTTTATAAAACCAATCGAAACATTAACCCTATTAATTATTCAATTATATTTATAAAGCCAACCGATACATTAACCTATTAATTATACAATTATGTTCATAAAACCAACTGAAACATTAACCTTAGTCATTATTCAGTTATATTTATAAAACCAATCGAAATATTAACCCTATTAATTATACAATTATATTTATAAAACCAACTGAAAGACTAAGCCTATTTATTGTTCAATTATATTTATAAAGCCAACCGAAACATTAACCATATTCATCATTCAATTAAGTTTATAAAACCAATCGAAACGTTAACCCTATTTATTTTTCAATTATATTTATAAAACCAACCGAAATATTAATCCTATTCATTACTGAATTATATTTATAAAACCGAATGAAACATTAACCCTATTCATTACATAATTATATTTATAAAACCGAATGAAACATTAACCCTATTCATTATTGATTATATATACAAAGCCAACCGAAACATTAACCCTATTAATTTTCCAATTATATTTATAAAACCAACCGAAAGATTAAGCATATTTATTATTGGATTATATTTAAAAAACCAAACAAATAATTAACCCTATTTATTATTGAATTATGTATATAAAATCAATCGAAACATTTACCCCATTTATAATTCGATTGACGTAAACCTTTTAAGTACCGAGAATCAGCTAAGAAATTTAAATTTATATTTGTTTTGATTTCCACGCAAAGCTTCGCAAGGTCTGTCAGGACTAGCCGTCCATAATTTAGCAGTGAAAGAGTAGAGGGAAGGCAGCTAGTCATCATCACCCACCGCCAAATTTTGAGCTACTCTTTTGATCAAGGAACAATGGGACTGACCGAAAATTACAACGCCCCCACGGCTGAAGAAGCTGGTGTGACGGGAATTTGAATTAGTGACCCTCAGATTGCGAGTTAAACGCCCCTAATGTCATAATCATGTCGGTCCTTTTATCTGGATATACAGGGTGTCCCAAAATAACGTTTACACTCTTTGACTGTGTACAGCTAATAAACCGTTTCTTTTGTTTCAGATTTGACTTGTGTCCAAGGATGGCGGATAATCAGCTTACAATCGAGCACTTCCATTTCTTCCCGTTATGAGACGTGTCAGGAGCAGAACGGATTTCAGTTTGAATACCTGAAGTGAAGCAAGCAAATTGTGACATTTTACAATTTCAATCAAGGAGAGTTTTCCTTGGGAAGAATTGTATTTGTTATTTTTCTCTTGATTTCAGTATTAAATCTTTAAATAAATCCTTTGGTTATCATATGTATCTTGTTTCATTGTTAAAATCAATAAAGAAGGCAAGGTATAATGATCCAAAGAGCGTAAACGTTATTTTGGGACACCCTGTACTTATTGAAGGAAAATACCATTCGCAAAACCAGTTTTAACGTAAAGGCATTGTGTGTAAACGCACACTGCGCATTAACAGTTGTAATCTATGTATAGCTGAGCCACTAAGGGGCGCTGGCTATAATTCCGACGGCTTATAATGATAAAAATTAGGATGTTTTTCTTATAGCAAAGCCACATCGGGCTATCTGCTGAGCCCACCGAGGGGAATCGAACCCCTGATTTTAGCGTTGTAAATCCGTAGACTTACCGCTGTACTAGCGGGGGGAAAAATAGGGTAAGATACTCGTGGTGATCACAGCACTGATAACCCATTGCACAAGTTTGTGCTCGGCAAACAAACAAACAAATCAAACGAGCAGTTTGTAATAGTAAAGTTTGTTTTTGAATTTCGCGCAAAGCTACTCGAGGACTATTTGCGCTATCCGTTTCTAATTTAGCAGTGTAAGACAAGAGGGAAGGCAGCTAGTCATCACCACCCACCGCCAATTCTTGGGCTACTCTTTTACTAACAAATAGTGGGATTCACCGTCACATTATAACGCCCCCACGGCTGGGAGGGCGAGCATGTTTGGTGCGAGCATGATTCGAACCCGCGACTCTCGGATTACGAGTCGAACGCCTTAACACGCTTGGCCATGCCGGGCTTAATAGTAAAGTAAAGATAGCTTTAAATTATGAATTATAAGTTTGTTTGTTTGTTTATTTGCACAAAGTTACACAATGGACTATTCCCACGATGGGTATCAAAATCCGGTTTCTAGGGTTGTAAATCCGTAGACACGCCGCTGTCTCAGTCAAGGGGCGGTAAGTTACAAGTGCATTTTTTAATTTTTTTAATTACATCCTTTTTATTTTGAAAACTTCGGGACATGAGGACATTTCATTATGTGAATTAATTGCGAAATTCACTAAAATTGTTAATGAAAATATAAATAAACTCTTAATTGCTCAGAATTATATTGACTCGGGCTCTTATCTGTTGACTGAACTGTAAATAATTAGTACAAATTAGTAGGATAACTCTAAAGAAAAGTCAATTATTATATTATTTGAGTGTTAATAACTTAAAGTAGCTATTCCAATATTTTTATTAAATCATATTGATTTAATTAATACATTATTATTTTTTTACAGAATGCCAAGAATCAGAAATAGAAATTTTTGCTGAAAAAGTTTTATTTAGGAATTAGATAGAGTTAATTTACATTTCGTCTAGTAGCCTACTCACAGAAATGTCACAGCCGAGGGCTATGATTTCTAAAACTATCGAAACGTGCCGAATAATAATAACTGGTCAATCAATAATATTGATGTTATGCGAAACATCCAATTATGGCCAATTGAAACTAAAACTTTACAAACATTTCTATGATACAAAAATATATAAAAAGACAAAATGCGCCTTAAAAGTACAGTTGATAAAAACCTGTAATTGTAACGTTTTTGAAAAATAGATTTCATTCTTCCAGTAGGTTGAAGAGAAAAGAAAAGTAACATTACCAAGTTTAGCAGAACTCTATGTTACGCCCGCGCCCTCTCATTTTTCCAAACGTCTTATAATTATATATTATAATTTATTTCTTGATCTAGGTATATTTTATTTAGCGTCGTTACCAAATGTCTTCAGAAGATAAAACACAGATTTTTCTAATATAAACATTTTACATTTCATTCTTTCAATTAATACCGCTTACTTGTTAAGCATTACATTTTCACGTACCATTAACATCAGAAACAAATAAACCTGAAAGTGAAGAATATCAAACACCGTACAATTCACAAAATTGAAGCCTAATAAAGTTCAAGAAACAGGTCATAAAACTAGTATACAAGTTGTTGTTGTTTTTGAATTAAGCAAAAAGCTACACAATGGGCTATCTGTGCTCTGCCCACCACGGGTATTGAAACCCGGTTTTTAGCGTTGTAAGTCCACAGGCATACCGCTGAGTCACCGGGGGGTGGGCAGTATTCGAGTTCATTCCATGTTTGTTTATGGCCAGAAAGGTTTAAATTACGCGACCAGCGATAGTTCACGTGTTCAGTTTCGTGATCGCGGTAGAATTAAAGTACAGCAGAACATTTACATCAGGAAAGAGAAGACAAGGAAAATTATAAATTAATTTCTCTTCTCCTGTGAGAAGACAAGTATCGTATCTTGTAACGGAGATCATTTTAATGTCATCACTCGCTGCGAATCCTGAGACAGAGAAAGCACACAGCACTGAACAATGGTATATGAAAAGTAAATATCCGTTATTCTAAAAATAGTTCATTCTTTCTATTGACAATGGCAATAAGATTTATATACGCTGTTTAATAAAGTCCGTTTATATAAAAGGAACACCTCTTCAAAAGGCATGTTCGGTTAAGTACAGTCTTCGCGAATATTTCCCCTTTGAAATAATCTTTTCCCCTCGCGATTTTCTAAAAAAAAACTGTAATGACTCTCTTTTTACATTTCTGACACGTCGAATACTTTTATATGGCAAACGTAGCTAATTGTTATCATGATGGTGAAAAATTTGTTTTATGGTTAAATTATAGAACGATTTAATTTCTGTAGACGCGAAATCGCCTCGTACTGTATACGTGTTAATATATTTTACGAATTAATCAGTATACAATTTTTGTCGAATGTTAACACCGCATTAGTTACTCATCAGTTGAAGTATTATATTCACTTCACAGATTTTGCTAAATGTAAAAGTCACTTGGTTTCACTGAATGTCATATTGCTTTGACAGACTTCACTGAATGTCATATTCTCTTGAATGTTACAATAATGTCATAATGTCTTCAAGATCTCATCTTTCTCAGCAGACATGCTGCTCAAAACTACTCTTTAATAATTAGTTTGGATTAAGAAAACCGCAAATGTCACAAAATAGTTTCAATGTTGGATCACTTCCAGTCACAGTGCCTGTTCAGAAGAGTATACCATTATTAATCAACTCATGCTGTGGAACTTTTTATAGAATATTGTAGTCCAGCTGACCAACAGTAAAGAAATGTTGAAATAAACTTGGAGGGAAATGAATTGGTTGATGCACCTTGATTGTAAAGCTACACGAGGGCTATCTGCGCTAGCCGTTCCTAATTTAGCAGTGTACAACTAGAGGGAAGGCAGCTAGTCATTACCATCCACCATCAACTCTTAGGCTATTTTTATCAACAAATAGTGGGATTGACCATCATGTTATAACGCCCCCACGGCTGAAAGGACGAGCATATTTGGTGTGATGGGCATTCGAACCCGCGAACCTCGGATTACGAGTCGAGTGCCTTAACCATCTGGCCATGCCAGGCCTTTTTATAAATAAAACTAAATTTTATATTTTATATTTTAGTTTGCTTTAATCAACACGCAACCGCTTTAAGGTAAACGTTTTTCAAATATCTACTAAATTGTGGACTATAATCTATATTGTACTGATTATTTAATGTTAATTTCTTCAACAGTATAGACTAAAATGTTTAATACATATATGTATAATGTTTTATTTATATTTGTTTATTTAAGTATATTTTTACTGTATATTACTTATTATTATAATTATTAGTCTATGTAGTTAGGAATCAGCTAAATCTCTTTAGCTGGTCGTAATGTGTTAGGCATTATTAAAATTACAGCCAAAGATATCTAGTGCTAACAGTCAGCAAGTCACGTGACAGATAAGTCAGCAATGCACTCTAATCATTATTCGTTTTTTTGTTTTTTTATGACCTTTGCATATTTCTAGTGAAAACAATATATTAAGTTAATTATGCTAATGACCGGGTTTGTTTCTGGTTTTGATCATAGTAGGTAACGTGATTTGGCAAAACTCTATGTGTGTACAGTTTATTAGTAGCGAACTTCTGGACTCAGTGTCACCAAACATGTCGTTACCCTAATGGCCCTACAGGGGTGACGTGGGTGACTGTACGAATCTGTATCTGACTATTCTATGTGATTTCTGGGGTCTCTCCTGTCATCCTTTATAACTGGAGAAATGCTGGATAAATTGCCAACAAACCTGGTATTCACTGTTAGGAATCACTGTTATTCACTGTTAGGAATCACTTATAGATAATATTTCAGTTACTAGTGTCGTGTGATATGTGTATAGTTAACTCTTCAGAATTATTATATGACACATTTTGTATCAATCAACAAAATGTGAACCTTTTAACCCCCAAACTATCGCTATGTTTACTTACATCTCACTTCACTACCTTTGAGATTCCCACGTTATATCACTTTGAATAATTTTATGTTGTATATATATTTTTTATTACTGCAAGCACAAAAAATTATGTGAAATCACTCATTTTCCGCTCTCCGGTGGCGCAGCGGTAGTCTGCAGTCTTACAACGTTAAAATTTGAGTTTCGATACTCATGGCAGCCAGAGCACAGGTAGCTCATTGTGTAGCTTATTGCTTAACAACAACAAAACGATAATTTCCTTTAAAAGGTGTGTAGAGGACTCTAGAAGTACCTAGTGGAATTAATTACGACATAATTTGGTTTGTAAACAACAAAATCACAAGTCTATTTTAGTGCTTACGTTATTTAAAAAATTATGTTTAAAGGTTCGATGGAATCCATGTGTATTTTACAGCAACTGTAGTATTAATAGGTTTACAAATTCAAAATAGTTTACTCAAGTAGCCATACAATTCTCAACTTACCAGTTTGTAACATCTAATTTTATGTCAAATATAACGCTAAATTATGGGCTGAGCGTGGCGTGGCGGTTAGCATTTTCAGCAGCAATCAGAAATTCCACAGTTCTGCTGAACATCAATATGAAGGTCGTTAAGTTTATGCGTGTCATCCTGGATGCGAGGTACAAATTACAACACGCATCAGAGGGATGGCTTTACGTGATACCCCGGGGTATAACGGTACCCAGAGCATAGTGTAACGGGTCATTAGTACGATTCAAATGTATAATTTAAAAGAAGATAAAGATTGAACTTGAATGAATATGAAGTTTTAATCATCTTATGCTTACAACAAGCATATTCGTTTTATTTCGTCATGGTATAATTTCTCGGTATCTGATACGAATGCAAGTTTTATGTTTAGGAAAAAAAAAGAAAAATCTGTTTATCTGTGGATTAAACTTTCGCCAGAGCAACCTCAAAAGTGACATCCAAATCTCAAGATCACTGAATATGTTCTGCATGGTTAGGTGGCTAGAGTGCTCGACCCGTAATTGAGGGTCACGGGTTCAAATCCCCGTCACACCAAACATGCTCACTCTTTCAGCCGTGGGAGTGTTATAATGCGACCGTCAATCCAACTAATCGTTGGTGAGAGAGTAGCCCAAGAGATTTCGCAGAAGGTGGTGATGACTAGCTGCCTTCCCTCTAAGTATTACACTGTTAAATTAGGAACGGCTAACGCAGATAACCCTTGTGTAACTTTAGGCGAAATTCACAAAAACAAATTAAACGTTACCTACACAGTCTTATTTCTAAAAGAATAAAAATGCTTTAAAAAACAACTAAAATGGTCCACTCCTCCTGAACGTTACATTAGCTAAACTCTTAGGCATCAGATAAAATTATATATTAAATTGAAAAACCCATATTAACCAGATCCAAACTAAAACACGAAGATACATGCACAAAGCCAAGAACCAGTTACGTAACAATTCAAGAACCTCAAAACAGAACGTTATCAAAATATACAAACAGTATGTATAACCAATAATCGCACATGCCACTCCAGCATGGGTGAAAATCACCTCAACCCTAATCGAAAAACAACAACCCATACAACACTGTATACTTACAGCAGATTATAAAGAACCAAGAACCACAATCTTATGTTTCCTACACGTATATACAGCCAATGAACGTCAGGTTTTTACAATTCTCGTATAATTATTTTTTCAAAATATCTGAACAAGAATAAGTCATTGCCGTCACTGTCTCGCTGCATCATACTTGATGAAAATGCCAAAATACCTTTCTCCAGTTAATATGACCTTTATAAGTAACAACAGGCTATCTAATAGAGATTTTACTTGACAAGTTTGTAATAAAAGCAAATTAATTATGGTCTATTTGTATCTAATACACCCGCCATAAATCAGGAAACGAATGTATGTAATTGTTTGTAATGTGTACGACTATACACACCAAGCTAACAAATGTATATTTTGAGCATGGATATGGTAAAGGTTATAGACTGTAACAGATACATAACTCTCACATATAGTAAGTTTACCATTTAGTAGGGCCCGGCATGGCCTAGCGCGTAAGGCGTGCGACTCGTAATCCGAGGGTCGCGGGTTCGCGCCCGCGTCGCGCTAAACATGCTCGCCCTCCCAGCCGTGGGGGTGTATAATGTGACGGTCAATCCCACTATTCGTTGGTAAAGAGTAGCCCAAGAGCTGCCTTCCCTCTAGTCTTACACTGCTAAATTAGGGACGGCTAGCACAGATAGCCCTCGAGTAGCTTTGTGCGAAATTTCCAAACAAACAAACAAACAAAAACCATTTAGTAGACGCTTTGCATGTTGTAAAAATTCTGCTAGAGGGAGAAAGGGGTATTAAAGAGCACCTCTTCCCTCTCTCCCCAAAGATACGAACGTAAGGATCTAAAGCCTGATCCCAGAACCCGTCTTAATGTAGGTATTAACACTTTCTGGTTGTCAGACTAGACTCATACGCGCTCTACAAACTTTCCGATATGAAACCATTCCTTTAGGTGTATAAATGTTCATGTTTAAATTATAAACGAATACGCCTTTTCTGGTTGGCTGGAACAATAAATTAAATGAGCCCCTTGCAAAATATGATTAAACTCTTTTATATTTAAAGTAGAAAGTCTGTTTTCTAGTTAGTGGAACAGCAGTAATTAGCTTCGAGATGTCTTGAAATGGATCAAGGTTGTATATTTTGTAATAATGTACTTGCACGTGTTTAACTACCACTTAAAGCACGCCTTTAAATGAAATCTATGACTCGTTTCACTCACGTCTAAAACCTTATTTTTTAGAGTTACGACACTATACAAAAATACCACCTACAGAGAAGATACGCCTGCTTTAGAAAGCTTTTTCTCAGATAAAGATGCATGTTAGGCTATTTCAGGTTCAATAATGTATTTTAGTTCTTTTTTAAGGAACATTGTACTGATATATTAAGAATTACAATTATTAAAAATAAAACACATTGTTTTAAAGTTAGCGACGACAATACCTGAACCCCAGCGGACGTTAAACTTGTAGTTTAGCACACTTGCATAATTTAGGGGCCGTACAATTTATAAAATCATTTTCAAAATGGCGAGTTTGATGTTGACGTACTTAAAAAGTATGAGCGATGATACGATGATATCGATTTTATACGAAGTGAAAAGTTGTTGTTGTTGTTTTAAATTAAGCACAAAGCTACTCAATAAGCTATCTGTGTTCTGCCCACTACGGGTATCGAAACCCGATTTTTAGCGTTGTAAATCCGCAGATATACCGCTGAGCCACTAGAGGGCACGAAGTAAAACAACATTTTTGTTATTCATCTTATACGAAGTAAGACACCAGTTTTATTTTTATCTTACACGGAGATAAACACCGTTTTTGTTATTCATCTTATACGAAGTAAGACACCAGTTTTATTTTTATCTTACACGGAGATAAACACCGTTTTTGTTATTTATCTTATACGAAGTAAATCACTACTTCTGTATCGATCTTAAACAAATTAAAATTTTTTTCACGTTTATATTGATAAAAATAATAATGTTACAAGAACGTAAGTCACCTCTCCAAGCAGAAGCTAACAAGTATTGAGTTATTAGTTGTGTATGTAATAGTGGCAAATACTGTGAAGTTGTATGAAGGTGTTCTGACTTTGTTTTAAATTTCGCGCAAAGCTACAATAGAGTTATCTGCGTTAGCCGTCTTTAATTTCGAAGTGATAGGTTAGACTCAACACAACCCATAGCCAACTCTTGGGTTACTCTTTTACTGACAAATAATGGAATTGATCGTCACATTGCCACATCCTTACGGCTGAAAGAAAAAAGCGTGTTCACCTACGGTGACCCTAACATGGCGAGTCTAGCGCCCTCACCACCAAGACAATTTTACTTAGAACTGAAAGCATGAACCTTTTTACTTTTATTTTATGAGTCTTACTGGTGATTCGAAATTATATTTTATAGAGAATCAAATCATTCTAACCCGTATAGAGTACGGTCTGCCTCCAGTAGTTAAATGAAAGTTTCCTGCATACGGTGTCGGCTTGCAAAAGAATCTGCGCTAATTTGAAGAGCTGCAGTTATGGGTTAAAATTAGGGGTTCGTTTCTAAGTAGTCGATATGTATCGTATCCAGATACATAAGTTTTACCAACAGTTCATTACAGAGTTTGACAATCTTGTCTGTAGTTTATTCTCTACGTTACTGACACTGTCTTAATCAAGTACTTCACACTTTACAGTGATTTTTCAAACTCTCAGGTTTAATCAACTAAATAGCAGCTGGAAAGAAAAGTAAAAATTCAAACAGTTAATGTATCACTATTTTGTTATTGTTAATTTGTTATGTTACTTTTATAAAATAAATGAAGACAAGATGTAGTAGTAAGTACTCATTTTCTTTGTTGAATCATTAACGTTTAGTAAAAATAATTTATTAGAAGTTCTGATTTAGGCTGTACGTAAAAGTTGTAATGTTTACTGAAAGTCTGCCGTATTTCGTGGAGATACATAAATCGTACTTGACGATGTATCGATATCAAATCATATCACGACTTGATACTTATATCGTATTGCTTCTCGACATCACTGAGTATTGCCACACATTTAGTGTCCCCCGCTGGTACAGCGGTAAGTCTAGAGATTTACAACGCTAAGATCAGGGGTTCGTTTTCCCTAGGTGGACTCAGCAGATAAGCCGATATTGCTTTGCTATAAGAAAGCACACATATTTAACTTAAACGCATATTTTGACCTCGATTTTCATTCGGTTCTGATTAGTTCTAAGAATCACAAATTTAAAATTTGTAAAAGCCTAACCTATATAAAATTACAACAAAAGTATAACAATATATTACAAGAGACACCTTGGAGAACTAGGTTTTTCAGTCAACTTGATTCAAATTAATCATCTTAAAATATATTATAAAAAATAAAGTTATGTGCTCATTTCACCAACAAAGACCAATAAAAATGTAGATTACACAAGCCTTTTCTTATTATTGGGTAACGACTTATCGATCACTTATCGCGGGTAATGTGCATAGAAAAAAATTAACTGACCATTAATGTGCCATATCGACGAAAGTGTCACATTATGTGTCACAATACACACACAATTCTTTAAGCATAATACATACATAGAAGTATCACAATATACACACAGTTCTTTAAGCATAATACATAAACAGAAATATCACAATATACACACATTTCTTAAAACATAATACATACACAAAAGTACCACAATATATACACAATTCCTTACAAACAACATAAATACAGTATAGTAATTATTATGTTGTTGAAAACCGTTAAAGAAATGAAATTTCATTCACATCTTTCTAGGATGCTGTGATGAGGGCACGTGCGTGAGGCTCGTGCATTTAAAAACTTCCACTTGTTCTGCCCATTTCTTTTTTTAACGTCCCCTCCCAGTAGATCAAGAGGCAAATCTGCAGGCTTACGACGCTAAAAATCCCGTGTTGAGAAGAGCACAGATAATCCATTGGGTAACTTCGCACTAACAACAATGAAAATACGAACGAATCTTTTCAAATTAAGTTTAGAAATTTACCTTGTTTGTTTTCTTTACGCGAAGTAAATTATTTCGAACGAATGAGATAAACCAATAATTTAATGAATGGAGAGTTAACTGGATTGCAAGTTTTGAATTAAAATAATTCATGACGATTACAATGACATAGTGCTGGATCTAACATTGGGAATCGATCATAACTCTGAGGTGGACACAACTTATATAGCATACTATGCAGCATCGCTATATAGCACAAACGACAAAACAATAAAACGTGATGAAAGAAACAACTTCCTTAAAAGTTCTCACTGTCGAGAAAAACAAAGATCATTTAACAACAATTATCCTTCTAAGTTACGATTAACCAATCACAAGAAAGGTGATTTATACTGTCCAATGAAAGAGAAGCCTATCAGGCAGGTGATTTATACCGTATAATGAAAGTGAAGCCAAACAGGTGCTTTAACTACATTAGAGTAATCCTCTTCTTTGAAGCACTTTGCTGATTCTAAACATTGTCGTTCCCATGTTGTTGTTTTTTCAATTTACACTTCAAGTAGCACATCAAGTTTGTTCTAACAATAATAATAATAATCTGTGATGACGAGAAACAAACGTAAAATTAAAGAAGCCTTAATTATACAACAACTCAAGCCCAAAATAAAACAATACAAAGGAACACCTTTATACCTATATTAATAAATATATCCAACATCTAAGCACGCCCTCTACATTCCTACACTCAATTACACAACTGCCTTCAAACATGTGGTCAGCTACCGGTCAGTAACCTTTTCTTTCTTTGTGAACCTGACGATGACTGAAGAAGGTCGAAACGTTGTTTGCTCCTCTATTAGTGCCTTCTCTATCCATACCGGCCGTTTTTAAATAAATAATAATAATAAGAAATTCAGCTTTGCATCATTACTTCGTTATGTCCATTTTCGAGACTAAGTCCGAGTACAGCTAAGCTAAAATATTATATTATCCATGTAAAAATGTCCATAGCCGTAGTTTTAATATTCAAGCGGCTGTGTGGCTATCAAAACTTAGTGTCTTTCTGTCTGAACTCTAGTGGCATAGTTGTAAGTTTGCAGACTTGTAACGCTAAAAACTAACTCGTAGCAAGCACATAAAAACTACTCTATCGTGTAGCTTAACTACAAATAAATCATTTTGCTTGACTCATACATTTTCAAAGAGAAAAACACTGTAGATACCGATAAAATATATTACATCTCATGTTTATTATAACGAACTTAATAAACATACGTAAAACACACACATAAATTATAGTTATAAGTATTTCGTACAAAAGCGATTCTGGTGTGTCAAAAAACAATCATTTTGTTCGTCGGATCTCTTAGTTCATTATGTTCCCTTTCTACAGCTTTTGGTTATAAAATAGTAAATACGGTGTTTCACCTGTATTTTTATGTATATACTTATATGATGTTGCGTATTACAATTTATTTCGGACGAGTCTCCCACAGTCGAAAATCCTTTATAAATTTAGAGAATAGGCGGAACTTTTGCAATACAAATTTAACAACATAAGTTACATGTTCTCCTAAATATATATTAAACTGAAACAAGCAAAGATAATTAAAACAACTATATAATACTAAATCCGTTACAAGGACTTGCCAGATTAAGTTGGTGTTAGAAGTCCACTAACATTTTTGATATGCTAAAAGTCCCTCCATTTTAAATCAATTGCTTCAATCAATCTGGTGTCGCTGGTGTGAGTTGAAGCTGATACATGCCAACTTTCAGAAGCCATTCTTTATTTAATAAACGTGGTCGGGAAGCCCGTGAAAAGAGCGAGTCAACTGACTGGCTGGCTCATTGAATCTTGAAGGTAATAAACACAATTACCCCCCAACTAGCTGATTGTGTCTGCCTTGTTCGAAAGGATATATGTTTAACGACATGTTATTGTCGTCTTACGATCACTAAAATGTTGAGTAGAAAACAGATTTGTACAATTTAAGTGTTTTAAGTTAATGTTGTTAAAGTTCCAAACAGAAGTATCTATCAGTCAGAAACGACCAAACAATGAAACACGTTGAGACAAAAAACGTCCTTAAAACTTATCACTGTCGAGAAAAATAAAAATCATTAAACAACATGCAATTACAAAAATACTAGTATTAAATAAGGTATGCAACTAGTAGCTATGTAGTGAAGTCTGTACCTATTGAAGGAATACAAGTATGCAATGAGGTCTGTATCAACTGAAGGAACAATAGTATATCATGAGATTTGTATTTATTGAAGGAATACTAGTATGTAGTGAGGTCTGAATCTACTGAACGAATACTTATAGATAGTGAAGGCTGTATTTACTAAATGAATACTAGTGTGTAGTATGTATCTACTGAAGGTATGGTAGTATGCAGTGAGGTATGTATTTATTGAAGGAACATTAGTGTATAGTGAAAATCTGTAGTTACTTACTAAGTAGTGGTTGTAATGGTCTAAGAAATGTTATTCAGCAGAAAGGAACTTCCTCATATTTCAAACAATACAGATCAGGCTTAATAGAAAGGTTATTATATTGTGACTAGATTACGTGCAATCGTTCCTACTAAGAGAGCAAGCATCTCAATGAAATCACAATGTACGTCCATTACTTATTAAGAACTATAAATTGATTCGTCCGCAATGCGTCATATGTCATCCATATAACATTTTTATTACAAACCATTTGACTAATGTTAAATTAAGGACGGCTAGTGCAGATGCCCTTGTGTAGCTTTGCGCGAAATTAAAAAAAACCCCAACAAAAATCAAACCTCTGATAAGTAAGCTGATGCAGTGTAAAAACCAAAAATATATCTACAAAAATAGTTTATAAAACAATACGTTTAGAATAGACAAAAAATCCAACAAAATATGGATTCAACGCAGTTTTGAGAAACCTAAAATTGTCACTCATACAAGCAACAATTCTGTGTTTGTTTTTTTGTGAATTCCACATTTTAGTTTTCTCGGAAAACAGAAAATCTGAAACGTTCGGTAAACACAGTAACACCCTCTTACGGAGTAAAAAATAATATTTGAATAACTATACGTCAGTTAGAAATATGTTATATTTTACTGCTGTGCCAATAAATATATAGAAAATATGAAACATTAAGTTATTTTTTTTTTGTTTGATTCTTGTTAACCATAACACTACACAATGATGGGCTGGCTGTGTTCTGTTTACCATTGAATTTGAAATCCGAATTCTAGCGACGTAACATTAAATTTATAAATAAAACAAACTACAGTTGTCAAGCTACAAAATATATTGTTTCTCGTTCTGGTGAGCATACAGACAAGATAACATAATCATAGCAATTTCTTTCTTTTTTTTATTTCAGAATTATCTCGCAAACAGCACAACACCAGAAATATTTGCTCGTAGTAGTACCTAATTTTGAACTGATAGACTAGAGGGCAAATAGCCAATCAACAGCTTTCACCGACTATTGTCCAATGAAAAAGTGGAATTTGACCGTCATTCTTATAACACGCTCGTGACTGGAAGTGAAGAGTGTATTTTTACTGCAATGGTCCATGAACCATAAAAACGAACATTGATTTAAATTATTTTGGTGTTTTAACGCACATTTTTATTTATGTTTATAAGGTTAAGGAAATAAAAATATTAATAAACGTATTAAATATCCTCTGTACAGTCGAAAGAGTTGAACGCTTGTGTTGGAATGTTCACACTGTTTTCTACCACCTGACCTGAAATAGTATAAAAGGGCTCCAGAGTGCCATGTAAGTCTCTTTCAGCGTCTTTGTGTGGTTTGAATTTCGCGCAAAGCTACACGAGGGTTATCTGTGCTAGTCTTCTCTAATTTAGCAGTGTAAGATTAGAGGGAAAGCACGCAACGCCAACTCTTGGGCTACTTTTTTACCAATGAACAGTGGAATTTACCGTGACTTTATAACGACCCACGGTTGAAAGGGCTAGCACGTTCAGTGTGACAGGGATTCGAACCCGCAATCTTCAGATTCGAGTCGAGCGTCCTAACCATCTGGCTTTGCTAGACCACTCTTTTCAACGTGCACATGTACTTCTGTTTACCATAATATTTCACTTTCATGCGTAGTTTTTACTAAGAATTACTTCGAGACTGATGAACTGAGGGAAGAGTAGATGCATTTTGAAGGTACAGACAAATTCGTTGTTGTTGAGTTCTATAATTTTCGTTACTCACTCAACAACGGATAAAGGTGATGTTTTACAAGTGTTGGTATTTGATATATATGAGATTAGGGCCCGGCATGGCCAGGTGGTTAAGGCACTCGACTCGTAATCCGATGGTCGCAGGTTCGAATCCCGTCACGCAAACGATGCTCGCCCTTTAAGCTGCAGGAGCGTTATAAAGTGACGGTCAATCCCACTATTCGTGGGTAAAAGAGTAGCTCAAGAAATGGCGGTGGGTAGTGATGACTAGCTGCCTTCCTCTAGTCTTACACTGCTAAATTATGGACGGCTAGTGCAGATAGCCCTCGTGTAGATTTGCGCGAAATTCAAAAACAAACACATAAACAATAAAAGATTCAGTACTTGCTGCGAAATTTATCCTGTTTTTCAAAGACACGGTGTGGAATTGTACGGCAGATACAACGGTAATACTATGATATCCCTATGTTTATATTAGTATTTTATCTATTTCAGAGTACACGAGCAATAAACCTTTTTGTGTACCTTTAATATTTACGTATTTGCGAACGCCTTGTTTCTGAAATATCACAAAAAAAAAAGAAAAAGAGGTGACATTACGAAACAATATCATATTCAAACTTAGGAAATCTCGAGCATATGAAACAGTTGTTAACAATATCATATTCAAACTTAGAAAATCTCGAGCATATGAAACAGTTGTTGTCTTTTTTAAATATAAGATTAACAGTTTTTTGTTTGTTGTAATTAAGATTCCTCGTTTCCTTCCATTCTGAATGATCACGCATTGGTACCGGATTAAAGCCCAAAGACTCTAATTGTCATGCTAATTCATCTCTCTTTACGCATGCGCAGCGAGAGATAACAATCTTTATTCACATGCACGATGAGATTGCTGTCAGCCGGATGGCGCCGTTGTAGGCATTTAATGAATACCAGCTGAAATCGACGAAATGCTATTAGTGCACAGGTGTTTTATTAATTACAAATCGCTAATGAGAAAAGCTGTCAAATGACTTTTCGGAATGTGTGTCTATTTGCCGTTCCGTTAAACGTCTGTACGAGTGGAATAGAAAACATTTTCCATTTGGTATTGAATAACGGAAATCATTGCGCGCAGATATTATTTCCGGACGCCTTAATCTCTGATTTCATTTTCAGGCTGAAAGAAGCAATTATTATATTTAATTAAGCACCATGGCAGTGTCTTTTATTTTTAAATATTCAAACAAATAGGCATAGAAATCAAATAAAAATTCACGTGTTCCGTTGGAAACTGATGCCAATTCAGTTGAAATGAAACTGTGAGAAGATTTAGTTCAAATATCTACCGACATGAAAATTAAAGATGTAACAATAAACTACTTTCCAACAAACTTCCACTTTACTACCCCCCCCCCATAAAACGATGATTAAAATGAGGTGTTAATGTACTTAGTTATACTGAGGAAATGAAACTAATTAATCATCGGAACATTTTCATTTCTCTAATGACTTCAAATTCTGAGTCAGATTTTAACGACTCTATGTTTAATGACTTACAAGAAAGATTTCTTCATAAATTACTAAACCTGTAATATTTTAAAATATTCGTGGTTAACGATCGGGAGTAAAATGTGCTTAAAAGGTATTATATTATATTTTTGTTTTTTTCGCGCAAAGCTGCATCAAGATTGTAGGTGCATAGTGGCTAGTAATATGCACTGATAGTCTAGATGGAAGGCAGTTAGTCAACAACACCCACCGCTATTTTTTTAGACCATCCTTGTCTGGACCTAATTATGAGGTTTAACCACCACTGTTGTCGCGTATCTACGGCTCCAAAGTATGAAAGGCGGGTTTAGAGAAACGGGGCGCGAACAATAAATCCTCAGATTTTTCGACTTGGCACACAAACTAGTATATCACATTGATCTAGCATGTTATAGAAATGATTAAAGAATGAAATAATTATCTGTAAAACTGGCAACGAAAGTTCTGGAATTTCGTAATAGGTAAGTATGTGTCTGTGACTAATTTACTGGGTGTGACCGTTCTAAAACTTGATTACATCTGAGAAACAAGACACGAAATATTAAATCCCATCGCCGCGGCTCAGCGATGAACGCAAAACGTATAACGATAAAAATCTGGGCTCGATACGTCGGTAGGCACAGCGCAGATAGCCATTATTTAGCTTTGTACTTAACACAACACAGGGCAGATAGAATATTGCGTAGCTTTTCGCTTAACAACAAATAAAGGATCGGCATGGTCAGGTGGTTAAGGCGCTCGACTCGTAATCTGAGGGTTGGGGGTTCGAATCCCTGTCTCACCAAACATGTTCGCTCTTTCAGCCGTGGGGGCGCTATAATGTGACGTTCAATCCCACTATTCGTTGGTAAAAGAGTAGGCCAAGAGTTGGCGATGGGTGGTGATGACTAGCTGCCTTCCTTCTAGTCTTACACTGTAAAATTAGGGACAGCTAGCGCAGATAGCTCTTGTGTAGCTTTGCGCGAAATTCATACCAAACAAACACGGATGTACGTCTTATTTAGAAGATAGCACATTTACACTGCTAAATACCGGACTTCGATACCTGGTGGGCAGAGCACAGGCAGCCTTTTGTGCTCTATAACAAATAAGAACAATTTGAAGATAAAATGAGATAAGAAGGTGTGTGTTTTAGAGAACGACATCAAACCATAATAGAAGGCTTAAAGGATAGCAGTATTAAAATAAGAAATATGACGTACTGGCAAATGTTATGTGTTTATATAAAACATATTGTGTGTATATATATTTATATATGATATTTCTCCATAGCATTATTAATGATATTTAAATGCAACTAATGACATTACCGAAAATATTAGAGTGCATTATAAGTTTCATAGTAAGTATAATATTTCAAATATTAATTATTGAAAATAAGAATAAGCTATTGGATTGGGAAGCTGACGAATTAAACCAAAACTATTCATCACACTTTAAGGTATGAGAGTAATTCATGAGTGAAAGAAAACTCTTTAGCGTGGATGGTGGGTGATAGGTTGCACTCCCTCTGATCAGGACTCTGAAATCAGAGACGGCGGAAGACAACGCTGGTAGGTTTGACACAGATACAAGAAATAAACTGAACCGTAAGTCTAGAAACTGTTACTATGAGCGAATGATAAGAGAGAAAATAGAAACTTAATGGGAAATAATGTATTGTAAGCTCCATTCGCAAGTTTTTGATCTCGAAAAGTGTACTTAGATAATGTTACAACAACACATTTTCTCACTTTATAGATTGTATGGGCACGTATGTTTTATATTCTAGTGAACATAAGTGTTCTACTGAAATGAACGTTGGATACGACATATACGAAGTATGTAAAAATAAAAGAAACTAAAACCAATGAACGAAACACATGAAAACTACTGCCTGTTTAGTAATATGTGTGTGTGACTGTTTGCGACATATTCCTGGTATGTAACTATAAGATAAGTAGAAAATATGGAGGGTTTACTTTTTATATTCGCTTCCACATTTTATTTACCTGGGTTTTATCCTATACGAAGCCAGAAACGAGAGCTTTCCAAAAACACCTGCGCAATGTGATCTCTCTCATTATTCAATTATTAATATTATGGTTATACACTTGAGAACAAGTTGCAATTTTCGAGCTATTCGAAAAGACAGAAAAGAAATAGAATAAAGTTTATAATTTTAGTAAATAACTCTCGTCTTACGTGTATTTTGCGCAACATGCAACATCTAATCAGCGCAACCAAGAAGTTTTCAATTTATCTGAGTGACTTGATTCGCTCAAGTAACGTTTTAACAAAGTACACACATGCACGCTATTCGAATATTTCGCCTGTTAAGAAAAAAACAACTTTATTCCTTTATATTTAGTAATAATAGATATCTGGATTGTGTTTAGTAATAAACTTACCTTGTCAAAAGAAAGCGACTTCTAACCTGTTTTGATGCATTTTGTGCTTTAAGTGCTTGTATAAGTCAATTTCAAAATATAAATGCACACATCCGATGTAGAAACATAAGTAAATTAAGATATATATATATTTTTAAATTATCCTTAAATTGAAGTAGACTAGCTTTCTTTTATTAGGAAACCAATGAAAGATATGGGTTCAGAAAGGTAAGGCTTCCGGCCATATTACCCAACTGTTCAAGTGTTGCATACCACAAGCAGCCGGAGAATGAAATGAATATTCATACCATTCTATACGAGTATATACCACTCAACTCTTAGGCCCGGCATGGCCAGGTTGTTAAGGCACTCGACTCATCATTCGAGGGTCGCGGGCTCGAATCCCCGTCGCAACAAATATACTCGCCCTTTCAGCCGTGGGGTTGTTATAATGTAACGGTGAATCCCACTATTCGTTGGTAAAAGAATAGCCCAAGAATTGTCGGTGGATGGTGATGACTAGCTGCCTTCCCTCTAGTTTTACATTGCTAAATGAGGGACGCCTAGCGCAGATAACCCTCGTGTAGCTTTGCGCGAAATTCAAAACAAACCACTCAACTCGCCTAAAGCAATACATATGGATTCTAGTACAACTCGTTTGTTGAAAGTGATGTTGGAAAGCTGTCGCCTTAGTATAATATGTGATTAATGGAAAGAGTGCAGGGATGAATGGGGTGTTTTGGATATCACAATCTTTAAAGGAACATATTCCAAAGGAAACAATGTTGTAAGGCCATTGTCAAGATGCACAGTTGTCAGATGGCGTATAACCTGCCGTGGTAATGAGGACTGTAATGATGTGGTGATAATCCAAAATCATTTTAATATAACTTGTTCAACCTTTTATATTTAATTATTCATTAGAAAGTACTTAATACAAATGGTAACTCATGTAATGCCACATTTGTTTAAATAAACCAGTAATAAAGATGAATGAAAACAAAAGTGGTCACAGATATGTGCAGAACATAAGTTCAATATAACTAAAGTCACACAAAGTTTCACTTATAAATTGCACATGCAAACTACGTTTGTCCCCTTCCCATGATTCAGCGGTAAGTCTGCGAGCCAATAACTCTAAAATTTACTTTCGATACCTGTAGTGAGCAAAGCACAGGTAGTCCATTGCGTACTTTTGCGCTTAACAACAACAACAAAAAAGCAAAATACATGCGGGAAATGTGATATTCTAACATGAGTTACTTTCTAAATGAAATCACATCTGTCTGAAACAAACAAACAAAAAAAACGATTTGTAATTCTTTACATTTGTCTATATCACGTATGATAGCTCTTTTCTTTTTACTGGCTGAATTTTCTATACCCATTACGTATCAGTGTCCAATTTCTATCCATTTTTTTTTATCAATCTCATTTTGCTGATTAGAAAATATATTCGCTAAATTACCCACACCGTCTGCTTATAAATCGTTTGTTTATTTTTTTAATTTCGCCCAAAGCTACACGAAGGCTATCTGCGCTAGCCGTCACTAATTTAGCAGTGTAAGACTAGAAGGAAGGCAGCTAGTCATTATCACACACTCCCAACTCTTGGACTACTTTTCTACTATAGTGAGACTGTAACGTTATAACGACCACATGGTTAAAAGTGAGAGCAGGTTTGATGTGACTGGGATTTGAACCTGCGAGCCTCAGATTATGAGTAGAGCGCCCTAACCACCTGGCCATATCGGACCTGTTTATAAATCGTTGTGTGTCAATTTACTATTAGAGCTGCTTTAGTAGAGGACAGACAACTGATCAACTCGTGAGCTACTTTTGTCTGACCGAATAGTGAGACCACTGCCCATATGATGCATCCATGACACCCAAGTGCAGTACGCCTTTTGGCAGCAACTGTTCGTGAACAATAAAACATCAAATTCACAGTTCGGGCACACTAACCAATTAGCCACGCTGGTATTTGATCAGCGGAAGCAGTTTTTCATATTTTGGGGTGTTGTATTTTTTCAACGTCTGGTGTTATTCGAGGACAACTGTTAGTGTTAAATTAACGTTTAAATAATTCCGATTAACTATCCATTAGGCACAGCACAGCCAGATGGTTAAGACGCTCGACTCGTAACCTAAGGATCGCAGGTTCGAATCCCTGTCGCACCAAATATGCTCGCATACTTTGTCTTCTCCAATATACTTTGATAAACTTATAATTTTGCCAACTAAATTTTTAGTCCAAAATAATAACCGACAGTGAACAGATAAAGATTCTAAAATGAATTCGATAGACGGAACAAAGAGTCCGTAATCCGAGAGTTGCGGGTTCGAATCCCAGTCGCACCAAATATGCCGTGGGGGCGTTATAATGTGACGGTGAATCCCACTATTCGTTGGTAAAAGAATAGCCCAAGAGTTGGCGGTGGGTGATGATGACTAGTTGCCGTCCCTCTAGTCTTACACTGCAAAATTAGGGACGGTTAGTGCAGATAGCTTTCGTGTAGCTTTGCGCGAAATTCAAAATAATAAATGACAAAGAGTCAAAATGATAAGATGGTGAGGAATTCAGAGGCCTTGTTACAAAACGTTCCTTTACAATGTAACTCTACTGTATCAAAACAAGATCGCTATATTACAACTAGCTTTGTAATGAGTTTCTAGAGAGCATAACCACGATTATTTTAAATTTCTATCTACCTTACACGTGGAAATAGCATCATTCACTTTCAGCTTAGACCGGGGGTAGCCCAGTGGTCAACGTGCTCAGCGAGAGACAGTAGTTGACCAACTACTTTCTGTCCAGTCTATCATTTTTATAAATTAGAAAGGGACATGCGCAGGCAGTCCTTGTGTAACTTTTTGTGAAAATTTAAAACAATTACAAAAAAAAAAACCAACAACTTCCTATTCCCAAACACTCTTGTCTACCTTCCATGTTTCGTGTTCCACCAAAGAGAATTTTAACAAAAAGACGTACCAGGTGTAAATGGTCTTTTTAAGGACCTTACGAAGAAGAAAAAGAATAATTGAACTCGTATATTATAACACACTTCAGTCTAAACTATTGAAATCATATCCCCTTGTGGATCAGTAATAAGTTTATGGGCTCACAATGCTAAAATCCGAGATTAAATTTCCAGTAGTGAATAGAACACAAATATCCCATTGTGTTGTTGTGGGCTAATACAAACAAAAACACACAAACACAATCCCAAACACCACAAAGGACATAATTATACACCAGACTTTTATTTGTTACTAATTACAAAACTATACAATGGGCTATCTGTGATGTGCCCACCAAGAGTACCGAAACCCGATTTTTAGAGTTATGGTTAAGCCTTCAAACTTTTCACTGAACTACTAGTGAGTATGGAGACTAAGTCGTTTTCGTACGCCTTTTTATTTCAACTGATACTTTACTTGATCTAGAAAGATACTGATATATTGTGCATACAATACTCTGACATAGACATGGGAATGTATTTTCTGCGACGTAATACCTTTTACAAATCATATCCAATAACGCTGTTTCTGTTGGCATCGAGTAGCATCATAATAAACAACGACGTAGTGAAGTTATGAAGTGATATATTTATGGTGGAACATGCTACATGTTTAGATAGAGCATTGGTCCGTCTTCTTCAAACAGTGTTCTGTTGTAGTATGTTCCACCACAAATAAATCACATCATTATACTAATAAATCATTGTTCCCCTGTTTGTTACTACGTTAGCATAATGCGCTTCCTTACTTAAGATAGCAGCGGGATTAGCTCTTAGAACTCACTGATTCGAATGCATAGTTTCCACAGCCAGCACATCTTGTTAGAAAAACCACAAAACATTTCAGAGAAGAAAAAGTAACAATGTATAATTGTACATAATTCTAAAGATGATAAATTATTATTTGAACTACATACATATATATATATATTTAATTTATAGGAATATAGTCAACTATAATACGTTTTATATAAAATGTACTCGTCTTATATGTATGAGAATTTTTGTTAACTTTTATATCACCTGCCACAAGACCAACTCACCTACCTGTCTGTAATCTCGTGAACAGAACCAGCCAGATTATTATGGTTGATAACAGCATCCTAGAAGTGAACCTGAACAGAATGGAGAAGCCGTTGGTGTATGTCAACATTTCTCACTACATTGGCAATCAGACTAATTGATTAAAAAAACAACAACAACTGACACCTTTAACAGCTTAGTCTACACTTGAAAGTGTTGATATCTGGCTTAAGGCGATCATAAAGCCCACCAGTGTTTGGCAAATAACCCGTTTTTCACGAGGAAAGACAGTGCCGTTACAAAGCACCTAAGTAATATCAGAAAGTATGTCTTGTGGGGTTGTTTACGACATCGACGAGCGCTTGTTCTTTACTGAACGCGAGTGAACAGCGGTTCTAGGTATAAGCAATGACTGCAGATGACCGAATGGTGGCGCTAAAAAATGAACGTATATATATATATTACCTACTACTACATCACACAATACTTAGAAGTAAACAATTTACTCAAGTAAAGCCTTCATTTTTCTCTAAGGCTTAAAAGAAGCCTTAAGTTGTAGCTTTAGACATTATAAACGTATATATATATATATACTTTCATGACTCTAAGGTTTCCATCAAAGCTAAGCGTGAGATTTACAGGTTCCTTAATCACCTACAAACAGATTGACTAGCTAGTGTGTAAAATCGCTGTTAAGGATATGGCTTCAATACCTCAACTACAGGAGAATGACAAAAGATGTCGCTGTTAGATGAATTAAGTGTTTTCTAAAATCTTCTCTGATTTCTTTTTTCAGCAAAAATAATAAAAAGAAAAGGTGTTTATGTGTGAGAGAGTCAACATTTGTATCTGCTTTAATTATACATGTTCCAATAACATTGTTCCAATTTATCGATTCTCGTCTGTCAAATACGTATTTCTGAGAAGGAAATAACAGATTTCGAAATGTAAGCATAAAAATCGAAAATTACACACCGTATAAAATTATCCCTCATGAAATTTGTAAAGCCATTTTAAGAATCAACTTCGTAAAACGTATTATCCAGTATTTTGTGTAAGAGCGCATGCGTACCAAACTGGGGAACCATGCAGATAAACATGTGAAATATTTATTGATAATGAGCTAAGGAAACACTAGAATACAATTACAGAAATAAAGTACACAACGCGAAGGTGCGTTCTTAATATTTTATTATATGCATATTTCATAAGAACAGTAAAATATTCGCTTACTTGTATCACTTAAAGTTATTACCACAACCGCAATATAAATATAGTAATGTTCCCTCTGGTGGAAAATCAATTTTAAAAATAATAGTTCTTTTTTTAATTTTAGACAATAAATATTCACGTAGTAACCATAATTTTGCTTAGAAAGTTTCTCTAAAGTTAAAGGCCCGGCATGGTCAGGTGGGTTAAGTTGTTCGACTCATAATCTGAGGGTCGCGGGTTCGAATCCCCGTCGCACTAAACATGCTCGCCCTTTCAGCCGTGGGGGCGTTATAATGTGACGGCCACTTTCACTGTACGTTGGTAAAAGAGCAGCCCAAAAGTTGGCAGATGATTAGCTACCTTTCCTCTAGTCTTACACTGCAAAATTAGGGACGACTAGCGCAGATAGCCTTTGAGTAGCTTTGCGCGAAATTCAAACTCAAAAGTTAAAATTTATCACTCTTCTTATCCTTTAAGTCTGTTTACTGAAACACCACAAAAATAAATTCATTGCTTCCAAGATATTAGCATTTTCTCCTTGAAATTACTAAATGGTTCCCAAACTCCATTTACTAGCTGTACATGTAAGTGCTAAGATATTTTAAAAGTAATTTGGTATTCTGTGTTTGGAGTGTAAAATGCCTTATTAGTTTTAGGCTTAGCAAGCATTGGTAAACTAAGTGTATAAAAATCTACAAAACTGTAATTTATTTGTTGTTAAGCGCAAAGCTATAATTATTTATCTGGACTTTGCCCAGCACGAATATATTAACCTGATTTTTAGTGTTATAATCTAACAGTCTTACGGGTGAGCCACCATGAGGTGGGAGGGGTGTCTACAGACGTTTATCTTCCATATCTAAATCAATTAGAGAATAAATATTATACATGATTTTTATTACTAACCTGAATATTTAATTACTTTTGCAACAAAGTGTGAAAATAAAACTTTATAATGCTACTATGTGGCTGATTGGTAAATCTGAGAGCTTATAACGCTAAGAATCGGATTTCGATACTCTGGGTTGACAGAACACAGATAGCCCGTTAAATAGCTTCGTGCTTTAAAACAACGAAACGAAGAGAATGCTTTTGTTCTCTATTATTTTGATCACTGGTTTTTCTCTTTTTTTCCTTTCATACACACGCACCCAAACAAATGTACACATATTAGAAAAGATACATAAACGAATTATGTTATAAACATTTCCTTACAAGGTATCATTCTATGTATCAGTATCTTTACTAAAGACAGGTATAACAAACGATGTGTTGAAAAAGGGTAATCGCACGATATTTTATTTAATTCTTAGCATAAATCTTAGTACGTTGAGGTAATCAAAGGTCTAGCATGGCCAGGTGGTTAAAGCAATCGATTTGTAAGCTGAGAGTCGCGAGTTCAAATCCCATCACACCAAACAGGCTCGTCCTTTCAGCCGTGGGGGCGTTTAAATGTCACGATCAAACGCACTTTTCGTTGGTAAAAGAGTAGCCCAAGAGTTGGTGGTGGATGGTGATGATTAGCTGCCTTCCTTCTATCTAGTCTTACACTGGAAAATTAGGGACGGCTAGCGCAGATAGTTCTCGTGTAGCTTTGCGCGAAATTAAAAAAATAACAAACAGTCAATAGTCAGGTAGTAATAGAGACAGTTATTATAATAAGTAACATTAAAGGCAATTGGGACTGTAACATTTTACGATATAAAAAGTGGGCACACTGTTAAAGCTAACACTAGACAGTTCTTTAGATTTTATGTTTCCATAACGTGAACCATGGAACTAAAATGTTCTTTTCTATAAAATATGTTTATAATTTTAAATGTATTTTTATTTATTAGTTTTCCTGAACCAATTACCTCCACATTTACCAACACGATATGTTGTGTATTAATTAAAAAAACAAACCTTCTCTTATCAATATTATGTAAGACTAAGTTGCCCCTGGTGGTACACCCATAAATCTGTGGTGTATAACGCTAAGTAATGAGTTTTGATAGCCACAGTGGGCAGAACACAGAAATTAGGTATTTCATTATACAACTTTGTTAACTGACGATTAAAGGAATAGTGACATGGCTGAGCAAAATTTAAGGAATTATGGGAACCTAGTGAGATGTTAACTTTGAATTCACACGTTTTATTATGGTTTGAGCTTGTGCTTGTGCTTAGTTGTTCAATAACTTTTCGTAGATCTGCACCCGCTCCCCTTAACAAAAAAAAAAAAAAAAGAAATAGAATTTAGTTGGAAAACGGTTAGAATTTTGTCAGCAGTTTTCAATTTGGTCGGGAGGACTTATCTCTTAACAATACTGTAGTATTTTGTTGTCGAAATTATTAATATATGTTAAGAGGTTTAGACTCAAAGAAACGTAAGGCAGTGCGAGTAAAATAGTTTTTTTTTCAATGATCGATATATAATTATACTTTTAAAATAATTCTAAATATTTAATATCTTAACTTAGTAATTTAGAAATCAATTCGAAATTTTGAGAGCTCGTAGCTGATCTTATCCCAATGCCGAAAATTCTTTATTTGATTGTATAATTCTCGTTTCAATTTCCAATACTTACATATTATTACTATTTATTTAAATGTTTTTCTCTTACAAAAATGAAATATATATAATACATTTTGAATATTCATATATATTTACTGTACGTTTGTCTATACATGCGCATGCACAAACGAAAAATCACAAAAGCTTTTCCTAGAAACTCGTAATTTACAGGTTCTTTTCAAGGTTATCTAACTTACGATTGTGTTTTCTTCATGTTTTCAAAAGCTTAAATCATACGAACGCTGAGTATAAAGTTTCAAGTGAATTGCTAAAAGTTTGTTCCTAAAGGATTATTTGGAGATATTTTATGATTACCCGACTGTCATCCAGCCTGGATCAACTTTAAGTCCTTGTAAATTTTATGAAGTCATTATGTCATATGTCATTCTCACGAAAAAAACAAAGAGGTGGAATTTTGTTTGGTGTTTAATCTTAAGTAACTTTTAATCCAAATCTACAAACTCTTGTAGAGGTGTGTCGCTAGAACTAAGTGTCACCGTGTCCTTGATTGGCTGATTAAAAAGACCAACATCTACGTGAGAGAGACAGTTATAATTCTAGATTATGTATGGCACTATACTTCATATCGCTACAATTCCAAAAAACTTGCTGGCCAATTTGCTGCTGTTAGTAGTTATAAAAAAATGAACTAGTTGAAGTGTAAAGTAAGAAAACCTATCAACTAATGGGATATTTTACTGTAACCATCTTGCCCGGTTATCAACAGTTGTACGTTTCGCTTTTCCTGTAACCGTTGTACGTTCCGTTATTCCTGTAACCCTCTTGCTTGGTTTTAACCGTTGTACACTCCTTTCTTTAACTGTAAGTCTCTTGTTTTATTTTCAATCGTTGCACGTGTCGTTTTTTGTAAGTACTTGATCTAAAAATTGTTTTGAATACAGAAATTGGCAAAAGCATGTAATAAAACGGACGGATAACAATTGAAAGAAAAATTTATATTTTTACTTGTATAATAACAATGATATTTGAAAATGAATTATAAATAAAATATCTAGATAAGATCTAAAGAAAACAAGAAACGTATTTGTAATGTACAGTTATTGACCTGGCGAATCTCTGTCATGTCCGCTTGTACATCAACGAAATCGACATCTTGAAATGTATTACTAGGAGGGTAGATCATGGCTACTCACATTTCAGAAAACTAAAATATACTAAAACACATCGTACAAAATTACGTGCATTTGAATACTACTTAAACTTTCTAGCTTAGTTTCCACAAAACAGACTTATCATTTTGTTTACTCAGTAGCTTAACTCGTCCCAAACAGGCTCATCATATTGTTTACACAATAGGTTAACTCGTCCCAAACAGGCTCATCATATTGTTTACACAATAGGTTAACTCGTCCCAAACAGGCTCATCATATTGTTTACACAATAGGTTAACTCGCCCCAAACAGGCTCATCATATTGTTTACACAATAGGTTAACTCGCCCCAAACAGGCTCATCATATTGTTTACACAATAGGTTAACTCGTCCCAAACAGGCTCATCATATTGTTTACACAATAGGTTAACTCGTCCCAAACAGGCTCATCATATTGTTTACACAATAGGTTAACTCGTCCCAAACAGGCTCATCATATTGTTTACACAATAGGTTAACTCGTCCCAAACAGGCTCATCATATTGTTTACACAATAGGTTAACTCGTCCCAAACAGGCTCATCATATTGTTTACACAATAGGTTAACTCGTCCCAAACAGGCTTATATCATTTACTTTATAGGTAAGGCTTATCATTTTGTTTACTCAATGAAGTTAACTCGCTTCACACAGGTTTATGTTGTTAACTCTGTAGGCAAAGACTGTTAAAAAGAGGTTAAACTAATTTCATACCAACAGAATAGTATCTGATTCTTTTATTTTGTTTGGGAGAGGTGGTGGTGGTTATTTATGACGAAAATAAGACGCCGCAATCTAAATTTAGAAACAAGAAGCAAGATTCCAGATGATGAAAGTTTCTTTACGTTGTTTAAAATCAAGATTCCAGATGATGCAAGTTTCTTTATGATGGCTACGATATAGTCACATTTCCCCACACGTTTACTTACGCGTAATCCACTTTACACGTATTCGTGGCTCAGCTTCTTTGTATTCTGGACGCAGACCTCTAGTAATTAATTTTCTGAGATCGTGAAAACTGGAAATGAAATTACGTCAGTCAATCGATCTGATAAAAAAAGCTTAGTAACTTGTTTTTCACGAGCAGTACCACCGAAAATTAAACAGATTAGTTGTCTGTCAATTTCTCTCTCTACATGCCTGTCTTTTTTTTCTATTTATCGCGTCCTCAGTCTAAATCTATCTATTTCTCGTTGATGTCGTAAACTATTTAGTTATATATTTTCCCGTACACCTAAGTAATTAAAGTTTAAACTGCTGTAAGGACATGTCATGAGAGCAACAGATGCAAATTGAACGAGTTTGTTAAACAGTAACAAGCTGTAAAACTTTAATTAACATTTGTTTTTTTCTATTTAAATGCAATTTTTATCTAAGCTGATAAACGAAGATTTCCACTTCTCTAGTTTTAGTGACGAATCAGTCATGCAAGTGAACTCGATATTTATAAACAAATAAACGATAAGTAATTGCATATCATTCACTAAAGGCGATTCAATGACTAGCATTCCGGGCTGCTTACTTGAAAACCCAATGTTCAAGTATGCAATATGCCTCTGAACACTCTCCGTACTTTCAGTAATGGTTGCTTTATAAAATTGAGGGTCGAAAACAAGATACAAGTATGGGGCCTCTGACTCGGGCGTTTGTCCGTGTGGGGCGTAAGATAAAGTTCAAGTTCGAAATCCTAAATATATATCGTACTGACATAATCGTTTGAAGTGAAATTTAGTGTTTCAGATTCTATTTCTTGTAACTAAATTCTCCAATTTCTTAGTGCATTTGAACAGTTACACGTCATGTACACACTACAGGAGAGGCATGGCATGGCCAGGTGGGTTAAGGCGTTCGACTCGTAATCTGAGGGTCGCGAGTTCGAATACCCGTCGTACCAAACTTGCTCGCTCTTTTAGCCGTGGGTAAGTTATAATATGACGATCAATCCCACTATTCGTTGGTAAAAAGGTAGCCAAAACGTTGGCGGTGGTGGTGTTGACTAGCTTCCTTCCTTTTACTCTTACACTGTTTGTGCAAAATTCAAAAACAAACACTACAGGAGAGTAGACGAAGTAATTTTTATTTGAGACGTGTATCTTGGACTGCGCAAATTCCCAATGAAAGGTGTGTGTGTGTTTGTTTCCTTATAACAAAGCCA
Organism: Tachypleus tridentatus; assembly: GCF_004210375.1. Taxonomy (NCBI): domain Eukaryota; kingdom Metazoa; phylum Arthropoda; class Merostomata; order Xiphosura; family Limulidae; genus Tachypleus; species Tachypleus tridentatus. The sequence continues at coordinate 47,678,913 of NC_134826.1, read as the reverse complement.
CATCGGGCTATCTACTGTGTCCACTGAGGTGAAACGAACCCCCGATTTTAGTGTTGTTTGCTAACTTGAAGATGACCTAGGAAGGTCAAAACATTGTTTACTGCTTATCAATAAAAGTTTTAATACCCATACCAGCCGTTTTGAGATAAAGTAGCTGAAATAGTCGAGGAAAAACTGAAAATCAAAACAGAATTGAAAAAGAAATCTGGAGATATAGGTTGAAATTTTAGTTTGATTTCATTATTCAAACTTTAGGCAAGTTTTCTTTGATCAACTTGTATTATTTCTTAATAATATAGAATTTATATAAAAATTGCATACATACCGAAGCGTTTTGTTTTTCACTTCTTATTTATTTAAATATTCATTCTTTATTATGGGTCGTACATATTTCCTTGTTTCCATCGTTTTCCTGAATTACCAAACGCAAATTTAGTTTTAGTTTTTTGCAATAAAGAGAGTTGAACCGAACTGTGTGTAATTGCTTTTCCGTGTAAGAATACTTTTCTAAGCAAAACACCAAACACAATATGAGCTCATAAGTCACATCTTAAACGTACGTCTTTACAAGTAAAGAGCAAACGAAACGCTTTTGATTTTAGTGTTTACTAATGGAGCGCCGCGAAGGCACTTTAAAAAGATAAAAGATACTTTTCGTAACCGTGTCATAATATTTATTTAAAAGGTTTGCATTATTCTTAATGGAGGTAGGTGATATTTGTATAACGTCGTATCAAAGGCTCGTGCGTCTTTAATTTGTGCTTTACATAAACCAATGGATTAGTCAGTCTATAAACAAAAATAGTAGTACCGAAAAATGACAACGGTTGTATTTGCATATTGTGAATACTTGCTCTAATACAGAAAAAAAATCCTGGTTAGTATTTCATTACTGAGTTATGTGCTTCAAGACTTCTGTATATATTTTATCCTCATATAATCTACATCTACGTTCACTAGCTGCTTTATTAATAAATATACGCACCCCGCTAGTACAGCGATATGTCTCCGGATTTGCAACGCTAAAATCAGTGGTTCGATTTCGATCGGTGGGCTAAGCATATAGCCCGATGTGGTTTTGCTATAAGAAAACACACACACACACACACACACACACATTAATAAATATATTATCCTGCTTAAAATGTCTCCTGTTTATGTTTTCCAAGTATAATGTTCCTTAAATTATAAATTATTACAATCTGCATTTGCGAAGTAGAAATGAACTTTTCGTATTAGGTTCGTAATAAAAAACAGTTTCAAACCTTAAAATCTCAAACACGATTTCAGTTTAAGAGCACAAAACTTTACTCTCCCGAAAACTGCTTTTCCAGGAATGCACAGTGCTCACTTTCTGTCTATTCTAGTTTGTCTGTTGTTGAGCACAAAACTACACAAAGAGCTACCAGGAGTATCGAAACTCGGTTGTTGTTTTTCTTATCGTCGTAAGCTTGCAAACGTACCGCTAAGCTAGTTGTTCATTAGCTATAATCTATTTGAAAATATCTGTAGCAAATTGCTACGGTTTATTTACCTATCTGTTATTTAGCCTCACAAAAGAATCTATGGTTTTGGAATACGGGAATACAATTTACTAAGAACTTTTGTCCTATGCTATTTGAATAAAGGGCCTTTGTTCTTCAACGAACTTAATGTACATCACTGCTTCACACAGTTATAACTTTATAAAGCAAGTCACGTGCTCTGTTTGGAAAGAAAAAACGAAGGAGAAAATTATGAACTTCCTCGCTAACAGAGGTAGCTAACAGTGATGTTATCGTTAGCTTCGTTCAAGAGCTACATAGTATACATTAGAAAGTTCTAATGAGAAAGCTAATTTACTTAACGAAAGCTTTAACGAGCAAGTCGGTCATGCACGTAGTTGGTTTGACACACACAAAAGTTGTCGCCAGATTCATTATAAAACAAGATGTGTCATTAAACCTATCTGACATTAATATGTTTTAGCGAAAAACCTGTCACAGGATAGTTGCATATAAAGTACAGCACGTGAGAATGAAGCTCAACCGTGTTCGGTCCAAACGTCATCTCAGCAAGATAAATAGACATGTTAAATTAAGAACGGGCTAAAATGCTGTGATCAAAAATGACTTTAAAATATCCACGTAATAAAAGTCTATTATGCAAAAACAACCACGCCATGCTCTGACTGTGAAGTTGATAAATTCTTATGTAAATATAGATACATGTCAGGCTGGAATATACATTTCGTATTTTCTGTCTAAGTAAAGGGAAGGGAAGTAATACTACATGATACTGTTGGTTTTCTACAGCCTTTCCACTGATTTAGGGCTTACGAACATCCCAGCTTTGTGATGTTATTATTATATTAAGCATAATCAGTTTAATCTATGAAACCGATCTATGTGTGTATGTTCTAATATCTTGAGGACAGCTTTCAGTCGATAAAGCGTGTATTCATATAACATTTATGCCACTTCTTTGATAAAAAATGTCGTCCGAAAAAAAACACACAGAACTGATGTTTTGATAAATATATGAAAATAGACATTTTGAAAATTAACTTCAATGTAAGCGAAACGAAGACTTTTTATAAGCATTATTTGAAGTTCCATGGTGTGACTTTCATTGTTCACTTCTACCTTACTTTAACTTCGACATTGGGTTATAAGTGTTGTTTGGAGTTTTATGGCGTGACTTTCATTGTGCACTTTTATCTTAATTTAACTTTGATGTGGTATTTCAGTCATGGGAGCGATATAATGCGACAGTTAATCCCGTTATTTGTTGATGAAAGATTAGCCTAAAGGTTTGTAGTGGGTGATGCTGACAAGCTGCATTCCCTCTAGTCTATCACTGCTAACTTAGAGAGACAAATTAGGCAGGCAGCTCTCGAATAGTTTTACACAAAATTCAAAGCAAACAGAATTGCACTTTGGATATACACCTGTAGTTTCGATTTCTTTCGTATATTATTGATTGTGTGTATATTATAATCAATCTACATAACTTATGCGAACATTCAGTTATAAAGTTATTTGAAGTCCCAAATAAAATCCAAAGAATACTATTTAACACGAAGAGAAAAATTTAAATTAACATTAGAACTTTTTTATGTAAATCGAGCTGTTTACGATAAACGGTTTAGTTTGTTTTGAATTTCGCGAAAAGCTACACGAAGGCTATCTACACTAGCCTTCCCTAATTTTGCAGTGTAAGACAAGAGGGAAGGCAACGAGTCATCACCGCCAACTCTTGGGCTACTCTTTTACCAACGAATAGTGGGATTGACCGTCACATTATAACGCCCCCACGGCTAAAAGAGCGAGCATGTTCGGCGCGACGGGAATGCAAACCCGCGACCCTCAGATTACGAGTTGCACGCCTTAACCTACCTGGCCATGCCAGGCCTATGTTAGAAAAATCAAATAAAAACTAAACTGACGTATGAATATTATGTGGAATTATACAGTAGTGAAGTCATCTTCACGTTATCTGAACAACGAATATGTAAGTGGAAGGACTCTGAATAGAAAAATATTGTTTTATAGTTCAGAATATATGGTCATCAATAAAGTCTAATATTTCTATTTAGCTGAGCACATCATAGAAACTTACCATGAAAAAAAAAAGTCTGTATGATGCTATCTCATCTACTATTGATTCATCTTCAGAATTGGCCTCATTATCTGAAGCAATTTCCATCAGTTTCTTTAATTTGACCACGTACCCCGCTGGTACAGCGGTAAGTCTACGGACTTACAACGCTAAAATTAGGGGTTCGATTCCCCTCGGTGGACTTAGCAGATAGCCTGATGCGGCTTTGTTATAAGAAAACACCCACACACAATTTGACCACCATACCTATTGTTTGGTATCCTATCGCTAACACCTCCCCCCCTGGTAACTGAGCGATAAAAGTAAAGAACTCTAGATTTAACACTCATGTTTCGATACCCGCGGTGGGCAGAGCACAGATAACCTTCTGAGTAGCTTCCTATATCGAAAGCAGGCTTCAGTGTGATATTGATAAAAGAAATATAAAATACCATGTTTTTCCCAATTAACGCCCACGAGCAAATTGAAAAAAGGGGGCGCTAATTATAGAATTTGAACTATTTTTCACAGGTGATTTGTTAATTTCAATGCTAATAAATGTTTATGGTTGTAATAAAAATTACAATTATAAAAGTGAATTATATAATAATTATTATATTATATTATATTATATTATTATAAACATACGGTGGAGGTCGATAATTAGGGAAATGGTCTTAATTAGGGGCAATATGATAGCTCAACTGCTATTTCCCTATTGTTTTAGTTCCCCTGATGGGACAGCAAAAATCGGGGGCTCGATTCCTTTCTGTGGAAACAGCCATTAGCCTGATGTGGCTTTGCTATAAAAGACACACACCATTATACTTTTAATGAACACTGAAGTTTCAAGCTGTTCTTTGAAGTAAATCACAAAGCTAGAAAAGGGACTATTTATGCTCTGTCCATCACGGGTATCGAAACATGATTTCTAACGCTGTATGTCCGCAGACATACTGCTGTGCAGATGCGAGGCGAAGTTGTAAAAATATGCAGTATTACACATTGTGCAAAGGTAAAACAATATTAGGTTTATCTGCAATAACTTAGTATGAACTCCTTTGTTTTAGCCACGCATACTCCCGCTGATATCATCCCCCTGACGTCAGTAGTCTTTAAAAGGTATACCATATCTTATGACGCCATCGGGGCGTTATAATGTCACGGCCAATTCCACTATTTGTTGGTAAAAGAGTAGACCAAGAGTTGGCGGTGGGTGGGGACGACTAGTTGCCTTCCTTCTAGTCTTACACTGCTAAATTAGCGTAGGCCAGGCGCAGATAGCCCTAGTGTATTTTTTGAGCCAAATTAAAAACAAACAAACATGTTTCATGACTTTTCCAGGAATGACTTTTGTAATCTCTTCGACATTGAGGAAGGAAACTAAATTTTATTAAAGGTTTTCCTTCGTTGAATATTTTTGAAGCTACTGTCCATTTCTCTTGATAACTTACGTCACGTCTATTATAGAACTTCCAGAACAATATCATTAATGACTTCTTTTTAAAATTGCACTTTCAGTTCATTTTAAATTGTAAGTACTCAAATAACAATGAATTGTTACATTGTTTTTGAACCTACGAACGCATTCATTCATTAGTAGATCAAACATTGCTATCATTTCCACTCGAACTAAAAAATTCCATTTCCGGAATAATTTAATTCATGAGCAATTTCAAGAAAAGCTAGACATATTTTGTCTTAATCATGCTACTAGACGCTGCTGTTAAATGTCTATTAAATGTTTGAGCCGTAAGATGTATATTGAAGAGTCTGCTTTGGACGGGCTCTCGATTTTTTTTTTCCAGGTCATAAAGACATTACACATGTAAACTACTTTTCTCATAAAATTATAAAGTTATTTTAACATACAACCAGGAATGAAAACCGTCGTCAGACAACTGTACTTATGTGTCTTTTTTTTACCATGTCGACAAATAATTAATTAACAAAACAATAGAAAACTACAACCATTTTTCACTTTTCAAAAATGCTTATTAAACTGATTTTCATTTGGTAAGCAAACAATACCTTAAGGTTACACAGGTTTGTGTTTTATTAACAAAATCCTTGCTTGATCCGCTATATTTTGTGGATATATATGAACCAGTATTAGAGGTGTCAAGTTCAGGTATCTTAATATTATCATAATTATTTGTTTCTTCAAAGAAAGAAGAAAATTATCTTCAACTACATTTGTCTTCTTACTTCTGCACCGATTGTTTTTTTTTTTTCAATTCGTTGTCAGTTGATACCTTTGTTGAGGAATAAACATAAACAAAATTATACTGGCGTTTTTTTTCGACTTCCTCTCATTGCTCTGTTTTCTTTCCCCACACCAGATTTATATGCAGTTGATCTTTTACTAATGTTTCTACATAAGTGTTAAGTTAAATAATTATTAATTAATTAAATTGTAACTAATTTAATCCTTGTTTTATTCCACTGTTTCAAGTAAGTTTCTCGCTTGATTAATTCTCCATTTTTTTAAGTATTTGCCTTCAAGATTTTTAGTTTTGTTTTGTTTTTGAAATTCGCGCTAAGCTACACGAGGGCCATCTGCGCTAGCCGTCCCTAATTGAGCAGTGTAAGACAAGAGGGAAGGCAGCTAGTCATTACCACATACTGCTAACTCATGGGCTACTCTTTTACTACAGTAAGACTGTAACGTTATAACGACCACATGGTTAAAAGGACGAGCAGGTTTGGTGAGACGGGGATTTGAACCCGCGAGCCTCAGATTACGAGTAGAGCTCCCTAACCACCTGGCCATGCCAAGTAGATTTTTAGAATCACGTGCGTAGCTGTTCCGCACTCGTTTTATTTTAAACTGGTATCAAACCACGAATTGTCTGTAACATTTTTATCGAGATATCTCTAGAACATGCTGTTGTTGACACATTGTTATACACTCTTACTTTCAGCCAGAATATTTTATCAATGAATGCTACTATATACCTAGTGTGTTATGAAACCCACTCGCACTTGTACTAGAATGGTCTATAATAATACTTATAAGTATATATATATTATAAAAGTTATAAGAAATGTTTTATATAAGGTATACCAGATGTTGTAACTTAAAACCTTTGTCAAATGCCTATTAGGTTCTGATAGCTCGGGATCCTCTCGGTTCTAAGGATTTATATATCAACAAAGATGCAGGGACATTTACAACAAAATTCTTTATTTTTTACTCATACGTTTTAGTCCTTTTTTTACAGGCATTGATTGTTTCTTTACTTTAAGTACAAAGCCACGTAATGGACTATGCGTGTTGTTTCCACCACAAGTATCGAAACGGAATATGAGTGTTGCGAGCTATCAGATTTAGCTGAGCACTGAAGATGTGCGCATATTAGTAAATTGGCTTACAACTATGTAGGGAAATAGCGGGGAATAAAACACAGACAGCACTAATTACAACTTTTAGATTTCCAATGTTCACTGAATATTAATAAATATAATTTGTGATCCCCCTCCAACAAAAAGTAAATCCTTCAAAATGCCATTAAACTCTACTATGGATGGATCCGAAGCATTATTTAGAAATAAATAGATAAATAAACTCATTAACATCAGAATTCGTTATCAAAATAATATCAACGTTTTTTTTACGGTTAAATTCGAATCTTTGGGTTTGGTTTGGTTGGAATTTCGCGCAAAGCTACACGAGGGATATATGCGCTAGCCGTCCCTAATTTAGCAGTGTAAGACTATAGGGAAGGCAGCTAGTCATCACCACCCACCACCAACTGTTCGGCTACTCTTTTACCAACGAATAGTGGGACTGACCGACACATTATAACGCTCCCACGGCTGAAAGGGCGAGCATGTTTGGTGCTACAGGGAATCTTTAAGAAACCTGCTAGCAAATCAAAGCTCCTCTGAACAATGAGTTCTGGGTAGTTTCTTTTAAGATTTCTACAAGAATATTATCAGCGAATAATTCCATTAACATAACTTAGACACTTTCTGGTTACGAACAAATCTTGATTTGTGTCAACATGTTGGTTTCATTCAAATGTAGATCACTAACTTTTTTATTATTTCCAAAATATTCCGCGCTTTGATTGATTTCTGCAGTTGCCTTATAGCTTTTAAGCTCGTTCCCAGGGGTTTTCTGTAACATTTCATGCTGGTTCCTTGGGGTGTACTCATAAAGAATTCAAGACTACGGAAGATGGGTATCTCTGGTCCCAAAGGAGACCTTATATAACAGGCAATTCGGTTAATGGATATGCTTTGGCAGTAATACTTTTTCGTGCTTATTCAACCAGGATGGTATTCAAGCACACTACATGTTTCTTTCAGTTACAATGTTACAAAATATGTGAGTTGCTAAAACGTCTCTCAATTTGCACAGCTGCAGTTAGTGAATTCAGTCTTATACGCTTTGTGCCATTTGCAGAAGCCATCTTTTATTTTGTTTCCTGATCTAGCTATGTTTGATAAACAAGAAATTTATACATAAAATATAGACATTTTCTAAAACATGTTGTGGTGCTTTTATTAAGAAAGATTGATTTTTAGTCTGGCAAACTTGAAATAAAATTGTATGCGCTTTAAAAGTTGTATAAAAATAGACTTAAGCGAAAATTAAAAATACTAAGAAGAATATAAAATAAGAAGTTCAAAAATTGTCCAGTGTTAGACAAATTAACTATCAATTCACCACTGTTTCTTTTCTGTAACTTTAAATCCTGGGTTCGATCCCCGAAAGAATGCATCGCTTATATAGTTTGTTTGTTGCTTTGTTTTAAGTTACAATGAAACACAAACTTTGCAGCACGTGTGAGAAAGTGAAATAAAACATTGCGTACTTACTCATGCACTACTGCTACAGTATCACGCTTAACTGGTCATACTGTGTACAAGTTTTGTGTGTCTGCCTTTCATGTTCAGACCTCACTCTGAAATCTGCTAGTCGCGATTTCGAATCCCGCTGCCGACTTTTCTGTCGTGAGGACGCCATAATATTACGGTTAATCCCATTTTTTGTTGGTAAAATAGTAGCTCAAGAGTTGGCGGTGGGTAATGATGACTAGCTACCTTCCCTCTAGTCTTACGCTGCTAAATTGGGAACGACTTAGCAGATAGCCCTCGTGTAGCTTTGCGCGAAATTAAAAACGAACAAACAATCAAATTTTTGTTACACAGAAAAAGCCGAGATATTTAAAAAACACCTAGAAAACACGTTCAAGACACATCATGAACCAGACATGAACAGATACTTTTATAATACAGTTACCAACTTTATTGATCAAAACAGAAGCATTTTTACACCTAAAGTTCCAGTCAACATATTACACACCAAAAAAAAACAAAAGACTGGAGCACTCATCAACTGATAGAACATATCACTGTAACAGAAGTCGTAACTGCTATTAACAACACAAAAAACAAAGCCCCCTGGAGAAGATGGTATTTAAGCTATCCTCCTAAAAAAAGGCACTCAGAGATTATATGAACACCTAACAGCGTTATTTAATCTCTCACTATCAGCAGGATATATCCCCGTTTCTTGGAAGGAAGCAATAATATTAATGTTCCAGAAAGAAGGAAAGCCAGCGAATAAACCAAACAACTACCGCCCGATTAGCTTAACCAGTTGTATTGGCAAAGTATTAGAGAGGATAATTAGTAATCGTCTGTCAGTTTACTTAGAAGAAAATTCAAAATTACCAGAAATTCAAAACGGATTTCGAAAAAACCGCCAAACTACAGACCACCTGATTCGACTTACAGAATCAATTACCGACAGCTTCAACAAAAACGAATGCACTGTAGCTTGCTTTCTCGACATTGAGAAAGCATTTGACACAGTGTGGCATAATGGATTACGCCATACATTACTTGAAATGGCATTACCCCAGGAAACTATTCGCTGGCTGTCCAACTTCCTGGAAAACAGAATGTGTAAAGTAAATGTAAATGGGGCCCACTCAGGGTCCTTTTCACCCGAAGCAGGAGTCCCGCAGGGAGGGGTTGTTAGCCCTATATTATTTATCATGTACGTGAGTAATATGCCTCTGTCGGACCTAAATTTAGGTTATGCATCACAGTTCGCTGACGATGTAGCAGTCTGGAAAAGTGCCCCCACTCCGTCAATAGCAGCAACGAACCTGCAACCAGTCCTAAATAACATCGAAGAATACTGCCAGAAATACAGAATCAAAATCAATATTCCAAAAACCCAAGTCATATTATTCAGCAGACTGAATAAGCTGAAAAAAGATCCACCAAAACTCTATATGAATGGATCACTTTTACTGACTGCTACTTCTGCTAAATTTCTAGGTCTAACCTATGATTCAAAATTAACGTGGTTACCACATATTAAAAATAAACTGATACGAATCTGGAAAAGAGCAAACTATGCAAGAAGTCTTTCAGGTAAAATCCAAGGAACATCACCAGACAACATACATAAAATCTACAAAACGTACATTAGACCAACAATAGAATATGCATCACCTGCCTGGATTAACATAGCACCCACACATGTACAGAAACTTCAACGTATACAAAATTCAGTACTAACTTCAGCATATAAAGTACCACGTAGCACCTCAACCACATTCATGCACAAGTATGCAAACATAGACACAATATCTGAAAGACTCTTGCATAATTCTCTAAAATATTTCAATAAGAATTGGCATAAAAAATGACTTAATGTGTGATCTCGACAGATATCACGTACATGATGTAAATAGTTCTAAATACCTCTCCCCATTTAACATATATTTAAGAAATGTAACACAAGCTGGCCACTATGCACTAGACACTTAGTCCTTGTTTCTTTTTTATTATTATAATTATTATTATTTTTTTAAACATTATTATTTTTTTCTTTTTTATTGAATTATTATTCAAGTATTGAATAATAATAATTATTATTACTTTCTTTTTTTGGGTGTGTGTGTGTGTGTTACTACAAGTAGTAGTAGCATTCTCTCTATGAAGAAAAAGGAGAAAAATACAAAAAATATATATATATGAAAATACAAAAAAATAAAAAAAAAAAAAATAAAGAAAAAAACACACAAGAGAAATAATAAAGGGGAAAAAAAAAAAACTTCTTGTTCGTCCATGCATGGACTGTGCCCTGAAATGGGCCTGAGTATGATGTTATACTTTTACTCTGGTCCAAAGCTTAAAAAACAAACAAACCTAAAGACAGACGCTATAATCGTTCGGGAGGGAGGAAGAGGTCAAATGTACCTGACCCTCCTGGGTATTTAACATCAATACCCAAATACCGACACAGTGAAACTTGGAACTTGTTGCTAAGCAAGATGACGTAAAGTCATTGTTGGTACGTAGTGTTACCAAAACGCACTGGCTTTTTGTTATACATACACTGCTGGCAAAAATATTAAGGCCAATGAACATAAAGAAAAAAATGCATTTTGCGTTGTTAGACTCAACCACTTATTTGAGTAGAGCTTCGAAAGATGAAAATAAGAGAAGGGAAAATAAAAATAAAAACCTTTTTTAGCATTTAATGGGGAAAATGTGAACACTATGAAATTAGCCTACATACTAGCTGGTCAAAAGTTTAAGACCGTACTGAAACGAAGCGTTAATCGGTAAACACGTAACGAAATTTAGTCATTTGTGTTCAAGCATTAGCGTGGTCAACATCTCCCAGTGACATCTCCTGTGTTACATTGGGTAAAAGCATGGCAAAGGCTAAAAAGTTGACAGAGTTTGAACGTGGAAGAATTGTCGAGCTGCAAAAGCAAGGTCTCTCTCAACGTGCCATCGCTGGTGAGATTAGGCGAAGTAAAACTGCTGTTGCAAATTTTTTAAAAGACCCTGAGGGATACGGAACGAGAATTTTAAGTGGTCGACCCAAGAAAATTTTGCAGGCGTTGAGCAGGAGGATTCAACGGGTTGTTCGGCAAGACACCAACCGATCGTCGAACCAGATTAAGACCCTTACGGACGCAGAATGCAACCCAAAAACAATAAGACGGGATCTACAAGAGAAAGGCTTTAAAAACCGAAAACGTCTTCAAAGGCCATGCCTCCTTCCACACCACGAAACAGCTCGGTTAAACTTTGCTGAGAAGCACCAAACGTAGGACGTAGAAAAGTGGAAGAAGATGTTCTCTGATGAGAAAAAATTTAACCTGGATGGTCAAGATGGCTTCCAACGTTACTGGCACTATAAGGGTATCCCACCGGATATGCGTCTTGTAAGGGCCTTAATCTGGTTCGACGATCGGCTAGTGTCTTGCCGAACAACCCGTTGAATCCTTCTGCTCAACGCCTGCAAAATTTTCTTGGGTCGACTACTTGAAATTCTCGTTCCGTATCCCTCAGGGTCTTTTAAAAGATTTGCAACAGCAGTTTTACTTCGCCCAATCTCACCAGCGATGGCACGTTGAGAGAGACCTTGCTTTTGCAGCTCGACAATTCTTCCACGTTCAAACTCTGTCAACTCTTTAGTCTTTGCCATGTTTTTATCCAATGTGACACAGGAGATGTCAGTGGGAGATGTTGACAACGCTAGTGCTTGAACACAAATGACTAAATTTCGTTACGTGTTTACCAATTAACACTTCGTTTCAGTATGGTCTTAAACTTTTGACCAGCTAGTATTTACGCTAATTTCATGGTGTTCACATTTTTTCTAATAAATGCTAACAAAGTTTATTTTTATTTTCCCTTTTCTTATTTTTGTCCTTCAAAGCTCTACTCAAATAAGTGGTTGAGTTTAACAACGCAAAATGCGTATTTTTTCTTTATGTTCATTGGCCTTAATCATGAAATAATTTACTGGCGTTTCGCTGCTTCGATTACGCTTTTCTGCTTCTTTGTTGACCAATCTTGATTTCGCAAAATTTATTTATTTCAGTTAGCTACGAAATGTGAAGTTAGAGTGTACTGTAGGATAGGGGTGGTACTAGTTGCTTCGTCATTTTTGATGGGCTATATATAAGCTAATGCACTTATAAACCTTTCTTTTTAGCTGATTAAGGATGAGTAGGTGGAAGCTGTCCAAAGTGCACAGTAAATTAGCAGTTAGCTTTTGGTGTATATTTTTGTTAGTGCTCTTAGTTATTTTGATAGACAACAACTTCTACAAACTACGAAAACAGTTTGTGTCTGTAAAATCAAAGCATTTTGTAAAGCTTTAAAGAAAAGCTTAAATGATTAAATGTCTTGCGAAACAAAAATAACCTAACTGATAATTTCTGGAATATTAGCTGTCTCTCTTAAGTTATTTACAAAGTCAGGTCGTTGTTGTAGAGTTGAGAAAACGTTTAAATGTAACTTCTGGAACATGAATGTCTCTGTCAATTTCTATAGCGAAGCCACTTTGCTATAATAATGATACACCTGAGACTGCCTGTTTATAAGTTCGTTTTCGCACAGGTACGATCATTTCTGGTTTTCGCAGTTTATAATACACACGTCAATGTTTACAGTTAACAAACATGAGAACACGCAAGTATTCTGACGTCATGGAACTTATCGTGTCTTTCACAGTGTAGGCGTGTGACGATTTCAATTCCTTATCTTTTCATTGGCAACGAGAGTCCTTTATAGGTCTTACCAAGAACTTCAGTGTTACTTACCAAAAAACGACCTAAGCTGAAGATGTAAATCCGTAAACAACTTGTGGTTGGCGCACACACAGGTCAAAGGTCATTATTAATGAAGTAAACATATATGGTGAAATATAAAGGACAAAGTTTGTGTTTCTAGTGAATTATTGTGTCAAAACTACTTTAATTAAATTTCAGTTGATAAAATAGAATATTTATAAATATGCTATTACTAAATACTCTCGGAATATGTTGACGGAACCCATCTCGACTAACCTTTCGGTTCTTATACTGTTATACCCGTTGTTAGGTTATAAAATTCACACTTCAAATTTTAATATAGGAGGCTTACTACTAAACTTTATTATGTACGTTAATCACAGAGAATTACTGAGCTCAAAATGTATAGAAATGACGTCTACATAGCGTATATTTCACATTAGCGTGATTGCTATGCTTATAAGATCAGTCACTAGGGGCTCAGCAATTATTACAGTGCTTTTCTAATGACTTTTAAAATTAATCACGTGTTTTATGGAAACTAGGCCAGCGGCATTAAGCCGAATTAAAAGGAACACTTGCTTATATATATATAACCTCACGTAAAAATAAGACTTTACAGCTGTTATTGCAATGGAAAATTTTATGAAACGTAATAACTGAGAAACGTTTTGCACTTTTTTTATCTCGTATTTCTTAACGGTTTCATTTTGAATAACCTGCCATTAAATCGTTAATTAGAATAATAAACGCTATAATTACTACATGTAAAATAATTTAAACTAGGAGGAAAAATGTACGTTTCGTTCATACCTTACAAGTCTGTGATAAATCATTAATATAATTATCTTTTGTAACAAGTTTTGCATTTAAAACCTGAAGGTAAAAAGCTTAAAACACGTCCCGCAAATCGTAGGTATTTTTGTTCTAGTTTGTCACATGATCATCAGAAACTTTACTAGACATGACTGCAGCCATGTTTATCAGTTTCTGTTAGAAACGCATTAATTACTCAGTATAATTTCTGAAAGCAGAAAAATTTGTTGCCACTGTTAGTTCCACTTTAATTTTTTTCTGTAAGATGATTTGTGTCGCTGACATAATCACGTGTAATCCTGAAAGCGTAAGACGTTAGTTTTCACCTCGAATAAGTATCACACAATTCCACGAAACTCTGTAATAACTTGTTCAGAGACTTTCTGGCACTAGCTTCATAATGAAGGAGGTATATTACTCTATAGTTGCTAGTGCAAAGCTACATAATAGGCTATCTGCGTTCTGTCCACCGCGGAGAATCGTGCCCCTGACTTATGCATTACAAGTCCATAATCTTATTGTTAACACACACCAGAGAACAAGATTTTCTAGAACTGCTATTTAACTTGCGTTAATGAAATTGAAAGAAAGGCTTTAATTTATCACTTAAGAATGATTTTATTTGCTGGTTTATCTACTGCACGTATTGCTCAGGGTTATCTCGACCGGGAGGACGTTACAAGATTGCCAGTCTAGTGTAGCTGAGTTGTAGTGCCGTTTAAGTAGAAGTTGGGATTAAATCACGATGGACTACATCAATAACCCCATTGACAGCATACCGCCTCGCCTTGCGCAGGTTATTAGAATGTGAGGAAAACCAGCCAAGTAATGAATGTTTAATATGAACTGATGTAAGGTTACAGACGCTACGTACAATAATTTTATGTTATATTTTGTTCTTGTATATGTTTTAGTAAGGTTTTATTGTGATAGGTGAGATGCCAAATTACAAATCTTTTTACAGGTGTCTGATAAAAAGTTCGTGATGTCCATAGACTGTCTCATTACACAAACCTCAAATTTAGGTGTTTAATGTAAGATGCATTTCTCAGTCGGACAGCATTAAGTGTATTTGTGTAATGATCTTATTTGTTACAAAATATGCAAAAATGTTGAGAAAGACTATTGTGTGTGTATATATATATATATATTATATACTAGTTGGTTTTTTTACTTTTATTTCTGTAAATTGTTAGAAACGCTGTAATATAAAAAACTATAAAAAATACAATAAACACTGAAATCATGTTATACAAAGGTTGGGTACTTTATATTGAAATTTCGAAGTCTCATAACACTGTTGCAGTTCATGTTCCCACGTCCATTCATGTAACATCTGAATACAGTGCATCTTGACAATAGTCCTATATCGTAGTTTTTATTGAAAACGGCTCCATAGTAAAGCTTTCATACGTACAGCCCAACTTTTCCCTGAATATTTTTCATAATAGTGTATAAGGACGGCGGTTTCTCAGCATCGTTTCAATAGATCACACAGATATTCATAGGCACTGCTCCTAGTAACATAAATGATGTGTTTTTTAAGGAATAGCATGCATACCTACTTCATTTTTTATCTTCTTCAGCGCACTTGTGTATATGTGGGATGAGTAGCTTTTCCAGACAAAACAATTATTGATTATACTACTCACTGTTGCCTCAGTCACATGAATAGCGTTTGCCACTGCTTGCGTCCATGATCTCTCACCTGTTTCAAGATGTTGCACATTGCTTATAGTGGTTAAAGTACGACTTGTTGCTAGTCTCCGATAGTTCTAGTGTCCCAAATTGATACATATTCCATGGTTGTAGGAAGAAAGTAGGCTATGATCTAACAACGTTTTAATGACATGTATAGTTACAACTTATTTATCAAAACTTGTTTCTTTTAATTCAGTACATTAACTTCTGTGTATACAGTACTTGCAGTTAAAATGGCTCAAGATTCAATCTCGTAGCATTAATTTTCAAAACTTTCAAACATTTTCTGGGGGACATGCACACAGAACCCCTTTGAAATGGCAATATGGCAATGGTCTGACCACTTCAAAATTGCTTCCTACGACGATGTTTTTTTTTTTTCTAATGCATTTAAGTACAAAGGATGTCCCATCTTGAAAATTATAAATCTCCGATCTGAGCATATCTTTATGATGCGACTGTGTGAATATTTTGTTCAGAAAGAATTGTTACATACATCGCTATCTGTATGTCCATCAAACAAAATCAGAAAGTCACTCTGATAAATGCCGTTCCCCTGCAACTTTATATCATCTGTGGTTGTCACGTGACTTGCTTATTTGGATATTCAAAGCAGTTTTAATACAACGTAATCAATCCACTATATTTAGTATCCCGCTGGTACGGCGCTAAGTCTACGGATTTACAACGCTAAAATCAGGGGTTTGATTCCCCTCGGATGGCTCAGCAGATAGCCCAGTGTAGCTTTGCTATAAGAAAACAACACACAAACACACACCACTATATTTATTAATTAAAACAGCAAATTTAATTACTGTATTCACTCAGAAATAAAGAAAGCTGAATATTAACAACAACAACAACAAAACTTTATATGTTGTAAAGCACAAAGCTACACAATGGGCTTATTGTGCTCTGCCCACCACGGCTATCAAACTACAATTTTCCTAACGTCATAAGGCCTGAAACTTATTGCTGGGTCACCAGAGTAAAAGCAACAACAACAACAAAATCATATAAATATCTACAGAGGAATGAATAAACACAACGAGACGAGTAGTTTGACACATATTGTATTTCCCATTATTAAACTTATCTGTAAAAATCAAGCATCTTGTCATACGAGATTTAAGACACATGAAATAAAAATTATAATATTTTGTGTTTAAAATGCCTTGATAATCTTAATAAACATTCTAAGAGTTTTTTCTTTGTCAGAAACACCCTAATGTAATGATTATAAAAATTAAACGATGTGATTTATCCCCTTTTCACGTAGTCATTTAGATTGTCTCTAAATCAAGCCCTGAACAAGCGAAGCAAACTTAATTTACGTCTTATTAAACTCTCCAAGATAAAAAAAAAACTGCCCATCCTTATCTAGTCCATCATGTCTTGAAATAAACCCTGCTATTGTCAGTTTATACTGTATAATGCAACGTTCCACTGCCACGTGGTATGGAACTTGTTCCAGCTCATTTCCCAACTTCATTAAGATTTTCCAAAAGCTTTCCTGGCGATAGACGTACGTTCAGTACAATGTAATAATACTACTGGTACCTTCCTAGTCAGTCGCTCATTTGTATGTGAGTGTGTGTGTGTGTGTGTCTCGCTCTCTGTCTTTCTGTATAATTAAACGAACTGTAACGTTTTCAGTAAAAGTCCTAATAAGCGAAAAGTATAATCTGACAGAAAATAAAATGTAGCGGGTTCGCTTAAGCGCATTAATTTTCTGTTTGAACTCGAAAAGAATTTTTATAAACAAGAAGGTAGCGCACATTAACTGTACTTTTTTAAACTTCAGTATAAAAACTTTATATATCAATATGTACTCAGAAATATTCAATTTTGTGTGCTTTTAATTAATAAATAAGACTTAATATTTTACAGTTCGTACGAAGAATTACAGAGTGTAAAATGATTCTCAGATAATACAAGGTTACCTGAATTATTCACCAAAATTGTGCTGAAAATATACTAGTCAAATTCAAACAGTACTGTTAACCCTACTTTTAGTTTGTTTATTTTGTAGAAACAAGCCATATTGGATTACATGCTGTGATCACCGTAGAGATTTGAACCTCGGATTTTAATGTTATTTGTCGTCTATTTATTGCTCTCCCACTGAGAAACTTACTTTCACTAGGACTATTTTTTTTAAACTCAACTCCTGATCTAAAATTTATTTGGTGATACTAATAAGTTATGCATGTACAGATGCATTAACAATTTACCACTTGGTACTAGCTAGAATAACAGGTGGAACACTGTATGTTGAAAGTAGTAGACAAAGTGTACTACGTCTTTCGATAATTCACAGACTATTTTGGTACAGCACACCGCGTCACATGTTTTGCAACGCTTGAAATGCATAGTAATAACTAAAGTAAATCCAATTATAGCGTTAGTTATTACATCAAAACTGTTAACAGACAGAGATAGTAATGCTTCTTGTAAGATTACGCCACCTTACAACATTGCACAATATACACTCTTTCGTGCCGCTAGGGTGCATCACTGAAGCAGCTCATTTCTTATTCATTCTTGATTTATTTAACGAGAGGAAAGTCCACTTTCAGGTTATGTGATATTTGTATCATGTTACATTACATGTATTGTAAATCATCTTTAGGATTAATGAAGTAGTATTACTTACGCTCTTAGGTCATACTTTTTTACAAGCTTACTTTCAAGATACAGTTAATTCCGTTTCTCAACTTATTAGTAGATATAATGGAGAGTTATTACTTTATGGAAAGAAAAGCAATGTCAACCTCTGAGTTACCAGCCGCCTCCCAAGATGATTGACTCGTTTACCGTAACTTTCGGTTTGGCAACTGTAAACTGTCCGACGATGTACAAGGGATATTTGGTTTTAGAATCTTTGTCTGAAAAAAAGTGGATAAAAAATAACCCTGCAATAATTCATATTTAAAATTTTTTAAAATAATTTCGACTTCGTATTTAAAAACATAAGTGCTTAATCAGTTCAATGAGTCAATTGTTACTCTCATATAAAACAGGGTATACAATTAACATCTGAAGAGATCACTGATACCTTAATAACAAAATAATACAAGTGAACGTCACCTAACGTTGTCATTCAAATAATATTTACTTCTTTTAACTTGTACTCTCGGCTAATCCTTATAAAAGCCGTAGTTACCGAAGTAAGAAAAATTGAAACTTACTTTTAGAATTGTTTATGATAATTTTTAACAACTACCTTTTCAATGTAAAGTTTAAATTCAATGGAGATATTCTGTTTACAAACGTTTAAAATATAATTAAATATACATACAATTAATTGCCATTTGACGGTGTTCTTGTCACGTGTTGAACCATTTTCGGTTATAATAGTTGCTTTCGTTACGGGGCCGTCTTATACTGCACAAAAAACGGTTTTAAAGGCGCTCACAGTTTTCAGTTTTCATTGCAAGTTAAAACTTTCTTCACCATGTAAACTCTCTTTTGAAATTTATATATATTATTTTACATTTTTGAGAATATTAATACTAATAGAGTTAAGTACATTAAAACAAAATCAAAGTGAAGGACTGGGTTAAAAACAGCAAATTCAAACCTCGGACTAATTATATCAATTTGTTATAACCAAAAATAAGCCGAAACAAAAATAAATTAAAAATGATAATAATAAACATAATAATAATAATAATAAAACATAATAATAATAATAATAAACATAATAATAATAATAATAATAATAATAATAATAATAAACATAGTAATAATAATAAACATAATAATAAATGTTTTTTTTATTTTTGTTTCGGCTTATTTTTGGTTATAACAAACTGATATATTTATTTACCAAAAAGGCTGCACAATACATTATACAATAAATTTAAAAGATTTTCTTATAAATATATATGTTTTTATTATTAGAGTGCAATGGTTCAACATAATTGAGTTCCCTCCCAGAAGGTCCGGCATGGCCACTTGGTTAAGGCACTCGACTTGTAATCTGAGAGTTTTGGGTTCGAATTCCCGTCACACCAAACATGCTCGCCCTTTCAGCCGTGGAGGTGTTAATAATGTGACGGTCAATCCCACTATTCGTTGGTATAAGAGTAGCCCAAGAGTTGGCGATGAGTGGTGATGACCACATGCGTTCTCTCTGGTCTTACACTACTAAATTAGGGACGGCTAGCGCAGATAGCCCACGTGTAGCTTTGTGCGAAATTCAAACCAAACCCTCACAGAACTTTTCATTTGGTTTTGTATGTAATTATAACACTATCATGCAATTCATTAAATTATCTTAATAGTGCACACAACCCATTGAACGGTTTCAACCTGTAAATATTTTCTTACATGATGAAAACAAACGTGTTCCTTAGATTACTTAGTTTCTTCAAGAATCGGTCATTTAGATGCATTCTATCAAGCATAGCTATCTGTTGCTTGCACGTTCTCATATGAAAACACATTTGTTAGATAAAAACAACGGGTTGTGCGTAGCAAGTTTAGAGATATTTATAGAAAAACGGATTTTATTATTGTAAAATAGAAGGCACTTCTTTCGCTCGATATAAGAAAAATCAAAAAACATTTTCGACTAGTTTCAATTCTTTTGAACAACGTTTTTAACTGTTTTTTATTTTTCGGAGACTGAAAATTATGTTGAGTTTTGAAACACTTTTTAAAGTTCAGTATTAAAGACAAAACATTTCTTATATCAATCAGGAACGGGACATCCGGGCAATAGTGAATCGTTCAATATTCAATGATTATTGACTATACTGCTTTCTTAACATGTCAAGTACTTTCAGGGTTCCTGTAAGAAGTTTAAGCCTGGTTTTTCTTTCATTTATTTCAGTGGATCCAGGTGTGGCTTAGTGTCTAGAGTGTGAGGACTGTGAACCTAGGGTTCATGGTTTGTGTGCCATTCCTGCTGAAATCCCTTGGCACTTTGGAGCCGTCGTTGCATTGTAAGAGTGAAGATCAAGTCCCTGTAGTCGGTCAGACAGGATTACTCCAAAAATTGATGGATAATTAACTGCTTTCTCTTTAGTTTACCAGATTAACATTGATCAATGGATAGTCTTAAACAACAACTTACACCAAGAATGTTAACACTAACTAGCAAAACTTTGCATTGAGTCAAGCCAACAAACAAATTGTGTATTCCAATGGTACTCTGGAACGTTTTTAAAGTAATTAAACTACGGTAAAATAACATACGTATTCGATGTATGTATAAGCACAAAATGTTCATTGAACGTTATTAGTGATATGCACGTTCACTCGTGAAAAGTTCTGCTTAATCGACACAATGGGCTATCTGTGTTGTGCCCACTACGAGTATCAAAACACTTCTTTTAGTGTTATAAGTCCACTATTGGGCATAATTAACCTTACCTACAAAATATGTAATAACTTTATGTCACTCATCAGCTTAATATTATTATTTTTTGCGTAAGACATTATTGATATAACTTCTTTGTTTGTTTGTTTGTTGAATTTCGTGCACAGCTACACGAGGGCTATCTGAGCTAGCCGTCCCTAATTTAGTTGTGTAAGACTACAGGAAAGGCAGCTAGTCATCACCACCCATCGCCAACTCTTGGGCTACTCTTTTACCTGCCCGGCATGGCCAGGTGAGTTAAGGCGTTCGACTCGTACACTGAGGAGGAGGCAATTATATGAAACTAACATTTTCTTTGCTTTATTTCATGAACGATCTCTGATAAAATACGCTTTGTATATCAATACTAGAAATAAATGACTTTATAGCACCGAAATGACGATTTAATTCAAGTATACACTCACCGTTTAGCTTTACAACTTCTTCAGCTGAGTTCATTAAATTACAAACCGAAACTTACAATATAAAGTTGTTTTTTTCTAGAAAGTTAGTGTTACTAACTTAAAGAGCCCGGCATGGCCAGGTGGTTAAGGCACTCGAATCGTAATCTGAGGGTCGCGGGTTCGAATCCTCGTCACACCAAACATGCTCGCCTATCCAGCCGTGGGAACATTATAATGTGACGGTCAATTCCACTATTCGTTAGTAAAAGAGTAGCCCAAGATTTGGCGTTTAGTAGTGATGACTAGCTGCCTTCCCTCTAGTCTACACTACTAAATTAGGGACGGCTAGCGCAGATAACCCTCGTGTTGCTTTGCGTGATATTCAAAACAAACTTAAAAATACTTTATAGATCTCTCCCGAACTGCTTTTCATTAATAATAATAAAATCTCTGGTATCCAAACTCATTCTGAAACTTTGTACTGTCAGATTCGGTTTGTGTTTTGGTAACCGGCCCTGAAGAAGCTGTAAAGCAAAACATTCAGTGTATAATTAAATAAAAATGATATTTTGGTGTTATAATGTTGTTTATGTCTAGAATTAATATGTCTACAATACACCAATATGGCTATAGACATTAAGTAAACACTTTGTATATTGTTGATATGACATAGCTTATTTCATCTTTATATGATTGCGTTCTGTTTTTACGCAAGCAAAGCGTAAAATTAAAATTTTCTTTAGTAAATACAAGATTACACCACCAGCTGGCAGTGAGTACTGTTTACCCACTTGATTTATTAGATTAACATCAGGGAAGGGCTATGCATATTACTATTAGTCTAAGAATAGCAGCAATGTTGATTTTTACTGTGTTTTGTTACTTTAGAGTATGCAGATAAATATATTCAAAAAAACAGTTCTTAGAAAATCGACTCTACTCGCAATCTGCGAATCTCGGGCTTGAATCTCGTCACCTAACACGCTCGTCCTTTAAGTCGTCTACATTGTAATACGACAGTTTACCCAACTATGCGTTGGTAAAAGAGTAGCCCAAAAGTTGGCGGTTGGTGGCGTTAGTTAGCTGCATTCTCTCAAATCTGTCACCTTAAAAGTAACCAGATAACCTGCATGTAACTTTATGAGTAACCAGATAACCTGCACGTAACTTTATGAGTAACCAGATGACCTGCATGTAACTTTATAAGTAACCAGATAACCTGCACGTAACTTTATGAGTAACCAGATAACCTGCATGTGACTTTATGCAAAATATTAGAAAGAAACAATGAAAACACTTCGAATATCACACGATAAATTTTTTAAAATCGTTGTTCAGTTTAAACACAAAGTTTCACAGTGCTTCAAATGCTTATTGACTGCCTAAACGTAATCTGCAATACTGCTAATTTTCCAATGATTCGTATTAAAAGCATTGACAAGCACGAAATCCAATATCGTCATGTGTTCGTAAAAAAATCGACATAGGAAGTAAAATTTTCACGAAACGTTGCAATCAAAAATAAACCAGCGATCAAAGTGTTGGTTTATTCACCTGAACGACATCTTAAACACACGACTGGCTAAAATTACAAGTTTGACATTCCTGTGGTTCAGACATAACCATCTCTAATTTTGAGCTATTGACCAAAGGGAAGACAAAAAGTCCAATGAGATGATTGGTAAGCACAATGCCTTCAATAAGTACCATGCTTTTAAAAACAAAACTGTTATTTCAATAATCTATCCTACATTAAAAGTCACACTTAAGTGGTTAAGCAAATACCAAGTTTAATAATTCAATGTTAAAAGCAACGAAGAAAAGGAAAATGACACACTCTGTCGAACTTTCAGTAACAACAGGTTCCTGCATTAATGAGCCTCACGAAATTATACCACAACTTTAAATACACGGGGTGTCCGAAAAGTCTGGAACAGCACGTAGTTTGCAGTTTTTCTTAATTTGAGATACGTGACAGATAATGGCTCTGTCAAAACGTAAGGAGATCGAATTAGTCTTTCTGATAATCTAATCCTATTGTAACAGAGTTTTCAAACATCATGTAAATATAGATGCAAATGCATCGAAAATATTTAAATATCTATGTTGGTTTCAGAGAAACAAATATGATTAGATGAATATTTAAAAAAATCATGTTAAAACAGATTTAAACAGTATTATACTTGACAATCGTCCAGGTCTTTTTTTCAGGATAACTAGTTCGTGTCTGATGAAAAGACAACCTTCGCCATTCAGTATTATACACATTGCTAGCAGGCTGAATGTTTAGTTTGTATGTTGGGGCCGGAAACTGTCGAGACAGATGACAGAGTTTCGAGTAGCTGCGTCCGACTTTTATATTCTTATGTTAAGAATTTCTAAATTAATTCGCATTTAGATAAACCCACCAGCTTTTATATTGCTTGAGCTACAGAAACACTTCAAGTTCGTGTCTGTTTTCGACTTTTAAGATTGTTATAAAGTTTCGAGAAAAACTAGTGACGAAACTCTTCACTTAGACAAAACAAGGTGTTTTAAGAAAACATAAGGAAATAACATACAATGTAAACAAACATGTATATACAAGACACAATATAAATCAAAATAAAAAAACAACATCATTGGTGGCTGGCCCGCCATGGCCAAGTAGTTAAGGGACTCGACTTGTAATCTGAAGGTTGCGGGTTCGAATCCCCGTCATACCAAACACCGTGAGGACGTTATAACGTGACAGTCAATCCCGCTGTTCGTTGGTAAAAGAGTAGCCCAAGAGTTTGCGATGGGTGGTGACGACAAGCTGCCTTCCCTCTAGTCGTAAACTGCTGAATTATAGACGGCTAGCGCAGATAGCCCTAGAGTAGCTTTGCGTGAAACAAACCAGTGACGGTTTTGTGAAAAGGTAAATTAAAGTATTAATAGTTCTCATTACTAGTGAAAGCTTGGCATGCAGAACTTAAAGCAGACATTCTGATCTTACGCATAATACATAAAATACGTCAAATACATGATAGATTCGTCCATTGTAGTGAAACGGTAATTAAGATTCATTAATGAAGGATTCGTTCACAGTGTTAAGGAAACGCGTAGGTTAAAAATAATAATTTTAAGACAAAAATAGAAAACCTTCGAAAGACGTACATTTCTTTATCAGAGACAAACAGACAATAGTGTTTTAATGAAGAATTGGTAGTGTACAAACTTAGCAAAGTTACTAAGGCAGATGTGTTTGTTTCGATGTACACAGATACTAAAACAAGAACGACATGATAGACGTTTGCTGAGGTACGTACGACAGCACCTATTTTTTGTGACATAATAAAACAATGATGATGCCTTTCGGATATATAGTTCCTAAAACAAGAATGTCAGCACTTATTTGCACGGTATGACCTAGGCATTAACGTTACTCCCATAGGCATAATCACTAAAGTAATTACTGCTATTCTCATGCGCACGCACACACACATATTGCTGAAAGTAAAATATTAAATTAACCTGTTAAAGGTAGATAATTTTGCTTAATGTTGATTAAAATTAAGAATATTTTATTAAACATTTTAAATTATAAATATTGAGTTAAACTGTTAACTGGTTCTTCAAACGCGAAAACTGCATTATAAAATGTGTAAAATTAATTAAAACGTTAAATAAAAGGAAATTTCAGACCTCGCACGGACTTAAAAAACACATAGACATCTAACAAATGTTCAAGAACTTTCTTTCTGTTTATTTTAACACCGTCTATTTGTTATACTTCTTTCGTCAGTCCGTATCTTTTTCTAACGAAGTATCTGGTCTCTTATTATTAATATATATAGACAAGACAAAGCTTGTCTCAGAACAAAACATGGTCACGAGAAAGATTGTCTTAATGAGTTAACTTGTTTCAGGTACTGTGTTTTTTGTTTGTTTTTTCTTATAGCAAAGCCTCATCGAACTATCTGCTGAGTCCATCGTGGGGAATCGAACTCCTGATTTTAGTGTTGTATATTTCAGGTACTCACGAGTCCATTATATACTTTAGATCTCTAAATCTTTTTTTTTTTAATTTTCTAAAATGTTCTCCTAGTTGTTATCTGAAAAAAAAAAGTATATTAATACAGAGATGGACTCTACGAGGGAAAATATATATATATATATATACGATGATTTTAAAGCCACGTGTAGCTTCTGATAAGTGGGAGATAACACAGGCCTCAGAAGGTGCTTAACCAACTCGTGCAACACTTGTTTTAACTGCAAAAAGGCCTCAAGCATGTTAGTATACTTGGTATAATACCTGTAGTAAGCAGTGTATACAATAGCTTAGTCGATATAAAAGGCTTAACTGCTCATCGAACGTATTTTGTGACCGTTTATCCACCGCCTAATCAAAGCACTAGACACGACTAAGCGTCTGGCGTTTCATACAAAAGCTACGCCAGGCTCCCTTCTGGCTACTAGATAAAGACGATTACTTCTGCTCACGCTCGGCAGAACTTATATATCTATGTACGTATTTATTGAAGAAAAGCACCAGTTCCTTGTTTTTTTCTAAACTTGAATGAGGACTCGATATGGTCTATAGTCACGTGATGTATGCCTGAGTTGGTTTTTTTATGGCTACCTTTTCTCTGAACATCTCTCGATAATATTCTATAAGAATATACTTACGTCTTGTATTTATTAGAGAACCAAGTAAATCAACTCAGTTATATTCAAAAATAAATTTCATAAAAATAATAATTTTATGATGTTTGAACTTGGTTTGGATTTTTAAAAAATTCTAAACGCCGTATTTCATTTTTACTTGCTTTCTTAAAAATTAAAGCGCCGTAATTTTGGTTCAGTTAATGTTTTTATTTAAAGCAGATAGTTTGATGTGCCTCTGCAATAAGAAAACACACATACGTTATTCAAAGCACCGTATTTATTTATTTGATTTTATATTTAAAGCATCGTGTTTCTTTGTTTGCTTGCTTTAAGTACAAACCTGTACGGCCCGGCATGGCCAGGTGGTTAAGGCACCTAACCTAGACTTGTGATCTGAGAATTGTGAGTTCGAATCCCTACCACACCAAACATGCTCGCCCTTTCAGCCGTAGGGTCGTTATGATGTGACGATCAATCCCACTATTCGTTGGTAAAAGAGTAGCTCAAGAGTTAACGGCGGGTGGTGATGACTAGCTGTCTTCGTTCTAGTCTTACACTGCTAAATTAGAGACGACTAGCGCAGATAGCCCTTGTATAGCTTTGCGCGAAATTTCAAACCTGCACAATTAACTATATCCCCAACGCCTACTTCAAGGATAGAATCTCGATATGAACCGTTATAAAGTAGAAAAGTAAAAATTCTTAATCTTCAAATACTTTTTGGTTGCAGGTTATTTGATACTCAGAACATCATTTTCTGAAGGTTTCAGCGAATTGTTCGATATATTTAGCGAAAGGAAAATTACGGCCATGTCTGTTCACATATAATCTCTTTTTTTTTTTATATCTAGCAAAGAAATACGTTACAACAGAATCTCGAGTAAACGGGTTTGTAAATCCCAACAGCTTTCTGGGTAAAATAACGCTTTCCTTTTGCGCTAAAATCCACGTGCGTGGTTTTCGCATCAAGAAATGTGGTCAGAATTGTTATAAATTTCCCACTGAGCACAGGTTTACTTTGAGAACACATCAATAACATGAAGATATCTTTTGTTACGTCAAGGATTTTGGAACAAAGAATACCAGAAAGGATATTGTCCTCTTGAAGACCCCGTGTCATGATCTTTAATAGACCATTGTTGTTTTATACTACTTTAAATATTGTTAATCGATTTGTTTCTTATAAAGATGATATGGGTGTATATTCGTATTCAATTATATTTCTTTTACACGTTTCAAAGGATTTCTTTACTTTCCAAGCTTTAGTTTCAGATTTAACCGAATAGTCACGGCCGATCGTTGTGGGTGTCTTAGACAATATTCCAAATAGTATACAGCAATTAAAAATATGGGGATTGGTCAAATGTGCGGTTTTTGGCTTTTTCAGCCTCGTTTTTTTAAGGATCGTTCATAAAAATATCTATGCAGGTTCCCTAAAGCAAGTGGCCCTCGACATCTGCCTTTCTCATCTCTTACCTTAAGATCTTCTCTGTTTAGAGTCTGTTATAGAATGGGTTAAAATATAAAGAAATAGTTTGATATAATAAAATGCTTAGAAAGAAAAAATATGGGTTGTGGTTTTGCTGTTGTGATCGAAATCTGTCGTTTAGCGTCGTTAATTTGCACACTTACCGATGGAGTGGAGACTAGAGGCTCTGAAACTATCCATTAAATATTATTATTAAAATTATCAGTAGAAGTATAACACATCTGAAAGTGACATCTTTGTAGTTTACTTAACAGTGAGATTAAGCACGTATCAGTGGTTAACGTGTCGGGCTTTGAATGGAAGGCTCCGTGGTTCGCGCCCTTTAATTGACAAAAACACAAATCTCAAAATCGTAAGGATGCGTTATAAGAATGATGGTTAAATCCAACAATGTGATTACAGTTGTCCACAAATAGATGGAATCTGCTTTTACTCTAGTCTATCACTTCAAGATTATGAACACCTAACGCAGATAGTTCTCGGATAGTTTATCACAAATTCAATAAGCAGAAGGTCTAAATAAGTTTTAAAACTAAACTAAAAGTGGCTCTCAGTAGAACGTATAACTCCGCCAGGTAGAGCTGATGATATTCGGCTCTCAGAAAAATACGAACATGTGTACGTATGCCCGTCGTAATTAACGGATACAAATTATTTTTGACAGGACAATGAAGAATAATGTTCTACATATCTCTAAAATCAGATTATTTTTCACTGAGTTGTAGAGCAAAAATAGCGTGAACGAAAGGGGATCCTCAATAGACGCGGCATTTGCAATTCTTTTAAACAGGGTTAGAGTAATTTAATCTATGAGACCTAGGGAGTGGTCAAATGCATCAATCGAAAGAGATCGACTTCCTCAGTCCAAAACTGTAATTAGATCTCTGTCAAAAATGACGTAGCTATGAGCTAAAAGTGTGGACTAAAAAAAAACCCAAAAAAACTTGGACCTTTTCTGTGAGTCACCATATTGCGGCTAAAAATCGGTTCCCATGTTAATAGACAAATATTTTTGAATTTTTTTTAACCTTGAACCCACATAAACTAATCATTTCTAGGATGGGTGACCATAATCCAAATGTATACCAACTTTCGTCCAGATCCATTCAGCAGTTCTCGAGAAATCTTGTTGACAAACACACAGACAGAGGGTTGAAAACATAACCTTCACCCGTGGTAATAGTGATCGTATTTCTATCATACCTAGATTACTGTAATGTTAGAGGCTGTATAATAACATTGATAATTAAGGCGTAGTTTATTGCTACCCCAGCTTTTGATTGCATAGTTATATTGTTGATGATGTTCCGCACAAAACTATTTTTTAAGTCAACAGACCACTTAGAAAATATAGTTTTTATATAAATATTATTTGAAAACTGTGACGCTATCCTATGGCTAAAGAAATACTCACTAGGCGAATGTTAGAAATAATACTTTGTTCATTCGAAATTCATAGACTTTATTGTCTTTAAGCGTTTGGCTGGGCGAGGTCCAGTTATTAGTTTGTTCGTACTGTCAATCAAAGTATTCATTGTTCGGGACAGGTTGCCTCGAAACCACTCTCAATACTTTGAAGCTCCAGATACGTTATAAGAATGACAGTTAAACCCCCATTATTGGATCAAATACGAATAGTCCAAGAGACGCTGTTGTCTTCCCTTTTCTCTTTTAGGTCAGTGACGGTAATGAAAGATAGTCCTCGTGTAGCTTTGGAAGAAACTTAACACTCTTGTAATTCTAACTTTACTAACTTTGTTCAGAAACTTTTCACATATACTTGTTTGTTTCTATAAGAACATACACTTGTTTGTTTCTATAATGACTTTCACGTAAATTTGTTTTCTCTATAACAACTTCCACATACACATGTTTGTTTCTGTAACAACTTTCACATACACTTGTTTGTTTCTATATCAACTTTCACATACACTTGTTTATTTTTATAACAACTTTCACATACACTTGTTTGTTGCTATAACAACTTCCACATACACTTGTTTATTTCCGTAACAACTTTCACATGTCTTTTTCTATGACAACTTTCACATTTCACATACACTTGTTTATTTTTATAACAACGTTCACATGTTTGTTTCTATAAAAATTTTCACATGTTTGTTGTTATAACAACTTTCACATACACTTGTTTATTTTTATAACAACTTTCACATACACTTGTTTATTTTTATAACAACTTTCACATGTTTGTTTCTATATTGACTTTTTAACATTCCTTTGTATATTATAAGCTGTAAGCAGAAGTTTGCGTCACAATAATTTCAAAAGTGATTTTTTCTGTACTGATGTGGTTGTCAGGTTCGTATGTAGGGGTTCAGTTTCAAATATTCTATTAAGACGATGATCGTTAGTTTGACGTGTTGTGGTCAGTTTCAGATGCTCCATCAAGATTATGGTTGCTATATAAATGTGTTGTGGTTAGTTTCTAATACTCTATTAAGAAGATGATCGTTACTTTAATGTGTAAGGGTCAGTTTCGGATAGTCTTTTGAGATTATCCCTGGTTTAATATATCGGGATTAGTTTCAAATACTCTATTAGGCTTATTTCTAACTTACTCTGCTGGGATCAGTACCGAACTTTCTATTAAGGAGAACATTAGCTTAATACATTCCATGAAAATGACTATCAGCGCAACGTGTTAAGATCAGTTTCAGTTATTACGCTGAAATGGTTGTCATTTAATATTATGGAATCTGTTTTGGATACTCTATCAATATAATCATTAGTTTCATGGGTCGCACTTGTGAGAAAGAATAAAACACGATTACTTTGAAACTGTTGTTGGTTTCTTCGTTAAACGGGCCCGGCATGGCCTAGCGCGTAAGGCGTGCGACTCGTAATCCGAGGGTCGCGGGTTCGCGCCCGCGTCGCGCTAAACATGCTCGCCCTCCCAGCCGTGGGGTGTAAAATGTGACGGTCAATCCCACTATTCGTTGGTAAAGAGTAGCCCAAGAGTTGGCGGTGGGTGGTGATGACTAGCTGCCTTCCCTCTAGTCTTACACTGCTAAATTAGGACGGCTAGCACAGATAGCCCTCGAGTAGCTTTGTGCGAAATTTCCAAACAAACAAACAAATAAATTATTCGTTAAACATCGAGCAAACTTGGTTAATATAAATACTGTTAATAGTGAGGTCAACTAAATATTTAATAACAGTTGATACAGGCCTGGCATGGCCAGGTGGTTAAGGCATTCGACTCGTAATCCGAGGATCGCGGGTTCGAATTCCCGTCGCACCAAACATGCTCGCCCATTCAGCCCTGGGGGCGTTATAATGTGACGGTCAATCCCACTATTAGTTGGTAAAAGAGTAACCCAAGACTTGGCGGTGGATGGTGATGACTAGCTGCCTTCTCTCTAGTCTTACACTGCTAAATTAGGGACGGCTGGCACAAATAGCCCTCGTGTAGCTTTGTGCGAAATTATAAAACAAGCAAACAGCTGATACTGATAATGATGAAACCAACTAAATACTATATAACAACTAAGGTTTACAACGTTTTGATTTGCAAAAGAAACTAATATAAAGAACCGTTTTTAATGCGCGCATCCAGAGATTTAACGACAGTCTGAATTACCAGTAATTATCTGGAATGTGAAAGATGGTGAATGTATTTGATAAAATCTTCATTAATGACACATGATTTTTAACATGAAGGATAAGAACTGAAATGTAATAACCATTACGTAAATCGACCTAAGTCTATCTTTATTTTCGTAAAACCTGCTATACCAATTCGTGTCACGTGAAACTACCTCAGAGCAAGTGTTAGTCGTGAAATATTTCGCGTGAATCAATATTAATTTATGGATTCTGAAATCGTGTTGGTTAACAGCTAGACTCTTACACACTCATGAAGATGAATCATTCACACGTCAAATGTATACCCATATATGTGTTGTAATTTAAATAAAGCAAATCATTAGCAACATAAATGTCCCCTATTAATTTACACGTAAGGGACAAAACCACTACAAATAGGATATTAAGGGACAGTTAAAATATGTCGGTGTTTTTCCCGCAGTATCGTATGTGTGTGATTTCTTACAGCAAAGCCACATTAGGTTATCTGCTGAGTCCACCGAGGGGAAATCGAACCCCTGATTTTAGCGTTGTAAATCCGAAGACTTGCCCCTGTACCAGCAGGGGGACTACCCGCAATACCCCCGAATCGTCGACGTATTTCAACTATTGTTTACTTTTCACTATTAGATCTTTTGTACATTATCAGATATTATGTGATTCCTCCAGGACTTGAAAGATGCCCATTACACATCTAAACACATCTTGTAGTTCAGTTTATGAAGATATGAATAAGCATCTATAATACAACTGTTTGTTTATTTTTTGAATTTCTCACAAAGCTACACGACGGCTATCCGCGTTAGCCGTCCCTAATTTAGCAGTGTAAGACTAGAGGGAAGGCAGCCAGTCATCACCACTCACCGTCAACTCTTGGGCTACTCTTTTATCAACGAACAGCGGGATTGATCGTCACATTCTAACGACTGAAAGGGCGCACATGTTTGGCGTGACGGGAATTCGAGCCCACGACCCTCGGATTACGAGTCGAGCACTCTAACCACCTGACCATGCCGGGACCGATATAATACACCTAAACACATATTGTAGCATGGTTTATAAAACTATGAATAATTTATTAAGAAGATAAACATTTATAAAAGTTAAACACGTGTTGTAACTTGGTTTATAAAACTACTAATACTGCATTAAGGAGATAAACATCCATTACAGTTACGAAAACGTTATAGCTTGGTTTGTTGGGCAGATAAACGTTCCTTAAATACCGAAAATCCCCCCAATGGCACAGCGGCATATCTGCGGACTCACACCGCTAAAACACGGGTTTCGATACCCCTAGTGGGCAGAGCACAAATAGCCCATTTTGTAGCTTTGTAGTTAATTCTAGAAATAAATAAAATAAATAAACATCGAAAAATACGTTTTAAATTGTTCAAAAAATATGAACTAGTCACATAAAGCTCAACTGAGCACAAAAACCTTCAGCGTATTGAATAACTATGCATATTCTCAAACCAGTGTAATCCCATTGAATACAGTTTTTGTGATTTGACGATAGTGTCGAAATGAAACTTGTATTACCAAAAAGTAAAAAACTTCGGTAGCTTACTTTATGTCTGAAGAGCTTAACCAGATACACAACTGACATTTCAACGCATCAAACTTAGTATGAAATATAGCGTAAAATAAAAAAAAATATCCACAGTATCCGATATATTAGGCGCCATTAATTCCGTAGGGACATCAAGACAAATAGCAAAAGTTTTCCGTTATCCTGACGCTTGTAACAGCTATCTGCCGTAATGGAAATTGACGAATTCTCCTCTCTACACAGCTGTATGAAAACCAACCATGGCGTCAAGAAAAGTGTTTTTCTTTCTGTGGTGGAGGTGCCGGTTCACTGCGTTGTTGATATAAACTCGTTTTTTTTTAAACATAACAAACGGTACCTTTGGCCTTAGCATTAACAACTCATTTTATTTTTCATACTTTTATTTGTTAAAAAAACACCGAAGTGACAGAGCGAGTTCTTCTTGACAATTGTTTGGCTATATTTTGAATTTATTGAAAATCCCCCAATGTCCTATATTCTTAATGCCGCACGTTATGATATGAATATTTTCGTGGCATCTGCTAAAAACTATAATATATAGATGTCTCATTCTGACCTGTGTATTAGGCGCGACCCTACTAACTAGAAAAACTAATACTAGCAGTTATAAAAAATGGCGATATGTTTTCAGCTTAAAATAATTTATTTTTATTATTTTCTCTTTTTAGACACATACTGAAACATTACCTTGAACGCAGACGGTTATTCATACCAGGGCCCGGCATGGCCAGGTGGTTAGGGCGCTCAATTCATAATCTGAAGGTCGCGGGTTCGAATCCCCGTCACACCAAACATGCTCGTCCGTGGGGACGTTATAATGTGACAATCAACCCCACTATTAGTTGGTAAAAGAGTAGCCCACGAGTTGGCGGTGGGTGATGATGACTAGTTGCCTTCTCTCTCATCTTACACTGCTAAATTAAGGGACGGCTAATGCAGATAGCCCTTGTGTATCTTTGCGCGAAATTCGAAACAAACAATCAAAATTCTTAGGATAGTTCAATCACGAAAAAATATGTGTTAACTTAAAACTAAAGATATTGGAAAAAAACGTTTTAAATTATTTGAAATAAAATTTATATTTGTTTAACCACTAACCGACAGCCATATAGCGTTTACGTTTGTGTGTAAACTTTCATTTCAGACGGTGAGAAACTCTTGAGAGGAGAAATTAGACGGCACTAAAGTGTTCAAAATGTTACCACTCTTTTAATTTCACTTTCAATTTATCACTTTTAGTTTGCTAAAAAAAGAAGACAATATTAGCTTACCTGTTAACCTATGTTAGAATTAGAAAACAGTGTTGGTTGATCTTGTTAAGTAAGCGCAAACCGACAATTCACTGAGTTTTCTACGAAAAGACGGGAAGTTATCATCTGTCTCCAATGTTATTTTCACCAACATTTTGGAAATTTCATCTTTCACGGTTAGTTGTCTCCAAGCAGCTGACAAACATTGTTTGCTTCAGAAGCCAATAGTTCTGGTCTGGTAAACTTTTCATCGTGCTCTCTGAGCGTCACAGGAATGTTTGCTAGCTTCTGTTTTTTGTGTTGTTGGTTTTTTTCTCTACTTATACCCACGTTATTTTATTTAGTTAGTGTTTGTTCTAGTTAGTCAGCTTCCAGCATTAAGGTTCGTTGTTAGCACTGTTTACCTCGCTTCTAGTCGCGAGCCTCCTGGGTAAAGATTATCTAGTTATAGCAAATCCAACTGGTCACCCTGAGAACATAACCATCCGGAACCTAACAGAAAATATAAGATCCAAGCGTCAGCAAAACATGACTGAAAACGATTTCGCACGAGCCCATCTTTTTGCTTTCATGTCACTTCATTTCACTTTTCCTTGACCAAGCTACCACTTTCCTGGATTAGTTCCACTACTGTTCTTTAAAATATAATAAAGAAAAGCAATATTTAAACCGATTTTTTTATGCTTGTGACTACGTAATCAAGATTACTCATAAATTTCTTTACTCACGACCAAATAAATAGAAATAAACATTGCTCGTAATATTCGAAAAATAAACAAAAAATATACAAGTCGACACTTCTTATTTAAATTGAAAGAATACTTCATTGGTAGAACTGAGGAAATGTCAGTTTCTAGTGCCTGGCTTAGAACGTGATCGACGCCGCTGATATTCAGTTAAGCGTTAGTCATATTAAAGTTAATCACTATCGGTAGGTGTCACCTCTGCAGCAAGCTTGTTACAGCCAAACAAAGTTTTCGTCTAATGTTTCGAACCAAAGAAAAAATGTATAACGAAATTAACAGGAGAAAAGCGTGTGAATTTTCCCTTGTTGTTGTTTTTAAAGGTGTTCTGAACAAACTTTTAAAAACAAAAACAACTATTATCTGCTGCTTTTCTTCTCTCTTGTTATCAGTATTTATACAGACTATTCTGCTAGTTGTCAAGTAATTTATATTTTGTAAAAATGAGGTATTTAGAGGGTAATCAAAATTAGGCTTATATTTACCATACTTCAAGTTTCTTGTGTTTTCTAAAGAGGAATGTCGCTAAACAGTCGAATATTTGCGTAGAGCACGAGAAGAATAAATACGACTGTAAGAGGTTAGTTGAAGCCACACTTAAAGAGGTTACGTTAAGTCTTACTTTCAGGTTAGAGGTTAGATTCAGTTATACTTTCAGGTAAGACGTTAGGTTTAGTCACACTTAAAATAGGAGGTTAAGTTAAGTCTCACTTTCAAGTAAGAGGTTAGATTCAGTCTTACTTTCGGATAAGACGTTAGGTGAAATCACACTTAAGGTCAGAGGTTAGGTTAAGTCATCTTTGCTCATGTTCGTTTTTCCAGGTTTTTCTGAAGGATCGTTTGTAATAACAGAGAATGTACGGATAACCATTTCGTTTTTTTCCACCAAACATTTCAAGCTCTAGTTTAAAATGTTTAGGTACAGTGTTAATAAATGTGACTTTTATTGTTTAAGCTACAATATTAATAAATATAACTTTCATTGCGAGATTGTAAAAGTGAGCATTGTTTGTCAGTGAAACGAATGATGACTTAACGGTAGAATTGTGGTTTCGATAACCATAGTTGGCACAACATAGACGTACTTTGTGTTCCTTAGAATTTAAACAAAAATAACAAATTAATTATTTTTATTTATATATTTTTGTTTGTATTTATGTATTTAGTAATGACTGTAGATATGCATACATATTTAAGTATATTAATAATTCTATGCACAATTTCGAAATAGAAAAATTTACTGTCTTTAAGTTAAGGTAGTACACCTGACATTTAATTTTGATATAATTTTTAGATTTTGTCAGTCGCTTAGGTGCGCTATATTAGTATATTTACTTAACTTTTTTTAATTTCGCGCAAAGCTACACAAGGACTATCTGCGCTAGCCGTTCCTAATTTAGCAGTGTAAGACTAGAGGAAAGACAGCTAGTTATCACCAACCACTGCCAACTCTTAGGCTACTCTTTTACCAAAGAATAGTGGGATTGACCGTCACTTTATAACGCCTCCACGGCTGAAAGGGCGAGCATGTTTGGTGTGACGGGGATTCAAACCCGTGACCCTCGGATTACGAGTCAAGTGCTTTATCCACCTGGTCATGTCAAGCCTTTAGTATATTACTTATATATTTAATGTATCATAATTTTTAACTTGCAGTGCTCAAAATTTTGAAAATTTTTTGCCTTTAATAAAAATTATAAAAAAGTTTAGCACCTTCATTTAATAAAAATTGGATTAGTTCATAGTTGAATGTTACAAATAGTAACTGAATCTGGTCATAATGACAACAGTTGTTTCGCATCAAAATTCTGACAGTGACCAAAGGTGGACCTATACACAATATTTGTTATACAATCAATATCCTGACAGTGACCAAAGATGATCCTATACACTGTATTTATTATACAATCAAGATTCTGACAGTGACCAAAGGTGGACCTATACATAATATTTATTATAGAGTTAAGATTCTGACTTTGATCGAAGCTGGTCCTACATCCAATAATTCTTTTACATCAAAATTCTAACAACGACTGAAGCTAGTTCTATACACACTTAGTAGTTTTGACCAAAATTCACATAATACGCAAAATTGATCCTTAGCACTCACATAGTGATCACAACTGGTTCTACACAAAAGTTTTTGCAAGTCGACAATCTTATAGCAATTATAAATAATCCCATGACAATAGCGTTTGTACTTCAACATTAAAAGAATAACTAAATCTGGTATTATATACTAATTCAACACCAGGGTAACAACCATCGCTTGTCATAAATCTTATCTTCTTTCAGCTCTAGTTCCACTGTAGTTTACCATCTAAAAAGTATACGAAAGTAACAGTCAATACAAATCGGTTACCATTTGCATCCGAACATATTTGAATTTGAGGGTAAACAAACGGCAGATACGCCTTATTTGTCATGTTAATTGTGACCGTTGAGTTCAAAACTGAAACAACAACTTTTCATAATAGTCATTCACAAGTCTCTATTCCACATTCAAAGGTATATTTCGCTACGCGACCAAAAAAGACGGGGGGTACGTGTCCCCAGTGTCCTTTTCCCGGTTCCGTTGAACGAAGCCTAAAAGAGATATAAAATAAAACATATAAAAATATTTTACACGTTGCTATCGTGTCTCTGCTTTATATAAACTTTAAAGTTTATAAAACTATAATTAAAGGCTAGATCCCCGTGGCTAACAGCACCCGGAGAGTCCATTGTTTATTATTGTACTAAACAAAATAAGCTTTATTTTTTTTGTGAGAATACAGAAGGTATAAACATGTAGAAAACTCACATAGGGATAGGACCTACACAATGACAGGAATACATCTTCTATGAAAGGGCTACCATAGTATAATTAAGTATACTGCTGAGTATAATTATAGTACTTGAGCTCAACTAGATACGAGAACAACAACAAAGTATTGAAGACCACAAACGAAAAACGTTTCACAACACACAACTAAAATCGTACTGTTTTTTGCACTCCAGAAGATAACGCGAGACCATGTTGAAACATTAGGAGTGACTTTTATAACAGTTAATTGGCTTAAATAAACCTTTGGTTAAAAAATGTTGTTCATTTGAGAACTTCAGTATTTTGAATATAAACACAAGTTCCTTGAACTTTAATCTTTTAAATAAATAACAACAAAACCTGAGGAAAATTGCTGAGAGATCCGCTTTATTTCCAAGCCTTGACTGCCATTTAGTACCCAGGAAAAACTGTTGACAATACTACAAAAAATATACCATGTAATAAAAAGACTCATAGAAAATATATTTACAAACTTATATATCTCCTAATAAAAAACCTTTAAATTAGCTGGGCCAATAGTGACCTAACGTTAACATAACTGAATTGTGAAGCGCTACATTCACTTTGTTCTAAAAGTTCAGATGAAAACGTACACCGTACTTTGGGGGCCTAGGGTGCACAATAAAAGTGATTGTGAAATTCCGCCGTTTGATCAGAAAAAAATAACTGTAGGTACTGTTAGCTAACCGTCTTTCTTCTTGTCCGTCAGTTCAAAATTGTAAAGCCTTTCGAAAATTCTGAAGCAAACAAATGAATAGACTAACTAACTAAACCGGCTACAGAGGAATTTCGTGACAAGATGTTTCTGTACATTTCAATTACATGGTACAGCTTACTGAACTACGTTTACTCCTATGACATTTAATATTGTTACTCCCTGTCAGACCAAACATGCTCGTCCTTTCAGCCGTGAGGACGTTATAATTGTTCTGTCAATCCCACTATTCGTTGGTAAAAAGTAGCCCAGGAGTTGACGTTGAGTGATGATTACTAGCTGCCTTCCCTCTAGTCTTACATCGCTAAATTAGGGACGGTTAGTGTAGCTAGCTAGTCCTCGTGTGTCTTTGCGCGAAATTCAAATCAAACAAACCTATATCAGTTGTATTATATGCATTGTTGAAGTAGGCTAAATCAAATTAAGTTATAGCTTAGGCCTTTCTGGAGAAATAGACAAGAGGGGTGGAATGTCGCAGTTCTTTTAACACTGAAAGACTCAGTTTTTAACGTAATTCGTCAATTAAATTAGGTTAGTTTAGCTACGTAAGTGCTATATGTAATTCTTAATTTTGAATTGATGGATTAGAGGGAAGGAAATTAGCCAATACAACCACATTGTTTAGAAGAAAATTTGGAATATATTGCATTACAGGTGGAGTTAACTTATTTTTATAGATGTAAATATCGTGTAAGATTACTTTTTAATCTGTGAATAACATATACGTATATGTATATAAAACGAGGGGGAGGGAGAGGGGGGAGAGAAACGAGGTTGATTCCAAACCAATCAAGTGTTTTATACTGTAACTTGTTCCATGACTGTTTCACTAAATATATTACTTGATTTGACGTTTGACTGTGAGCTTCAAATATATCCACAAAACAATATAAAAATATAAATAATAACACAACGTCTCGTCTTGATCTAAACACCATCACTATTTACCATAAACTAAAAAAACAAAAACAAACAAATATATTTCCTAACTAAAAATATTTTGTTCGCATGTTCGTAGACAGACACATAGACATTTATAAACACTCCTAATCACTCTCCCAAACAATCCTTTTACCTCACAGCACACCAGCGCCCCCCCCCTCTCTCTCTCTATATATATATATATGTTGTTGTTTTTTTCTTCTTTAATTCCTCTTTGTATTTTCCCTCTTGGAATAGCTATGTATACATTGAACTTCTTTGATATTTTACGTAGCTTTAGATTCCTGTTGTAGGACTAAATTTATTTTCTTTGTTTTATATCAACAAAGATGAATGATCTTGTATTCGATACGACAGCCTTTTAACAGAATTTTAGGGAGGAATTTGGTGCCGTGTTTTATTGTTATTGACGTGCCTGTGACACTTAATCCTTCATTAACAGATCATGTAGTTCATAAATCTAACACATCTGCGATCGCGCTTTCTTCAAGAGGTGTTATTCTTACTGCTAGTTTTCAAAATGAGATTATAACCAATCCTACTAAGACTTTTAGTAATATTTGTGTAAACATTAAAATCCCTCTAGCAATCAAAACTTATATTCAGTAAGGTTTATTCACTTTTTTTACAGTTTTTCTTGGTTAGCAAATTACAGATAATTTTTTGTCACTGAGTCTAAAATTGGATTACTCGCGTTGTATTAACTTTTTTCCCAGTTTTCCGCCTACCGTTAAAATGTTTTTGCTTTGTTTTGTTTTGGAGTCAGTAGAAAATGCATAACATGAACTACTGATCGTCTAAATCATCTGTTTATGTAATATTAAAAAAAATATTCCAGTCACTGAGCTTAACGTTGGTAAAACAAAGTTTACTGATTATAGTGTATTTTTATAATAAACTACTTAAAAAAACCCTTTAAGGAATGAACATTTCATAAAGGACGATCTTAGGTAATGTTTCCCTTCTGTTTTTCTCCCTTTGTTATTAAATTATTAAAGATCTCATTAGATGCTAATTGCATAACCCTACTTTGTGAGAAGTAACAATTGACTCATCGATTGGTTGTTTGTTTTGAATTTCGCGTCAAACTACACGAGGGCTATCTGCGCTAGCCGTCCCTAATGTAGCAGAGTGAAGAGAGCTAGTTATCACCGCCCACGCTTGGGCTACTCTTCTACCAACGAATAGTGGGATTGACCGTAACATTATAACATCCTCACGGATGAAAGGACGAATATATTTGGTGCGACGAGGATTCGAACCCGCGATCCTCGCATTTGGAGTCGAACGCTTTAACACGCTTGGCCATGCCGGGCGTTGCGTCGTTGAACAGATTAAACACTTATCTCTTTAAATTTAAAGTCAAAAGAATTTGTATTATTATTTGTTTAATTCTACTGACACACATCCTGTTTTTGCTTATGATGATAGAACAAAAAACGAACATTAGACTTTTACTATAATGTGAATGTTTTTGAAAATCGCTGAAGTCAATAAGAAAGAAACTTTTCCTGTAACAGATTTCTAAGACATTTATATAACTTTTTAAGGATTATACAAATACATTATTACTGTGTACAAAGTCTGTGACAACGTTGTTGAGGCTTTTTAAACATGAACTCAGCATCACAAACCTCCAGCAGTTATGAAGTACATCATTAAAAGGTGCAACAAAGTCAGAGCTTTGTTATTTTCGTACGTCTCGCCATCTTGTGAGTATTCGGTAAATCATTCTGAAACTTCTAAATAAATAATACGCTTGCTTTTGTCAGTCTGGAACGTTTCTCGGAAATTTCTCGATCAAATGCAACAAAACTCATATTGTTAGAAAGGCTTTTGTCTGCGGAGTTTGGATTGTATATCGGCTTTTCCATTTAGAATCACCTTACCTGTTGTTATTTCTGCTTAGTCAAACTTTTTGTTGCAGTGAGTGTGGTACACGGTGGAACGATGTAGTTGCCATCACGTGATGACTGGATTCGATTTCCACTTTAGTTTTTATCTTTGCAAAGCATTTCACACAAACAACACTAAATCCGCATGTAATCTCTTAAAAAATGAGCAGTACACTAAATACAATTGCTGTAGGCTTTATTGACTTAGTTAGATCCTAACTATGCATATGTAGTTCATTCAAAACTGTTCGTGAACACGCATTTAGACGTTTCTGCATAATTAGCTAAGTTTGTCTTCCTTACAACTTTACATTTACTTGGTTTTGTAATAATTTAGCTTCGGTTTATTTCATAGACTGCTGTAAACATCGTTTAGCTACGTATTTTTTACTATGGGTTCAAGTATTTGTGAATTTCTTTGTTTAAGTTCGTAAAACAATTTGATACAGTGAACGCTCAAAACTGTATCATACTCTGTACGCTGTTATAAAAAATATTACTATACTTTATTATTTACTTTATACACGTGCCATGTAAAATTTAAAAAATGGATCAAGTTTTATCGTTTGTTTGTTTTGAATTTCGCACAAAGATACAAGAGGACTATCTGCGCCATCCGTCCCTAATTTAGCAGCTAGTCATCACCACCCACTGCCAACTTTTGGGCTACTCTTTTACCAACGAATAGCGGGATTGACAGCACATTAGAACTCACCCACGGTTGAAAGGGTGTGATAAGGATTCGAACCTTCGATCCTCAGATTACGAGTCAAGTGCCTGAACCACCTAGCGCTCTCGGATTTATCGATCTAACCGATAATGCCTGCAAGAAAGCTTACCTTAAATGACGTGTATAAAAATAATATAATAAATAAAATTGAAGTAAAGAGTATGAAAACTTCCACATACGTTTTGCTGGTTGTGGCTAGTAATAAATTAATATTTTTCTTATCCACTCTTTGTGAATAAGCCTTAATGTCACAAAATTGCATCTAAAATATCAATTTAAAAAGTAAATTTTCCACAGCTAACAAAAACGAAGAAACGATAGTAGTCATAAAACAATTGGATCTAATGCTCAAAATATCGTAGTAATAACTAAGAGACTGATATTGAGCTATTGTTTTAAATCGTACTCAAGCCTTTTTTTTCTTGTTTGTCCTTTTGAACAAAGTAGATTTGTAAAATATTTCACATAATACCATATTTAGACATATCAAGTTAAGTCACTTCCGTTCCCTTATATTTATTTCTCAACTCTACAAATATTTTGAAAAATCTTTTCACACATAAATCACTCAACGTTATAACTTTGACATTATCTGAAAAAAAATTTCGAGTTATAATAATACCAAGAGGTTCTAAGCAATAACATTATTCTTATAAGTTCTTATACGTTTGTTCAGTAGTCGATTAATAAAATTTTTGACCTTTTAGTGACTAGTCTATCTCAGAAACTACATTAG
Source organism: Tachypleus tridentatus (assembly GCF_004210375.1). NCBI lineage: Eukaryota > Metazoa > Arthropoda > Merostomata > Xiphosura > Limulidae > Tachypleus > Tachypleus tridentatus. Next base: position 47,636,344 of record NC_134826.1, on the reverse strand, counting down.
TTCCAACAAAATCAGTCATTTATAATCTAATCAAACAAATTACACCAAATATAGTCTTAAAGTATGGCTAAAAGTTATTGTTTCAATAGACAACAGGATATATTCTTAGTAGGTTTGCCGTATATAAATAAGTAAATTCGATAATGCATAGAAAATAATAAATTTTTGCAAATTTTTATGCGACTGTAAAGTTGGATGGAAATGTTTATATTAATTGCAATTTCGCTAAAGATCGTTAGCGCAGTTCACTTTGTCTTGTGTTGATATAAACAAAACAATTTAGTATCATTTGCTTAGTTTCGACATATGTTTTGCTTTAATTTATGAGTGTATACAAATAAAATTATAAAGTATATTCATTTTGAAATTACATAACTGAGAATATATTTTTGAGCGCATGCCAGAAGATTCAATTTTAGTCATTGTTTATAGTATGTAAGTTGATAAAATTGAAAAATTCACAATTTGTACTTATTTTTAAGTATAATGTTTATAGTAGTTTAACTTCTTTTAAGCAATACTTAGAAGATCGGTGACCTTAATCAAAAAATTATAAAGAAATTATCTGTATTTGTATATACGCATATATTAAAACACTGATGCATATATGATTTATTGTAGTGTAACTGGTATTCTAAAATATACTGTCACAAAAGTTCATAAATCTCAATAGATATGTAATTTGTTATAACTTTCGTTTTACGAAATGGGGAAGTGCCCCAAGTATTAAGTGGGTTTAAATACATTATCTGTCTCACTAATTTATGGATCCCTATTCTTTTATGTATTTGCTTATGTATTCTTTGGAATCATTTTCCACTGCAGATGCATCGCCCACACTCACACCTTGAACACACATATTAGGGCTAAGACGTCATTTCCCATGATACAATGCGAGTCGCCATCCATGTTGTAGTTAGGCTACTTGGAGTTTAACGTTGAATATCTAAGCGTGTTCTGCTAATATGGAATGCAAGAGAAATTGTATTTTGTGAATTGTATTTGTAAACTTACTTTCCATCTCGTGCTCTTTTAACGAAATTCCGTGAATGATGATATTATGCTGGACTCATTGATAACAATGATATAATATGTTATTTATTTTGTTATTTAAATGTTAATGAACCACATGATCAGAACATTTCTGCACCAGTTTACCTAGTGCCATAGTCATAGACGTAGTGGCATTTAGTCTACTTGATTTTCATTTTGGAAAGTTCGGCAGACTTAGGCCTAGGCGTATTCACCAATGAAATCATGAACTGGGGAGTGGAGTTGTGGGTGAGTGTTGCTGATTAATTAAACCTAATAATAACTACAATATAGAATAGTTACCGTAGGTGTGTAACAGATTTGTGAAGTATGCGTATAATACATGGTTCTTTGTTTTTCATTTATGTAGGGTTTTGATAAATTATACTTACAGGCTCATGTACTAAACTTAGTAGTAATGCTAATAGTAATAGTACAACGTTCAAGTATTATTATAGTAATATTAAAGATTATTGACTGTGCAGTGTGCTGTGATTGTAGAGAGTGTTTATTAATATTAGAACATTCACAGTTTCAACTATTTATAATTAGAAATTGCCAGGTCCAAACTATAACAAATGATGGAAATAAAATTCCAACTCGATAATATAACCTTCATACAAGAACTTAAAAGTTAGAAAAATGAACCAGGATAAACAAAATCATTTTATAAGTTATCACAAAATCTATTCAGTAATGTAACATTTTCAGACTTTCTTATTAATTATAACTCAAGATTTTTAAGCTGTATCAAATCTGAAACTCCAGATTCACAAATGTCTGACTTATTACTTGAAATCTTCAGTTCTGTCTTATTCTATACTTTTATTTTTTACCATATCATGAGGTTATAATAATTCAACATATGGATGATTATTGACCAAATTTATGGTTAGCCTATTTATGTAAAGTGGCAAGCAAACATAACCTTGGCTATTCTTAATGTATCTCAGTGCTACCCAATGCTAGTAATTTTGTTTTCCTATGAGTTTAAAATATATTCTATGCAAACTAGCATCATTCAGAAATCAAACAAAATATAAAAAACTAACAAAAAAAAGTTAAAACAACCTCAAACTTCTCCTTATTTATTGAATATTTACTTCAATTACCACTTACACTGATCTGTCATAATCTCTAACCAAAGAATAGCCCCTGTTTGAGTGAGACTGTAGTGATTAATTAATCTTGTTTCGTACACCAAGAATAATTGAAAAATTAATATGATTCGTAATAAAAATGTTGTTTATTAGATTTATTTATTAGTTAAACATGTAATCAATAATTGAAAATGCCATGCCTGTAGATTTGTTTATAATACTAACAGTAAAAGAATTTCTGTTGTACCTAAAATGAACTTTTACATTTTAATTTTATAAAATAAAGTTCACATCCACTATTTTCAGAACAAGAAGTTCATATGGAAACAAGTTTTGACACTTTCACTTGTTCTCTTCAGTTCAACTTTTCTTTGTGAGAGAAACTTCTACAGTTTATTTTATAATGGTCATACCATGTCTCTTGCTTGAGGACATGATGTCAGTTAGGGGATCAGTTTATAGTGACCTTCTGAAATGGTGAAGTTTGTTAGTTTTGGAACTAACAAACTTTCTACAGTTCTTCTTTTGATGTAATTTCTAGTTTGTTTCAGTTTGGCCAACTTCCAGTTAATTGTGATCTAAAATGCAAATGAAGAAGCTTCACCTACTGGAACATTCAAGAGTTACCAGTTAATGTTAATATTTTTTCATTGTCAGTAAGTTTTAGGACTACTGGCATAATTTGTAAGGAACTGTCATAAGTAATATGTATGGAACTTGGAAGTTTTGTTGGTCACTTACTAGTTTAAAACTTGTGTAGTTTAAGAGGTACACCTTCTGTATAGGCCCTTTTAAAAATGTTAAAACTACACGTCAACTTAATCTTTCTACCATCTTGTAATTTATTTATCATTTGTGAAAAAACAACCCAACAAGCTACACAGTTACAGTTATGACAGAAAGTGTTCGTACCCCTACGTCCCGAGTAGTTTTTTGCTCATAACTTAAAAAGTATCATGATTAGGCTAATAGATGTAAAATATATTATAAATATTATAGTAACACACATCTACATAAATTGTTATGTAAATTAAACGACAAATAAACTGTTTATAAACAAATAACCAAAAATAGGAGCAGCATAAAGTGTTTGTACATTTCAGAATGTGAGAAATAACTGATATTCCCGTAAAAATTTTGTTTAGTTTGGCGAAAAAACTACATTATACCACTCCAGAACTAGACACTGGGTTCATAATTATTGGAATTTAGCCAGCCAAAAATTTAGTGCTGTCTCCGTCATTATCTTCTTGGTCATCATGGCGAACAGGAAACAACTGTCCAGTGATTTAAAAACCGAATTATTGTAAAATACAAGTCTCATATGTCTCTTTCCGGTATTGCTATGCAACGTAATGTGCTGAAATATACTGTTCAAAGCATAATTGCCAAGTTTAAGCTTACAGGATCAACTGCTAACCTCCCTCGTTCCGGATGCCCCACCAAAATTCCAGAGAGAACCAAGAGGAAGGTTCTCAGAGAAGTTAGTAGGAACCCTTGTTTAACACGTAATGACATACAGAAACTGGTAAAGGAAATTGGGGTTGAAGTAAGCACTTCTACAGTTCTTCTGGGTTCAAAGCATGCTGTCCTCGTAGAACTCCATATTTAAAGCCTGTTCATTTAGAAGCACGATTGAGGTATGCAAGAAAGCATGTTGATAAACCCTTTACTTATTGGAAGAGTATTCTTTTGTCAGACGAGAATAAAATCGAGCTTTTCGGCCACAACGATGTTCGCTACATTTTTCGCAAGAAGGGGGAATGAAATCTTCCAAAGAACACCGTCCCTAGAGTTAAACATGGAGGTGGCTCTATCATGCTATAGGTTTCCTTCAGCTCTTCTGGTGTAGGCAGCTTTCACCTCATCAACGGAATCATGAAAAAAAGAAAAGTACATTGATATATTAATACAAAACATTGATATATTCGGCACTTATATCAAGAATGATGCTTGGAACTTGTGGTTTGGGTGTCGTTGGATCTTCCAGCACGACAGTGACCCTAAGCACATATCGAAATATGTGCAGTCATGGTTGCAGAGGAACAATATAAGTATTCTGGAGTGGCCATTGCAGTCACCCAATCTTAACCAAATTAAAAACGTTTGGCATGAGTTGAAGACCAGGGTTCATCAGCATCATCTGAAAAACTTGCAAGGGTTGGAGGCCTTCTGTAAAGAAGAATGGAAGAAAATACTAGTCAAGTACTATCAAACGATCATGGAGGACTATGAGGAGAGATTGTGCCAAGTAATTCACCTGAAAGGTTGCACAACTGACCATTAAAGTAGATGCACGAACACTTTCTGCCCTTCCTATGTATGGTTATTTGTTTATAAACAGTTTATTTGTCATTCAATTTACATAAAAATTTATGTAGATGTGTGTTAGTATAATATTTATAATATACTCTACTTTCATTATCCTAATCATGATACTTTTAAAGTTATGAGGAAAAAACTACTAATGATGCTGGGGTATGAACACTTTGTTGTAACTGTATATGCTTTGCTTTTGAAATCTCGGAGCATTCTGAATTTGTTATTACTTTTAGTCTTTGAAGTTATTTCATATTAAAAAATTGAATTTGAACTGTTATAACTTCATATAAATTTTTGATAGAGTAAAAGAGGAGTGTATAAACCCATCAAGAATGCCCCTTCCAGCTCCCAAGTATAACCAGCCCTTACTATTCATGTATTCATCCAATCTTTCCTTGAACTCAGTTTGAAGGTAGCTCATTACAAAAGCCAATCATCCTGTTTGAAAAGTAATACTGTCTAAACTTCATCTTACTCATACATTGGCAAAACTTGAATTTATGACCTGTCGTCCTATTGTTTTCACCACTAAACACAAAATAGGTTGATGGATATGTATCATCAATAAACATCTCAATCAGACCCCCTCTGACACTCCTTCTCTCTAGAGAAAACAAGCTTAGATATTTTAGTTTATCCTCTTGGGACAATCCCACCATCTCAGGCATCATTTTAGTGGCTCTTCTGTGAACCTTCACCAACAATTCAATGTCCTTCTTGAGGAAGGGAGCACAAAACTGTACGTAATACTCTGAATGAAGCCTTACAAGTGATCTGTACAGTAAAACAATAATATCTTTTGTTGTGTATTCAGTATTTCTATATGTAATATCCAAAATCTTACTAGCTCTATTTCTAGTTACAATACACTGTTTAGATGACTCAAGTGATTGTTTATCATAACACCAAGATCTTTTTTCTTCAACCATAATATTTAACACATTCCCATTTAAAGTGTAACAGTAATTTGTATTGTGGAAAACATATGTACTTTATATTTTGTATAGTTAAACATTATCTGCCATTTATTGGCCCAAATTATCTAAATATCCCTGTAAATCTGCAGCATCTTTGAAACAGTTAGCCACCTTAAAAGATCTTCATGTTATCTATATACTTCAAAATTTTGTAAGTCATCAGTATAAATCACAAACAGCAGAAGGCCCGGCACAGAGCTCTGAGGAAAATTGCTTGTTACTATGATTCAATCAGATATAATTCTATTTATAACTACTCTCTAATTTTTACTCTCCAGCTAATTATTTAATGAATTTAATAACAATTCCCCCATATTCACAGGTTTAATTTTTGTGACAATTTTTTTGTGAATCATCTCATAAAATGCTTTTTGAAAATCAAGATAAATCAAATCCACAATGTTTCCTTCATCAACTATTGCAGTAACATTCTCAGAGAATGTTGGAAGATATGTTAAAGAAGACCTTCCTGTATTTAAACCATGCTGGTTCTTTAACATTATATCACACTGCTTTAAGTGACTGTAATGCATCCTTAACGACACTCTTCAAAACTCTTCCAACTACTGATGTAAGACTAACTGACCTATAATTGACTGGACAATGTTTATCACCTCCTTTAAATATTGGACTAACATCAGCCAGCTTCCAATCTTCTACTACTTTTCCATTACTCAATGACCTATAAAGATATTAGCTAGCAGTTCACAACTCAAATCATTAAGTTCCTTTAAAATTCTACAATGAAAGTTGTTAGATCCATGGAACTTATCAATTTTGAGGTTTCCCAATTTTTCTCTTACAATTTCATAACTTAAGATATCTTTTACATCAGTATTCAACTCCATACATTAAGTGCTTTGATTAAAGCATAATACTTCTATCTTCCTTCATAAAAACTAAAGATAATATATAATTTAACAAGTTTATCATCTCATAATTCTTCTGATATCAGCTCTCCACTGTCATTTTTAAGAGGCTCTATCCCCATTCTTACACTTTACTTACCCATTATATACCTAAAGAATTCCTTAATGTTTATTTAACTTTCTCAGTTAACCCTATTTCATATAAAGATTTCCCTTTTTAACTTCCTTTTTAATCAGCCCTCTTGGTTTCCTATAATTTTCATGTCATTATTTCTTGTAAGTTTAAAATGTTTTGAGTTTGTTTTGTTTATTCCTGATATGATATCTTGAACCTTTACTAAACTTGTTCCCCTCCATTGTCCCCTTTTTTGGCTGTAGAGAATATTTGTTTTGTATATGTACCAATTTATTTTCCTAAATGCTTCCCACATCTGTTCAAGATCCCCTCCCAACTTTTTAGTCCAACTTGCAGAAACAAGTTAAAATCAATAATACTATAAAGTATGTATAATTTGGGACATATACAGTAAAGCAATATATTATTTAAAAAAATAGTTTTGATATAACGTATTAAAAATACATAAGCATAGAAAATGAACATATTATCATGCTTAGCCTGACAAAAAGAGTATTTTTGCAATAAAAGTAGCATAAATAGTTTAAAATATGTAGTGCTTGCAGTAAAAGGTTTCTAACCTTGCCAGTGGCTACTGACACTTTTAAAGAAAGTTTAAAAAAACTAGTGCTAATCCTAGTAATGCTGTTATATGATTAAATGAAGTGAACCAGTTTATTTTGATGCATTTATGGACAACTGGCTTTGAAATAGCTTCTTCCTGACTTTTTTATCAGTTACCTTTAGATACTGACACTATGTGAAGTAGAATTATAAACAGCCAGACCTGTTACAATATAATTGCTTTCACTTGCATTACATGTGAAATTTTCTTTATATACATGTTCTTGTTTCATACTTACGTTGTATAACATGGTTTTTATGTATTTTTTGATAGATTGTTTAAGTAGAGTATTCATGATGAATAAACTAGAATGGATGGCAACTGTATGTTGGAAACAGGATGACATTTCAAAAGTCTTCCAAGTTTTCCTCCAAGAAATGTTATTATTTATGTTTGGGATTTTAAGAGTTTATGCTATTTTTTTCATATTGACATTTATCATCCAGATATTTATCAAATATTCCCTTAAGCTCTTTAAATTAACTAAATCCACCATGTTTTATATCAACCCAGTTCCAAAACTAACTACCTGTTAGAGAATAAAACTGTTTTATCTGAAGGTGACTCACACCATGGCATAATTTATATTTGTGGACCCTGGTCTTACCATTTTTACCATTAAGTATGAAAAAAGATGGTGCATCAAAATTATCAGTTCCTTTAACAATCTTAAATACTTTAAACAAATTTTCTCTAAAGCCAGGTTTAAAAGTATTTCTGTTTGCTGTAATTCAACCAACTAAAAAATTTGTTTGACATTGTGACCTGTGAATTTTTATTTTTCTTAGTTTATGCTGATATAACAAGATCTGCTGATTTTAAAATTCGCTATTGCCATGTTATGGTAAGAAAATTTCTTATTGGAAATTCACATGGCCTGTGATAATGTGGGAGGGTATCACCTGATTACCAATTGACAGCTCAGTGCTGATTGGCCATTGCCGTGAGGTTTGATTACATGGCTTCTGTGATCCTCAGGACCCTTCTCGCTAATTTAAATATATGACATAACAGGTGAGAATTTACTTTTAATGAGTGAATACAGATTGAAGATTAGGATGAGTTGGAAACTTACTGATGCAGAGGGAGGGAAGTGCTTGTAGATTTACTTGGTGAATAAGATAAGAAAGAAAAGTGAACCATAAAATTGTTTGCAAAAGTCAATTCAACTTTGCCAGTTGAGGTTGGCATCAACCAGAAAGTATATGCTGTGAAAGGATTTGAAATTTCTGTAATTTTCTTCATGGAATAAATGTTAATAGTAATGATATTTATGGTTTAACTCATTACATTTGGGTGATAATGGAACTAATGGTATTTTCAAGATCATTTTTGCCAACCAATCTGAAAAAAAATGTTTACCTACTTAACTACATTTATGGCTACAGCTAACAAAAATTCTTTTAAGTCTGGCATAACTCTTTTTGTTTTTTTAAGAGACAATAATTTCAAGGATTTTAACCTTATCTTCATGTGACAACTCTTCTATCCCAGATGTTATCATAGTAACCTTTCTCTGAAGCCTTTCCAACAGTACCCTTCCTAAGGTAAGGAACCCAAGAATGAACAAAATACTGCAAATGTCACCTAACCAAGTAACTATACAATAAAATTTTCAGGCTTGTATTTAATATTTTTATTGTTGCACCCCAAAATCATATTTGCCTTCACACTGTTATACTAGGGATACACGTTCTTTAAGCATTCATTTATGTGTGCTCATGACACACTTATGGATTTTCAACTAGTTGATATTCCTGACACCCATTTGAAGTACATAATGACTTTAGTATACTGTGTGGGTGTGTGCATTAAGTATAGGTGTTGTACTTCATACTTGTGTGTATGTGAGTGAAGTCAAGAGTCTAGATGAAATATTACTGTGTTGTCCTTGCTCTATAAAAATCTAATGCAATTTAAGAATATTTGTATTCACACATTACAAGTGACTGCTAATTTTTGTTTATTTATATTTTCACCACTCTGTGAACAAAATGACTGATTTTCATCTGGTGGTAATAAAGGAGATTTTACTATTTTTAGTCGAAGTAAATCACTAAAAGCTAAAGATCTTGGACATATGCCAACAAAATGTAAGATTGGTCCAAGTGGTGAGAAACAAAATTCAAATTGTGCAGTGAAAAGGGAAAATGCAATGATTCATTTTACAACTGTGATGTTCATAATTATCCACACTTTATTTGTATCCATACCTCACACTGAACCCCCACAAAAATATTGGTGTATTGATCACATGACATCTGTCTGATGATAGATACATATTCATATTAATTTTTTGTTATGTTCTTTAGATAAAATTTTGTTTCTGCAGTTTTTATGAAAAATTTATTGATACATATGTGCACATATCTACATCATTTGACCTCCATTAATTTTTCTTTTAAGCTGGTGACACACGTGTATCTTAAATATAAAAAGAAAAGAAATTAAAAATAACATTTTTTAATTTTTACAGTTGTTTCAATTGAAAATGTAAGAATATTACATTATAACATCTATCGCACCTGCCATGGTTGACACTAAGTGTTAAGAGATTGATTGACCATAACACTGAGATTCTTTTCTTCCAAACACTGTTATTCTCATCAAGATTACAATTACAATTGAGATTTTGATGTCCTACTAACATTACCTTGCATTTATTAACATCTGTTTTATTGATATAACATTGAATTACAATCTCAATCAATAAGAACTTTAAGAAAAAAAGTTTAATTAATTATAGTCAGTGCTGATACCAGTTTGAATTTTAGTTTCACTGTAATTAGGTAGCTTGCTCTAATTGGAAGTTAATGGCATATTTAGTTTTGCAGGGAACATTTTTATCACTATTTTGGTGTTTCTTTTTAAGATTTGGGCAGTTTATACGAGTGACTGAATAAGTTGTTCCATTATCTTACACTCCTTTTCATATCAGTACTCTAACCCAGATACTATGAGTACAAAAAAACCCAATCAAAGTAAGTCAGCCAGATCAGAACATAAAAATAACTATTCGTTAATGAAGTTGATTCTATGTAACAAATCAGTGATGATGTTAAATATTATAAGACAATTTACAAGGAAACGGAAACCTCTAACGATTTATGTACATTGTAATTTTGGTACTTTTGTTATTAAAAAACATGTTTGGGGTTGATTCTTATAGTAAGTTTGCCACTCCAAATATCAAAGGAGAAGATATTCAACTAAGTGTTGAATTAAAAATGTCAGCAGTATCTTACCAATGTCTGGAGCAAAAATATTAGTACTATCTTATAAGAAAATATATTTATCTTGACCTACACTCAATCAAGCTGTGAACCAGAGTGTTCTATAACACATTCTTTGTTTTTGTAGATTTATTAAAAATGACGTAGTGTTTATAAGATTAGTAGATGGTGTTCCAAATAATATTGGAAGGTGGAAAAATTTAAGACTTCAGATTTAATGATTGTATAAGTCAAAATTGTAATATGAAATTTATATTTATATTTTGTTATTAAAGATTACAAAAATAGTTATTGTGCAGACCAAAATAAGCATCATGCTGGGTGGAAAATTTTCTCTGGCATTAATGTTGGAACATGAGAATAATTTTGTGACTTAAAGTTTAAATGCAAAGAAAATAAATTGATGAAAATATACAAGATTGGTGTTGGATGGTCCTGTATAGCAAAGAGTAAAAAAAAAAAAAAATTGCATCTATCACCACCACAAATAGATCACACACAAAAGTACTATCAGAAAAGTTTTATTTGCTAATTAACAAAAAAAACAAACTTGAAGTTCATTGTATAGTTGAGTGAACAAAATAATTCAACTTTGAGCAATTGAAGTATGTTGTAAAACTTGTTTGAAATAATTGAGAATTTTTAATAAGTTTTTTTGTTATTCATTATTAAATTTAGTCTTAGATTTTTATGTTCATTCAAAATCTGTTTCACCATGGATTAAGTTAACACATGCATAACTATGTGAAAAGGAATTTTTAAAGATTATCTGTTTATTGTTATTTGAAATATATATCTTAGTTACTAATGTTTATGTAATTCACAGTATGTTCAAAATTTAATACTAAATGCAATACATTATAAGTATCTGATAAATTTTCTTCTAACAACAGTTTGTTTTTTCTATGTTTTATAACTTGTGATTTTGAGTTACACAAGTACAAATGGAAATTCTGCTACAAATTATAAAAGAAAATGATGAATCAAGGATATAAATAGTCTTAATACTACCAGCTCCAATTAATAATTGATGCTTGTCTTAAAAAATCAAAATATTAGCTGTGAGCTTGAGAATCTTGTAAGTAAATAAATTACTTACAAAATGGAATTCTAATTTTGTATTGCTAACATAGTATATAATTATTCCACTTTTAATTCATGTATAACTGAAATATTTAAATTTCTTTAGAAACTCCAATATTTCAGTTTATGTAAGAAAATACATCAGTTTAAGTCATGAAAAAATATAATTAACATCCCTGCCTGTTTCCTTTTTACAACTGCTTTCCCTCCACTTTTTTGGAAATTTTTCTTCCCTTGTTTTGAATTATCATTTTTCAGTCATATAGAGAAAACTTCTAAATAAAAAAAAATGAAATGAACACAGTTGTTTCTTTTTGCCCCTTTTCATTATTTGTCATTAATCCTATATCATTTTATTGAAACAAAGAAGAATTCTGTTTGACATGAACTCTTTGAAAACAAGCAACAATTGTAAAAAAAAAAGGTCCAAACTTTTTTCTAAAGAGGTCAGTTGAAGAAAAAATTATCTCTTCCTTCTCAAAATTCCAGATCTAAGCATTTTTCCTTTATCACATGGTATTGTAATTATTGTTTTTGCATTAAATTAATGTGTTTCTTAAATGATCTAAGCAGTGTGTTGTTTCTGTAGCAGTGGTGTGTTCTAGGTGTTACTCCTGCAGTAAACCTTGAATAAGTCATCAAAACCAGGACACGCTTATTATTGGTAGAATCTTGTTTATTTTCTTCAAAATGTGACAACTTTACAATATATATCTGATAACTTATCACTTCTGTCAATACCTAATAAACTAGTTAGTAGCCAAAATGCAAATTTTTTTATTGTACACACATAAATGAAGTGCTTCAGTTACTGTCTTGCACGTTTAGATGCTGAGATGCTGTAAAGAAATAAGCTCACTATCTTGTACTTTGGATAAATGTAGAATTAGCTGTCAGATTTTATGTGCAAGATAAAATGCCAAGGTAACACAATGGTACTCGGAAATTATGACCATAGAAAACTGTGCACTGTTTTTATAAAAATGAAATGTTTTAGCACTGCTACACCTTACTATTAAGTATAAGATAGATTTAGAATAATAGAAATGACTTTTTTAACTTTAAAACTAATATTTTTGAAACATTTTTCTAAGCTACACATGCACTGAATTACTTGTAGGTTTGTGGCTGCTTTTTTTAAAGGGTCCCCAATAACAAGTTGCATACCAGAGATAAACAAAAATACTGTTATTATTATAATCAGTCCTACTAGCTACTATTGGGGGTTTGTCATGTATTTTATATAGAAAATGATTTCTTTTTCATTTTTGTGGTCAGTGTTGTAAGAGAAAGACATAAAATGGCCAAACATGATGCAGTATGTAGGCCTCACTGGAACTGAATGATATAAAAACAAGTTAGTAAAATGAGTTAATGATGAGATTTAGGTGTTTGTTTTAAACAAGATTGAAATACTGAAGTAAGCTTAACATTCTTCTAGAAGAACCATGTATGGAGGTGAATAGTAATACATTTGAGAATAAACTAAACAGTAGTATTCACTAAAATAATTATGTTCAGACCACTTCATTATTACTTTTTATATAGGTTTTTTTTCAGTTTGTTCATAAATCTGTTAGTGCCTCTAATAACAGTAGTTGGTTATCATCGAATAAAACTTAAACATTCTAAGAAGACCAGTAAATGTTTTTTTTTGCTTTTTTATTTATGTAAAACTGAAGTTGATATGGTTAGAATTACATTACAAGAACATCCAAAAGAAATGTAACAACACAATCATAAACCTAATCTTGTTTATTGTCTTTTGGACAGAGCCAACAAAATGTCCCTCAGTGGGACAGCAATAAGTCTTTGGACTTACAATGCTACAATCAGGGATTCAGTTTCCTTCGATGGACACAGCAGATTGCCCGATGTAGCTTTGGTAAAAGTAACACACATGTGCCTGCAAAGTGTGTTCTTACCATCAATCTTAGCACAGTGAAAGTAATTTCCTTCAAAATATTTTACAAAGGAACAGTTACCCAGACAACTTGCTACAGAAAGGAAATAAACTCTTTGGAAGGACACTTATGATTCTTGTTTGTGATTAATTAGTCCTTGCATCCTGTTAAAAGTTATTTTCCATACATTGGTGTTCAAGTGTTACTAATGATTTGTAGAAGTAGTTCATGGCGAAGTGTTTTTCTTTCTCGCAATAAAATGTTACACAATAGTTCATCAAAGCAGTTACGAGTTCTGGCATGTTTGGGGAAATTCTCTTGTTTTGATGTTCGTAATTCGTGAAGTATCCATTTACGCATGAAGTATCCCCGGGAAAACGTTGTTACACTCTGTTTTTCGCTTCGTTTAACATAACAAAATTAAATAATACCATCAACCATCCGTTGTAAACCACCAAGAAATAGTCGCCATTCACGAGTCAGTTGGGCAGTTTTAACACATTGTAATCATTGCATTGTGGGGTGTGCATGAGTGGAGCTTTTAGAATTTTTTTTTATTAGTATAAATATTTGGGAAACAGAGTTTCATCTTGAACTGATGATACAAGCACTTGTGATTACACGGTGAATTGCAGTTTACGACCGAGTTAGAACATTGGGAACTGTAACAAAAATATTTTGGATCCGAAATCAGAAGAACGAGGACTACTCTGAGCTATTGTAATTTATAAACAGACTGGGAGAGTACAAGTATAAATAATCTGTAGTTCCATCAGTTGTCAACACAATCAGTAACTCTTTTTTAACAACAACAAAAACTTTTTAACGACCGATTATTATTTTCTAAATGTTTGAGCTGCTACGTCAATAAACTGACAACGTATAATTGATTGTTTGTTTGTTTTGAATTTTGCGCAAAGTTACACGAGGCTTTCTCCGCTAGCTGCCCCTAATTTAGTAGTATAAGGCTAGGGGGAAGGCAGCTAGTCATCAACCACCCACCGCCAACTTTTAGGCTACTCTTTTACCAACGAATAGTGGGATTGATCATACCATTATAATGTCCCCACGGCTAAAAGAGCGAGCATGTTTGGTATTGCAGGGATTCGAACTCGCGACTCTTAGATTACGAGTCGAGCGCTCTAACCACCTGGTTGCCGGGCCGAACAGCGTGTAAAATTTTAAGATATTTTAAAATACGGTGTGGAAGAGCGTTTCTTACACATAAGAACACCGATTCTTCCCCCCCCCCCCACCCCCTAAATCCACACACACAAACATAAGATTTTCTCCCAGCTTCTGAAAGGAGTATTAAGTTCATTATTTAATTTGTGCGAAACGTTCTAGTTGACGAAATGAAAGTATAGTATGTTACATTTTATTTTGCATGGAAGAAAGATAACGTGACTGAAGATATTATTACAGTTTTACGTATAAGAGTTCTGTCTTCTGAAAACTGCCTAAGGGAAGTCGTACGTCAAACGAGAAAGGACTTTTGAAATTAAGTAAAAATATGTCCAGTTATGAATTGTCAAGTTTAGCCGTTTAAAGCGTGGGTATAATCAGGTCCGTCATTCTGGAGCCCCATAATGATAAGAAAACTCAGAAGTAGATTAAAAAGGCAAAGCATTATCCGGTTTGCCAAATAGGTAAGACCGTCTATGGATGTAATGAATATAGACGACAGCTCTTAGCGAATCATTCCGTCTTTGTGCGCAAGTTGACGTAAATCACACGAGTTTATCGTTGAAAAATACTCATATCAGGACCAGCGTTCACGTGAAGAACCCTTCAGGTCACGTGGTTGCTGCCCCTTCTGACCATCCCCGTCTTGTCTGGCTCCAGTTCAAAACTAGAAATAGTCAGTTGTGTTAAATGCTGCGTTATGAAAAAGTACGTTAATATGATGTTATCGTGTAATTTGTGTTTAAAAAGTTTTGGCGCGAAACTGTTGCTGCTTTGACCAGTGTAAACGTATAACTTGTATTTTTTATGTATATAAGAAACGCTTCTACTAAACGCAAACGTATTTCAAGATGGCTGGTATAGGTATTAAAATATTTATTAAAATAAAGTAGAGAACAACGTTTCGACCTTCTTAGGTCATCTTCAGGTTAACAAAGAGAGAGTTTACAACTGACCTTTTGTTGGGATGAGAGGATAAACGTGTACATGATAGTAGGAGTCGTTACAGTTAGATGTTAGGTTATTAATTAGTAAAGGTATAAAGATGTTCCTTTATATTGGTTTAATTTTGGTTTCTTCTTTGATTTTGCGTTTGTTTATATTTATTTCCCTACTTAGTATCTGGGTGTTTTCTATGATTATGTTGTGTTTAGTTGATTTGCGGTGCTCAAAAACGTGTGAAAGTGTCTAAATATGTAACACGAACCGGGTCATTTTTTACAGACCCTTTTAAGAATAGATTTAAAGTTAACCTTAAATCTATTCTTAACCAACTAAATCATAAAGTCTTAATGACCAATTTTGATGTAATCTCCCTCTTCACCGAAGTTCCAACCACTGAAGCTTACAAGATAGCTTTGGAACTTTATTTCCAAAACCCCAGCCTATTGATATACATCTCAAGTAACCAATCAGCAACCCTTATAGAATTCACTACCACCAAAACTAACTTTATGTTCAGTGACTAAAACTACCTACAAATAAATGGCCTAACTGTGGGCAATCCTGTGCCTCCAGTTCTGGTCAAAATTTTTGTAACACATTGAATCACAAGCGATCATTCCAGCCTTATATCCGCTACTATGCTAATACAGATATGATGACGATACAATTGCTGAATTCACATCTACAGAACACACTCTTAGTTTTTCAACCACGTTAACTCCATACACCCCAACATTAAGTTCACCTGTGAACAGGAAAAAAAAATAACCAAATGTCATTTCTTAACCTCAAGATCACAAGAACCGATACACAATTCAGAACAGAAATCCACAGAAAAAATCACCCATACTGGATTATACATATCCTGGGACTCAGCACAAGAAACAAAACAAGAACTCAACATATTCAAAAACCAAATAAACACAGCCACAAAACTATGTTCACCCGATAAAATCAACAAAATAAAATAACACTTCATCAACATCAAGAAATTTCCTCCAAAAACCGTTAAAAAATATACACGCATACCTAAATCAACAACAATAAATTCCAAGATACAACAAACTACAAAACCTTACATTGCTACTTACCATAAATTTCCGACAGCAACGAACAAATAACCAACATGTAGAAAACACAACATTCGAGTAAACACTAAACTTATTCAAAAAACAGGTACAAAACTATGGTATATACTATGTACGAACTACACTGATAAACACAAGACCAACATAATTTATAAAATACAATGGAACAACTACCACGACTTCTATGTTGGAGGAACAAACAGAAAAATGGAAACCACATTCAAACAACAACAACAAAAGAACACGTTTTTGAACACCGCAAAACAAATAAACACAACATAAACATAAAAAAGGCCCAGATACTAAGTAAGAAAGCAAATTCGTTCCTAAGAAACGATTGGAAACGGTCAGTTGCAAACTCTCTTTGTTAACCTGAAGATGCCCTAAGAAGGTCAAAACATTGTTCTTTGCTTTATTAGTTAAAGTGTTAATACCCATACCAGCTGTCTCTGAGAAAACATTTTTGCTTCAAGTAGGTTTCTTGTCATCACGGAGATTGTGTTTTGGGGCTAATTTGAATTGTAATAGAGAAGTCAAGTGTTAACAGACTGTATATTTTATAATTAATCGAATGAATGAGGTAAAACACTATTGTAATACAGTTTTTGACTGCTGTTTACTAAGAAGTCAAAACGGCAGTAGTTGGCGAAGCAACGGATTCGAAACTCGAATTGTCCTTGTGGTAGAGCTCTGGATTTCGAAGCTGGCGAGACAGGTTCAAATTCAGACGATACCACAAAATTTTCTACATACTTTACTTTGTAGTTGCGTTAATAGAGTGACAGTAAACCAATTGAAGTGTATGGTATGGCGCTGCTGGCTGGTCGCCATTTCTCTGGTAAAGTCAATAGTTCAAAATTATGGACGGTGACAGAGACGAATAATAGTTTTGCCATAAATAGAAATACGAGCAATGAAATCAATAGGCCTAATATTGATGATAAATAAATCAGTTTTGAGGTGCTCTGGCCATTACTGGTTTAGTCGATGTTAAGTGAGATCCATTGTGTTACAATGGTAGCTTATAGTTGGTATAAACATGACTGTCAGATTCTCATGATTGATACAAACATAATTGTTAGATTATCAAACTTGGTTTTGTTTTGCTTTTGCCCAAAACTACACAGGGATTATCTGTGCTGGGAGTTCCTAATTTAGCAATGATAGACTGAAAGGAAGGCAGATAGTCATCATCGCCCATTGCCAACTCTTGGGCTACTCTTTTATCAACGAATAGTGGGATTGAGCGTATTACACTGCATAACAAAGTTTTTGCTTCTTGAACACTGTTGGGTGTTCCTTATAGATTTTTGGCTGCTGATCACGAAAATCACATCCAAATTTGCCCATCACGTACCGTTTCATCGAAATCTTCAGTTTCATCAGGACATTGCTACAATGGAAAAACGATATCAGGGCAACTGGAATCCGTCAATGCTTGCTGACTACTGTTGGACACTGCAACGTGATGCACCGGACATTGAATACAAACGAAAATCAGGAGCAAAACACTTTTAATTATGTTGAACTTAATAGCGTATTAGAAACATAAACGCATTTAAATACGCTATTGCCGGTAAACAGTTAACTGTTTATTTCTCAGAGTTTCTACGTGATGAAGCAAAACAAAAACTATATTTGTGCATACCCACCAGGTACCTGTCACAATCAGCAAACACTTTTTTAAAAAAATGTTGTGCAGTGTTGTTATAACGCTCTCACGGCTGAAAAGGGGCAAGTGTGTTTGGTGGTACGGGAATTCGAACTAGTGATCCTAAGGTTGCGACTCAAGCAACCTGGTCATGCCGGCCCCTCATAGTTGGTATAAACATGGCTGTCTGATTCTCATAACCCTTGTCGATAATTCAAGTTCTACAAAAAAGAAAGTTCGTATTTAGAATACACGTTCATAACCAGTTACAAAATATTATGAAATGTTGTAAGTTCTGTTTGGTCAAGGATTGATTAACATCACGGCAGTGTCATGTTCTAACGAGACAGTTAATGTAGATGTTTATTACATAAATTAGGTATTTATCTTTCTTAAAGTGGCAACGCCATGTGCCAAAGAAAACGCAGACAGTTAACGTAATAGTAAATGTTTGTTAAAATAATTAGATGCTTGTATTTTATTAATGTAAAAGGCGTGGCCTACCTACTTGTTTAATGGCCATGACAATTACGTAAAAAGATTTAAAACAAGTTATCTTCTCAACCGTATCGATTTGTACATGGTATACGTAGTACATAGGATTATTAGACCTCAAATTCATATTTTAAGACAAGCCAGAGCAGACTGTTGTATGTTATGTTTTACGTAATTTGATCAGAAATTATATAGCGACAATATAATATAATGCATGACATTAAAGTTTTAATACCCATAGCAGTCGTCCTTAGGTGCATTTTTACTTCAAGTGGGTTTTTTCGAAGATTGTTTTTATGGGCTAATTTGAATTGTAATAGAGAAGCCAAGTGTTAGCAGACTATATATTTTCTAATTAATTGAAAGGATTTATCCTTTTGTTAACTCACTTATTTCGTGTATTTGATCATTTTTACCATAACTATAAATTTGGATAGTTCTTTGCTGAATTAATAGGTTTATTGCTATCTGAATTTCCAATTGTTACTAGTAGCCAATCACAACGGGTCTTAGTGTTTGTCTCGACCGGTTTGCACTTTTTCCTCTCTTTTCGTTTTAAGGATAATAGTAATTTAATACAAACCATGTTTAATGTTGGCGTGTTGGTAGCGTACATCTTCAAAGGATTCCATTATTACGTAATTTCATTACTTGGATCACTTAATGACTAGCAATGTCACAGATACTTCGTACCCATAATGTAATCTTCTATCTGTTGAAAGTTTGTAACAGAATACAGCGAGTTCTATACACACACGTATGTATGTATATATCGTTGCTATATAAAAATATAGACTTTTCTTTATCACGAGCTTAGTCCCATGAAGTCCCATAAAGCATGATAAAATGTTGTTAACACGCTGTTAAACTGTTAACTAAAGCGACGTTCAATTTTCATCTACGACTGAGTTTTTTTTTTTCAACCTGAGTATGAAATTGTAAACGCTTGAAATGGTACATAAAACTTTTTTTCTCTCTCTTTCCCCAACCCTACACCCACAGCCTCGTCTTACCGGAGGGAAATAACTCAGTTATAAAAGCTGAAAGTAGAAAGTTTCTCATTCGACTCAGTTTTTATAACCAGTAATGTAAAGCAGGCTTAGTATGTCAGAATGTATATTCCTATGTGGAGGGAAGCATTTTATATACATTTAATCTGAATAATTTACACGAATATTTGCCTTAAAAATGAAATTATTTATTGTTTTAGTTTCATACATTTGCTATGGCTCAGCGTAGCCAGGTGGTTAGGGTCCTTGACTCGTAATCTGAAGGTCGCGGGTTCCAATCTCAGTCACACCAAACATGCTCGTCCTTTCAGCCGTGAGGCGTTGTAAAGCTTCGGTCGATCCCGCTATTTGTTGGTAAAGGAGTAACCGAAAACTTGGCGGTGGATGGTGATGACTAACTGCCTTCCCTCTAGTCTTAGACTGCTAAGTTAGGGACGGCTAGCACAGATAGCCCTCGTGAAAACAAACAAACATACGCACACTTGCTCGTTAATGTTACATGAAAACTATAAAATTCTTCACCGTGTGTAAGATTTCTATACATTTAAACAAACTATACTGCTAAAGCTCTGATATCGAAAGGGTAAGTGAAGAACTTTATAAATAAAAGTTGTAAACAAGTAAATTATACACACAGATAGTGAAATAAAATAAGGTTATAAAGCATGTACATTTTAAAGGTTAATCAAAACGAATTATTCAGCGTTTTTTTTAAAAATAATTTTAGTATTTCGAACAGCCTCATTCACTTAACATTAATCGATATAAATATGGTTTGTTTTTAATTTTACGCAAAGCTGCTTGATGGCTATCTGCGCTAGCCGTCCCTAATTTAACAGTGAAAGACTAGAGGGAAGGCAGCTAGTCATTACCACCCATCTCCAACTTTTGGGCTACTATTTTACCAACGAATAGTGGAATTGACCACCCATTATAACGCCCCCACGGCTGAAAGGGCGAGCATGTTTGGTGTGATGGGGATTTGAACCCACGACCCTGAGATTACGAGTTGAGTACCTTAACCACCTTGCCATGCTGGGCCTATCCATACAAATGCATTCTTTTGAAAATAATTTAATATTCGTATCAACTGCAATACGAGTATTAACTTTCGAATGCATACGGGTGTTTATGTAAATTTGTAGGAAAGTAATTAATCTCAGTAACATTTCTGGGTTATCTTTGATGTTAATCGAAATGTTGCAAAAAAAAAACAAACAAAGACGAAATATATTTATCTGATCAAACATTCTACAGGTTTTTAAAAATATCCAACTTGAAGTCGTCTGCATAAAGCTGTGATAATAAAGGATCCGAGTTGTATAAAAGGACAAACATTTTAATGTAAAACTGAGCAAGTTAAATAAGAAATAAAACTGGGTGAAACTTCTCGACCTATTTTTATTCATGCTGGTTCTTATTTCAGTTGCAATAAAAGTGGGGTTGGGGACTAAGCTCATGTTTGAAACATAATCTCGTGTATAGCTTGGAAATGTATATACATTTTTATAGTTTTTAATCATTTTGTAATATTCTTAAAATATGCCAAGCTGTCTTAGTTATTAGAATTCCAAACTATAAATTCGTTGTGGGATCGTGGCTGTGTTAGAAGAGTGACAGTAAAATTACACATGATGATTTCAAAGTACCCCTTGAGTTATTGGTGAGGGAGTTACGATTTGCTTTCTATTTCTTTCGTCCATTAATTTAACATCACGAATGTCTAGCGCAACTACCTACCTGATGTGCAATTTTGCGTGTATATTTGAATCACTGTTAAGAGTAGTATTAGTTGAATTTAAAGTTAAATTATCGTGGTAGGTAAGTTACCAGGTTTAAAACCCTATTTAGTTTTTCAGTTGTAATTCTGGTTGATTAAGTTTATGTTAATTTTAAATTCATAATTTGCTTTTTTAGATTTTCTTTATTTCTTGTTCAAAGCGTTGTATTTCCGAAAGTATATCTTCTTACGGGTGACCTTTTGGCTGACGTGGTTTCCAATACGTTTTTGAATCATGACAAATCATGGCAGATTTTCATGTATAAATTCAATAAAATTGTTAGTTGACTTTGAGAAACTTCAGTATCTTCCTGAAACAACGTCACTGGTCAGTCATTATGGTTAACCGACTCTGTACATGTAGTTAAAGTTGTTGGTAGTAGGTTGAACTACGTGTACGTATTACGTACATGTAGACAAACTTATAGTTGGCGTTTTGTTGGAAAGATGTATGCTTTCATAGTGTAGAGGTTATGATTTTTTTTTTTTTGTAATGAACTGAAATTTAATACACAGCTTACACACATAAACACAAGTGTTGATTTATGGAAACTTTCTCGTTTGGTATTGTTTTAATATATACGCAGATACACCGCACTGTGTGTGCATAATTATTTAACATCAAGAAATGAAATATCCAGCAAACTTTGTGTGATATTTTAATATGGAACTCCTCAACCCTGAAGAAAAAGAGTCGTACGTTTTTTGCACGAACACATGTATATGTACTAATACTTTATAATTAAAAGTTTTAAGAGCTTAATTACGTCTTTTAAACTACAGTTAATTAAAGTAACCTAAAAAACATGTACTTTTAGCCATTGTTATTATTTTTGCTCTTTATTTTAGCATTTATAGTTTTTTTTTAAGTATATATTTCAGAGTGTGTATTTATTTTGGCATCAATATTTTAACCCCAGTTTTTAACAATTTGATTTTAAGAACAGGAAAATGTTGGTAGAGTAAAGGGACATATTTTTCACTGAATATGGCACCCTAGTGGTAAGTTTGCAGACATAAAAACTAAAATCTGTGGTTCAATTTCCCCATGGTGGACACTGCTTATAGCACTGTTTTCACTGTGTAGTACTGCGATAAAAGACACAAAAACCTGGCACAACAACTCCTAGGGTCTCCAGTTAATTTTAATGGTAATGTGTTTTAACTCTGACTCTTGGACTTTCTGCATACTTGGAAGAAGTTGCTAAACCGTTTTTAAATCAATTTAAGTCAGTTATTCAGGATTGTGCACAAACATTGATTCAGTATCAGTTTTTTTAGTTGTTTTATATCATATCACAGTAAGTAAAAATTAATTTTTTGTATCCTTTCATTCGTGTTTTAATGTAAGTCCTGATACACATCACCTGTATAACTTAGAACAGTTGTATATCTACTCTGTCTTTATGTCCATAATATTTTTATGTAGGATTTACAAATAAAGAAACTACTCCAATTGTATAAGGTGTAACTCCTACATGATGTGAGTGAAACAGTTTTCTTCAGTGTAACAG
The DNA here is from genome assembly GCF_004210375.1 of Tachypleus tridentatus. Taxonomy (NCBI): domain Eukaryota; kingdom Metazoa; phylum Arthropoda; class Merostomata; order Xiphosura; family Limulidae; genus Tachypleus; species Tachypleus tridentatus. Next base: position 47,613,416 of record NC_134826.1, on the reverse strand, counting down.
ATGGGGGCATGGATTGACTCTTGAGTTCTTAGTTGCATAGGAGTTAGCGAGTTGGATTCGAATGTGTGTGATAATGTCAAAAATTTCCTGCACTTTAAGTTGTGAGTGTGTTGTAAGAGTTATAGTAAACCCCTTAGAATAGGTAATGTAGTTTGAAATTAAGAGTAGTGCAAAGATGCAGTACAAATCAACAGAAGTTGGAAACAATACAGTGAAATGGATTAAACTTCTGTGATTGTTTACTGTTCAGTTAGTATTTAGCATAGTTTAAGTGTAGTATGTCAGTCTAACACAGTGAACATATCTTCATTCTTCTGCTCCATGCATAAATTTGTTTTTGTTGTAAGAAACTGTGAAATGTAGCAAGTAAATACATTGTTATTATGTCTTGATAGAGTTATCTCCCACAGACAGTTAATTCTTTTGAAAGTATATGTTAAAATTTTATTTTCTCTTTGTCTTCATACTTAAACTGTTAAGACTTGTGGCTTTATGATTTTTATTATTATATTGTCTGGCAAAGCATTCCGAGTCTATGGTTGTTTTTTTTACCTGGTGAAAACATTGGTTTAATAAAATCTGTAGTTTATGTAGCAAAGAATTATTATCCTGTAACAACTATCTAATTTGATATATTTTCCTTAACTGACTAAAGGAATACTGATTTAGGTAGTTTAAAAATATCAACACCAATTTGTACAGAATATGAATTTCAAGGCTGAATAACTTGTGTGGAAAATTTGTAAAATTAATACAAACACACAAACCAAGCATACGAGTAGATTTGTTCTGATGTATACAGGCAGTCTAGAAAATCTATAATAGAATCTTTCGATTTCGAGCTTTGAAATACAGTTAAAACTGAGGATGGTAACCTCAACTTTTGTGTTGTGTGCACATGAGTAAAGGTAGAACAAAATATCTTAAATTTGTTTTTAATGTCATGTGAGCTTAAATAAGTTAGTCATTGCAGCTGAAATGGAATTGTGTTCTGGTATCACCTTTTAAAAGTAACATATACTCTTCAAAAAAAGAAATGCAAAAGGCAAAATTTGAGACAAGTTGTTAACAAGTTTATTCTGGGTAGTTCTGTATGACGTGTGAAACTTTGCACATTCACTGCTGAACATCCAAAGTCTGCAAAGGCGAAGTCCACGCTCACTAGTTGAAGTTTAACGTCACTCAACATCCATAACGAGTATACCTCTCCTGAGCATCAATAACTGCTTGGCATCTCCTGCCCATGGAAGCGATGAGATGAGAAATCACATCCTGTGTAATGGCTGTCCACTCAGCCTGCAAAGCTGCTGCAAGCTGAGGTAGAGTCTGCGGTTGAGGTTGTCGCCGTCGCAGACATCGGTCCAACTCGCCCCAAAGATGTTCAATGAGGTTTAAATCTGGTGATCTGGAGGGCCAGGGAAGAACGTTGATGTTGTGGTGTCTCAAGAAGACAGTGGTGAGTCGGGCTGTGTGAGGACGGCCGTTGTCATGTTGAAAAACGTTGACGTTCATCATGATGGGTTGCACATGGGGCCTAAGAATCTCATAGACGGTTGCGTACGGTCTGATAGGAAATCCTATGCAGCCCTGGTATGATTGAGGCAGTAGACATCACAGTGGTGGTCCTATCCCGAAGGTGACGTAACCGGATGTAGCGATCTTGTGCGGGCGTGGTCACACGAGGTCTGCCAGATCGTGGACGATCACGAGTTGATCCATGTTGTTGGTGACAATTCCATAGTCTTGTGATGGTGCTTGGGTGGACATTCACAGCTCTTGCAACATCTTATCGAGATTTGCCTGCTTCCAAGTGACCAATGGCGTTGTTGCGTTGTGCTTCAGTCAGTCTTGGCGTAACTGTATTGCGTGTCGGTGGCTTAACACTGAGCTATGGAAACCGAGAACTCTTCACTTTTATAGGGATTTTGCACATGTTGCACTTGCAGAACATGCAGATCTCTCAAACAAATTTATTTGACACAAATGCATTTTGGCGAAAAATCCGATGTTTTCCTCCGTTTTCAAAGTGCACAACTTTTATTGTCATTTTGGTCTGACAATCAGTGCCTTAACATGTGTAATATCACATACTCTGAGCTTGTAACGTTATTACATATATTTCTCTTTAAAATAACAAAAAATATCCCTTTTGCGTTTCTTTTTTTGAAGAGTATATTTTACTGTTGTGTATTTAATTTTGGATGACATACTACACCATAAATTTTTGTTTTCAAAAGAGCAAAAATGTTTAAAAGTAAAAGAGAGAAGGAAAAAGCACATTAGTTGATTGATAAATTTCAGTTTTTCTTATGTACATTAAGCACTTGCTAATAAGCACATACGTGTATGTGTGTGTGTGTGTGTACATAGGCAAAATTTTTAATGTTTGTGCTCTGCATTGGAAAGTTGATCATATAACACATTAGAGCATTTTAAAACATTAAACATCATATTTTTGAGAATGTAGGCTTCAGCTACTCAACTTTGTATACTGTGTATAAAGCAAAGTCAACTTTATCAACTGTTAAGAAGTACCAGATGATTTAAAGAGTAGGCTTAAAGGTCAAGTATTATTCAAGTGGGATGATTTATTTATAAAACTTGTTTAGTGGTACAAATCTTCTATTATTTGTGATGGTTAATATGTTTTTTTATGTTTTGTTATGTACTTATACTTTCAACATAAAGCTTCCTCTGTATTCCAAGCATGAAGGCTTTTTTAAATGTTTTTATTTCTGGGGTATGCTCTAACTATTTTGTATAGATTTATTGTTTTAAATAAATGTAGCATTACAAAATAGCATTTTCCATCAACCAGTGGACTGTTGAATAGTTGTTTTGATGATGAAATTAAATAGCTAGCTTTTCTTGTTGCCTTTTGTAAATTATACTATTTTGGCTCTCTTGTTATAAAACTTAGTTTTTTAGTTTAAAAGATTCATTGTTACAAGTTTGCTTGTTGCCTAAATTAAAAGTCTGTCTTGGCCAAAATTATATGAACAATTTAATCGATTTAAAATTGTTAGATTTGTTTTTATAAAGGCGTGCAAATACATTTTTGAGCTTAATAATTCACTGTATATCTTTAACTTCAAAGTATTGATAAATAAAGCATTATTATTCTTTAGTTATCATAAATATACAGAAAAATGTCCCACTTTCATATTCTTTATAGTCCTTTACTAATTTCAAAGGAAAAATATTTAAGTAGCATATTGAGTCTTTCTCTTCTTGCTACTGGTTACTGTTGAAGAGTATTCTTTCAGATGTGGAATTCATAATAAAATTTTTATTGTTGGTTCAAACTGGAGAGGCCTGGCTTGACCAGGTGGGTTAAAGCGTTTGACTCGTAATATGAGGGTCGTGGGTTCAAATCCCGGTCACACCAAACATACTCACCCTTATGGCCGTGGGGGCATTACAATGTGACGGTCAATCCCACTATTCATTGGTAAAAGGGTAACCCAAGAGTTGGTAGTGGGTGGTGATGATTAGCTGCCTTCTCTCTAGTTTTACATTACTAAATTTGTGACAGCTAGCACAGATAGCCCTTGAGTAGCTTTGTGTAAAATTCAAAAACAAAAAAACAATCAAACTGGATATTAATACTTTACAGGATGAATATGAAAGCTTGTTTCATGTTTGAAGACAGATCTGTGAAAAGCATTGTATTTGTTTATTTATGTGTCAATTTACATGCATATTTTGTGGTTTGTTCTTGTATGGTTTTTTTTTTTTCTGGTGAGATTGTGTGGACACATATTTTTTTATCTATGTTGTTTAGTGTTTGCTTAAGTAAACATTTAAAAGAATCCATCACTTGTGTGAAGTCTTCATAGAGAAACAGTTCCTTAAACATTATTTATCTTGTTAAATTTGTGATAAATAATCATTGATTGATACGATAATCCCAGTTTTAGACAATAACCTCCATCACTTCATTAGAATTTCAACACAAGGAAACATAGCTCTGTAAAATGCACTGCTTATTTTAACCTAAAAATATTCTGAAATGTAGAGTTAGGTTTCAGTTACGTGTTTGACGGTAATGTTTTCCTCCTTATCATTCAGTTATTAAATATTGTTTATTTGGCACGCGTTATGTTATAGAAACCATTAAAAAATATTTTCTTTCAATGCATTATATTTGCATATAAAATATACAGTTGTTTATATTTTTTCTTCTGATTACCTTGAATACATGTTTTAAGTGAATTGCATAGTTATATCTCTGTAGAGAGACATTGTTTTTATGTTGTTTCCAGTTCTTTTGTTATTTTTTCTGAATATTCTTCATTTGACCACCATTTCTTAACATTTGGATAGATTGACTTGAAACTTATTAGGGTTATACCACATTACAATATGCTCAGATAGTTTTTTTGAATTTTTTGATTCAGGCCTTTTAAAGGATTTTATATTGTTAAAGATAAAACAGCTCAGAAGTGTATAATTTGGGCTCCTGTTTGGTAATATCAAGATAAAAATTGGTACAGATGTAAGTTGTCATATACCCAACATATTTACTTACAAAAACATCAAATTTGCTCATTTTGAGTATTTTTCATAGAGGACAAAAACGTAATTATGTGATTTTTGGTCAATAATCACATATTTTGACTGATTTATATTGGACATGGTACACAGTTACATACAAAAATGGTATATTTGTTCATTTTTAGTAATTAAAGGGCAGGTCAAGGTATCACACAAAAAGATAATAATTTTAGGATTTTTGAAAACTACTCCATTATATTTTTGGCCAGTTTACAGTGGATTTGATACAGATGCATTTCTATAGGTCTAAGACATGCAATTTTTCAGCAAGGAAAGCATAATTTTGGGTTTTCGGGAGCTATTCATGTGTATGTCAACCAATTACATGGGATTTGGTACAAAGGTACTTTTTTGCAGGTCCCAAGCAGCAATTTAAACAGTTTTTTAAGTTTATCATGTGAGAATGGGCTGTGTTGGGACTTGATGGTAGACACACATTACATTTGCCCATAAATCTTGGTCTCTTTAATGTTAATTTTTAGGATCTTGATATTACTTTGAAGTACGTTTTTTTTGGGTTTTTTCAGGTCGGTTACTCAGAATTCAAACTGTAAGCATAACCCTCTTTTATTTTAATATACTTACTTCTCATGTACAAATAAATACTAATGAGAAAGGATACTCTATATAATAATTGTATTAATCAAGAATGCAAAGTAATGTTTTATAACATACATTTCTCCTTCCAGGATCAGTATGATAATCTAGGAGCACATACTCAACGTGGTGTAGATTTTTTGGACAAATATGGCCAGTTTGTCAAAGATAGATGTTCTATTGAATGTGAATATGCCAATAAGCTCAGGTAAGGATGCTACATCTATATTTATAGTTTAAAGTAATGGATTTTAGTCTTAAGGTTAAAAAAAATTCAAATAATTATTTCTAGAAAGTTTTTATCTGTAGTACCAGTGCCTTGGCTTAAACTCATTACCATAAGATGTTTAGTTATGTTTCATGTTGGAATGTATTTACTAAAATGTGCCTTATAATTAAGTTGATAATCAAATGGTTAAGCAGTTTGTAAAGTTATGTTTATTTTTATCGTTGTTTCAATTTTATTTGGGGGAAAAAAAAAACCACTGGCCTACATTTAAGACTAAGTGTTCAACGTGCTAATGTCTAATTTTTAAACTTGCATACGAGAATGTTAGTATGTGAATAGCAGTTCTAGTCAGTGGACACAAAGATAACTCATATTTATAGCTTATTGAGACTTCTGTGAATTGTTCTTTCATTAACAAGGTTTAAAACACTCCTCCCTCTATATTTAATCATCACATTTAAATTCACAGGTTTTACTGCAATAAAAATAAGCATAATATTTAGGTTTGGCACCAGATCTCAACTAAAAAATTTAAAATTAATTTAAGTTGACTGATCAGTAACACGGGTTATGTAATGCAAGTTTTATACTAGAGAGTTTATCAGGCATTTGCTAGGTACTGTTGTAATTTACTTCTGGAAATGCATGTGTGTGTATTATATATAGTGTACAAAACAATCTGGGAATCTTTAAAAATGAAATTTATAATTTAGAAATAGTGTACTCTGCTAAAACCATGTGTGTATAAAAGAAATCTATAATATTGAAATTAGGAATCTTTTAAGAAATTTACAGTAATGCTTGCCTTTGGTAATTTAAAGCAAACTGTTATCTTTTTAAGTTCTTGGTGACATACTTGCATTGTATGCACATTTCTACTTTGTGTTAACAGTAACTAGCATTACATGAAAGTTTGAGTATTCAGCACACATCAGTTATTACAAATTCTGAAGTTTAAGTAAGCACAAAGCTATATCTGTGGAGGCATGTTGTTGGAGAGCACTATCCAATAGGAATTCTAATTCTCTTTCACAAAATAAATCTGATTCTCTGATGTTTCAAGTTTCTTAGTCAGGATGTGACAAATATAGAGTTTTATGAAAAATACAGATAAAAGTTTTTAACATTTTGAAATAAAATTGTCAGTAAGTGTACTTTAATCATATCTGACATGTTTTCTTATTAAAATCAAAATCAAAATATTTCACAAATGTATGTGTATTTAACAAATAATTTTGTTAGTTTTGTTATCAAACTCCTGTAAAATATTAATTAATGATAGATCATGTTTGAGTTTATAAAAATCAAGGTTCAGTTTGATGAAGTAAAAGAACAGCCATGAGGTAATTGGATTATAGGCTACCTGTTGTTTCAGAAGCTCACAAGAAACTTTCAGTTATGTTTATCTGCATTAGTAATTTTAAACTGTTATATGGATCCTAAATGTATCAAGATAAATGCTCATATCTAGTATAGCCATTAGTGATAAAATTGTACAGATATACTATAACATTTACTTTTCTGTATTATTATTATTATTATGCTCTTACACTGCAACAAAATCTTCCTACTGAATAAATTTGTGGGAACCTGTTCATAGTAGCCATATAAAAATTAATTTTAAGTCTGGTACTATTGATGAAATTTAAACTTGCACTTTTTGTAGTGTAACCAAAATGTGTGTTTAATTTTAAGAACAGTTTCATAGGCAGCACAAACTTAGTTATTGAATAATTATTTTAAATTTTAGACAAGTTATAACTCTTTATGCAAATATTTAAAGTGCATGCTTAAATTCTATAATTTTAAGTTTTTAATTAATTAATAAATAAATTGGAACTTAATTTTCTATATAATTTAAACAACTAATTGCTGTAACCTAGGGTTTGTTCTTTTTTATTCATAAGCTAAACTGTGTGTGTTAAACAAAAGAATTTTTGTTAGAATAAATGGTTTGTTATTACTATTTTTATATTTATATGATCTTTCAGTCATAAACTGAATGGAAAATACATAAAATGTTCTTTAAGAATATGTCAGCCAGTGTAAATCGTAGTACTGTTATAAATTTAGTAAAATTAACTTCTATAGCTATGAGTCATCATTCTGAATACATCTGCAAATTAAATGTAATCTATTACTTTGTTTTTTTAATTTCAATGTTTGCAGCAAGTCAGCTTGTTATAAATGCTAGCAACTTAAAATGATGCCATGTGCTTTCATTAAGGTGATAAGTCTGGTTGTTTTTCTGGATTATGTTATTTATTGTTAAAAGTTTAACACTTTTGCAACAGACTCAGTATAACATGCATGATTTTGTCTACACACTTGCACACATTAAGTATTTGTATTATAACTTTTGATACAGCATGTGTATCTTCACAAACATAGACTTTTAGTAAAGATTACACATTTTGTACACAAAAAAGTCAGATTTTTAGTGAAATATTTTCACGAAAGATTTATTTGTGAATAGAGTCTGTTTCATTACTAGTCTTAGTGCATTTATGTTATGATTAAAAAACTATTCTTCATCCTCAAAATATAAAATATAATTTGCATAATCTCTAAAACCTCATAAATACTGTTCAAATATTTGTTTTTAGTAAGACTTTATATTTCTATATTTTTTATACTCTTAACTATGTAGGGTCTGTCGCTTAACCAACTTCATAACCATCATAAAAAAATTTGGAAATAAATATAAATTATGCTTTTTTCATGCTAGAATGATTACATATTATAACACAAATACAAAGGTTTACTCTAAGTAGCTTAAGTTTTATAATGCTATATATGAACATATATATTTATTATTTTTTATTATATTGACCTTTTAGTCATGACTAGCTAACTTTACATAATTTGCATTGATGTAGTACACATGTACTTGGGTCACCTATCCAGTAACATAAAACTGATTATTAGTCTTCCCTGTCTTGGCTGTGTTTTAGTAGGCTATTATTTTGTAATATAGTCACATTTCTATTATTATATATATGTTAATACTATTTAGAAATAAATTATTGAAGTTATTTGTCTTAAAATATAGAGCAATAAATAAGGTAAAACAAACAATTATATCTTCTTGCTATGACCTATGTATTTGACTTTTGCTGGATATAGGTTGCTAATTGTTTTAAATTGTGTTGAATAACCAAAAAATTATAAATAAGTATGCTGATGCCATAGAATTCCAGTATAATTTGTTAAATTTACTAAGATTTATTTAGATTCTATAAAATATGAAACTTCAAACACACTAAAGACACAAATTACCTCAATGAAATCTTGGGTTGAAAGAATGTGGAAGCTTTTTCAAAGATTAAAATTGTGGGGAAAACCATTCTGGGTACATTCTGACCTGTTGATTGTTTATTCTCATGTCATATATTGAAGTAAGCGTATATATGTTGCAAAAAGTGGAAGGAGTTGAACAGGGCCACCATGTTTGAATCAGTACATAAGCCATATCTCAGCAAAATAAAAAAAAGGTTTTATTTTATATTATAGATTGTGAATATTACTAATTTGAGTTCCTAATTTGTTTTGACATCACAAACATCTAATTTTAAACAGTGCTGCATTCAACATACCCTGAGACTTTATAAAATCTACATTTAGATGTGTTTAATATTTACCTTTAAATTAAGAGTTGTGTGTTTTTCTTATAGCAAAGCCACATCGGGCTATATGCTGAGCCCACCGAGGGGAATTGAACCCCTGATTTTAGTGTTATAAATCCGAAGACTTATCACTGTACTAGCGGGGGGTTAAATTTAAATTAAGAAATTAACTTGTATATAATATGAAAGTTTGTATTATATTGTACAATTTGATTCCAAACTTGTAAACTTGTTGACATAAGTTCACAAAATAGTAGTTCAATACAATTTTGAATACAAGTCAACAAACACAGTGACATGATCTTTGACCCCTAACCTGTTTTGAAAGGGTTAATGAAGAACCATCAACTTGCATACACTTAAACGTGCATGTAGCTTGTAAAATGAATTAAACAGTTTAAAGTTAGTCTAAACATTTACAGGTATAATATACTTGCATAATGTTTGTATCTTATACTAAAATTAACCATTAGGAAAACTTTAGTACCAAAACTTACAGATGATTTTTTTTGTACTCTAATAAATTCTATAGCTAAACTTGTATCATTCACATTAGGTTCAGTGTGAAGAAGCAATAAAATTCTGGTGAAAAGTTACAACATTCTGAAACAAACTTTTTCCACTAATGTAACTAACTATTTTTTAACCATTAACAGGAGACTCGTTAAGAACTATCAGCCTAAAAAGAAAGAGGAGGAAGATTTTCAGTAAGTATTTTATTATAATACAAAATTAAAAGTTTGAAGCAGTTTAACTTTAATAGGCCCACAGTACTCCTAAAATGTTTATATGATATTATAATAATAAGGAGAAAAACCAGGATATCTTTTCATGTACCTTTCATTAATATTTGGCTTTTGTGTAACTTATTATCTTTACTCTTGTTACATCAATACTTTTTACAATTCATTATTTTTTTTTTAAATTTAATCACTATTACATGCATTACATTAAAAACTGTACCCATTAACTGATGTATTATCTGGAGCTTAATAAAAGTTTGGTTCCATTAATTGTTGCTTGGGTTCATTTGGTTCTATGAACTGTGTTTTTTGTTGTCATATTTCACTAAAAATGTGGTTCCATTAATTATTGTTTGTCATATTTCACTCCACAGGAATTTAATAAATAATATTTAGACAACTACTATTATCCATTCATCAGATCTACTTCTGTATAGATGTGTGCTGGTTCATAAAGTGGCAATTAAACATGTCTTTGGAAACATGCACAGACAGCCATATAGTTTGTTGTTAATTTCAACTGTTGTTTCACTGTAATATGTTTGCTAATATATGTAATTCTTTACCAAATGATACAGCTATAAAACATTTTTGAAGCCACTGCTTTGAACAGCACAAGTTTGATGTCTAATTATTCCACATGAAAACAAATGAGTTGCTGAAACATTAACTGACTTAATGCAATCTTGAAACTTAAATTATCCTAATTGTTAGGAGAAAAAACTACACCTTTTTTGTATAGTTGATAAATGGAATTCAGTATAATTAATTTTAACTTTTACAGTATTATTGTGTCAAAGTCGTAATGTATTTAACCAATTAAAGTTTGTGTTCGTGTACAGTAAATCATTGATATAGCAAATTATCTCCAGCAATTTTATGGTGATTAAATTTATCTCATTGGAAAATTGGCACTTCTTAAAGATGTCGGAATTATTCATTTATAAAATAAAGTGGCTGACAATAACTGATAAGTTTGACTATTATTTGCTTTTTGAAATGGGAAACCATTATGCTAAACTTTGTAGTGTCTTTTAAAAGTTGTGTGATTTAAAAAGTGTCAGTTTTAATAAACAAGTTTTATCTTTTTTTTTTAAATTTTTCTCTAAAGGTTTACACCATGTAAAGCATTTCTTCAGATGATGAATGAAGTCAGTGATATAGCTGGTCAACATGAATTAATAGCAGAAAACATGACAATACAAATTGTAAAAGAAATAAATAATTTAGTAAAAGAGCTCAAAGATGACAGAAAGAGGGTAAGTTTTATTTAAAAAGAAGAAATATAATTATTTTATAAACATATACTTACACTTCAGTAGAAATAGCATACATAATTTTAACACAAAACAGCAATTTCCAGTTTTAATTGTCTAAGAAGTCAATATAGAGTTGCACATGAATTTATCACAGACAAGTTTAGTTGAAACACCAGTCACAGCCTGTTCCTTAATTAGTAGATGTGTTCTGCTTTCAAAAATGGTGGTTCACAGGAAAGAAAATTTATGTTGTGATTGTAGGTTTTCATGTTAAATGGAGTTTGATAAATTGTAAATGAGATGTGTACAAAATTTCTGTAAAATTATTAAAGTATTTTTGAATATCTTGACAGTAAAATATTAACATTTTAAAAAGTAAATAGCATCTGAAGATGCACAGTTTTATAAAGTGTCAAAAGTGTTAAGTGTATTTTATGCTTTGTAAAAATATAAACAATTTGAGTGAAAATGTACTGCATCTGACAAATGGAAATACATGTATGGAGTGTAAAGTCAAATGTCAAATAATAGAAGTTATAATTACTTTGTATAGAATTGTGTGGTCCATTTAGGTAATTACTCTATATAGCATCCTCTTGTCTATTATGTAACTCCTTTCACTATCCTCTCTCATGTAACCTCCTCCTCTAATACCCTCTAGTCTATTATGTAACTCCTTGCACACTATCCTCTCTCATTTAATCTCCTCCTCTTATATCCTCTAGTCTATCATGTAACTCCTTGCATACTATCCTCTCTTATGTAACCTCCTCCTCTGATATTCTCTAGTCTCTCATGTAACTCCTTGCACACTATCCTCTCTCATGTAACCTCCTCCTCCAATATCCTCTAGTCTATCATGTAACTCCTTGCACACTATTCTCTCTCGTGTAACCTAATTCTCTAATATTCTCTAGTCTATCATGTAACTCCTTGCACACTAGCCTCTCAAGTAACCTCCTCCTCTAATATCTCTCTCTTTCTCTCGTCTCTAGTAACTTTCTCTCTTATATCTTCTAGTCTATCATGTAACTCCTTGTACACTATATCTCTCTCATGTAACCTCCTCCTCTAATACCTCTGGTCTGTTTTTAACTCCTTTCACACTATCTCTCTATGTAACCTCTCCTCTATACCCTCTAGTCTATTATGTAACTCCTTGCACTACTATCTCTCTCATTTAATTCTTATATCATTTGGTCTGTCATGTAACTCCTTGTCTATCATGTAACCTCCTCCTCTGATATTCTCTAGTCTCTCATGTAACTCCTTGCACACTATCTCTCTCATGTAACCTCCTCCTCCAATATCCTCTAGTCTATCATGTAACTCCTTGCACACTATTCTCTCTCATGTAACCTAATTCTCTAATATTCTCTAGTCTATCATGTAACTCCTTGCACACTAGCCTCTCAAGTAACCTCCTCCTCTAATATCCTCACTCCTTGCACACTCTCCTCTCTATAACCTTCTCCTCTAATATCTTCTAGTCTATCATGTAACTCCTTGCACACTAGCCTCTCAAGTAACCTCCTCCTCTAATATCCTCACTTATTTGTTGAGAATCTTTCATACATCTTATAGTATTGTATTGTTAACACATGCTTTAGGTTGGTGACATAAGACTCGTATTGCATTAATTAAGTTATCCAACAAAATGAACAGTTAATTACATAAAAGCTAACTTCAGTGGCAGTTCCCAGTGTTTGGATTTTATTTAATAAAGAGCAGATAAAGAGAATACACTGTAATATTTAACTGTTTTATGTGAAGTTTTTACAATTGTAAGTTATTTCTAGAGAAATCCTTGGTAAAGTTAAGGTTTATGAGCTGTAGAATGTAGTATATGATGCATATATGATTTTCAATCTCTTTGCTCATCATTACTTGTATAAAACTCTTCTTTCTCTCCTTTTTTTTTCTGTAATTAATTTCATGTTTGATGAAAGTGGATGAGGTATAAAAGAAATTTAGTTCTTGCATGTAATTATTTACAGTTTGTAAAAAAACTTGTATATAATGTTAAGTTATCTTAAACATTGAAGTTTACCATATTTAAAGTTGTGGAAACACCTGAAAAAAATTGAAAGACCTTTCATTCCCTCATGGCTCTTTTGAAGAGTTTGATTTGTATTAAATATTTGTAATAGAAATCAATTAAGTATGACTTTAAAAAATGATGTACAGTAATAATAATAATTTATTGCTGTACATCACTGGAATATCTATCAGTATTTCTTTAGTTTAATAAGTAGCAATAAAGTTAAAATATGTGAGACAATTTGCTGGAATTATTAACAGTAAAATGTATTTTTATTGAGTCATCTACGTCTTATTTCAGCACTTGCGTGAAGGTGCCAAGAATTATTAACAGAAAAGTATATTTTTATGTCACCTACGTCTTATTTCAGCACTTACATGAAGGTGTCAAGAATTATTAACAGTAAAATAAATTTTTATTGAGTCATCTACGTCTTATTTCAGCACTTACGTGAAGGTGCCAAGAATTATTAACAGAAAAGTATATTTTTATTGAGTCACCTACGTCTTATTTCAGCACTTACATGAAGGTGTCAAGAATTATTAACAGTAAAATGAATTTTTATTGAGTCATCTACGTCTTATTTCAGCACTTACATGAAGGTGCCAAGCTTCAAGCACAACTTCAGGCTTCTTTGTCACAATTAGACAAGGTTTGTTTATGCTTTTGTTCTGTGTGTGTAAGCATAGCAGTATAAGAGGGAAAACGTAACTGGCTAAACTCTGTAACACATGCAGTTTTACCATATATTATTAATATTTTCCTTTTACTTGCAGTATGATGTTTCTAACAAACTATTAAATATTACAACTTTAAGTTATTATGGTTTTTAAGACAAGGATGTTTATGTTTTACTTCTAATATGTTTTTATTCTGGAAAAAAATATGAAAGGTTTGTGGATAGCTGGCAGCTTGCATGTGTATTCAACAAATACAGGTATTCAGTGATGTCGAGAAAACCCACTTGTAGAGAAATATATATGTAAAAACAGGTATTAGATTATAAAATAGAATATGTATGTATAAGTTTGTAACCTAGGCATTGTTTGTACATTATTATCAGTTCTTTCTTGTGATCAGGGAAACAAGCCTAGTAAAGTTTAGCAGTAGACAGTGTTGCTTACATAAGTATCTTGGATAACTGCCACAAAATGGGAACAGATGGTAAATCTCAAAATCTTCAAGTTTATTATTTATGTAGTGTTTATCTGTGCATGCTGTTACCAGCTGTAAAGTTTTTTCTGTATCAATCTTTTTACTAAACTGAGCAACCAACTCATTCCAGTGGAACTGTTAGAAATCAGAATGTTGGTGCTTATGAGACAACAGTCAAGTTTTATGGATTTCTTTTTTATGAATTGCATTTAGGTTTTAAGGATATTTTATACTTCAGTTGTGTTGATGATTTTGTTAAAGAAAAGATAGATTGGTGATTTTATATGTGCCAGAGAAATGGAAATTATTTTTTCATCAGAAAGCATTGTTATTTTAATCCAGCACAAATAATTACCTCCATACTTTATTCTTAGTGTAATAATAATAATAAAGGTTTATGAAATTTAGTTGTGAATAAAGACAATAAATGTAAGGCTGTTTACCTCATAATTACCAGTATTAGTTATTTAAAATGTGCAGTTTATTTTGGTGTGATTACTAATGTTGTATAGCAACTCCTGGAGAGTGGGGAAGAAACTAAACTTGATCAGACATCTTTAAACTATTGTAGATAAAAAGTACTTAATGAAAATATAAAAACATAATTGATTCACCAGTTGGAAAAACATTATAGGAGAAGTGTGAAATATTACTTTTATATTAACACTTACACCACTGAATTTTATATTATAGCAGAGTTCCTGTTATTTAAAAAAAAAAGTAACATTTCATATAGGGTTGGATTTCCAAGATTACTATCTTTGGTGCCGTGTTGCATTGAAATGTTGATTTTATGTAGGCTTAGAATGACACACGAAAAATTGAGTTTTCAAATATGCACTTAAAAATTCTACCTGTAGAAGGACTCTAGTTTTTTTAAAGAATACAGTCACCTTTGGTAAAAGTTTAAGCTGGAACAGAGATGATAAAACAGATTTAGTGAAGCCAAAGGAGTGAAGCCTAATTGCTTGAGTATCAATATTTTGATACTTGTACTACACTCATCATTATGTTTTTTGTTGTTTGTTTTTTTACATATTTTCAGTACAGGTTTATTAATATTAGATTAGGACAATGAAAATCGTCCTAATGAACTTTTAATTCATTATAATTTACTTTATTTGTACAAACAAATTAGTATTGATTATTTTTGTTGACTTTTGGTCATTACTTCTTAATTTATTCTTTTATTAACCTGTGTTTTGCTAATGCACTTTGAACAGGCAAAAAAAGCATATGAAAAGGCTTTCAAAGAAGCAGAGAAGGCACAAGAAAATTTTCTTAAAGCTGATGCAGACTTGAATTTGTCCAGAGCAGAAGTTGAAAAGGTAATATTTTGTTCCATGGAACAATCTGTTTAGTACTTCTAAAACTTTTAAACACATGATAATCTGAATTTGTACAGAACCTGAATTAATTCTTAGAAATCTGTAGACCAGAACAACTTTTTTATCACATGTAAATTAGCCAATATTTCCTTGTTTTGCTTACTCAGAAGTTAATATTTATTTCTGTTAGGCTAACAGAAACTTTCTATTAGTGTATAGGATGTGTTAGAATATTAAAGTGTTGCCTGAGGTTCTCTGATGTATTTAATAACTAATATTTATTGCTGTATATTATATATATATATTTTAGTGACAATAAATACATTTTAATGAAGTTAAATAGTAAAATAAGTAAAATCACAAGGAAGGACTGTATTAAAAACAGTAAATCCAAACCTCTGACTAATTTATTAGTTATAACTCAAAAACACTCTGAAACAAACAAAAAACTGCATCAAACAAAAAGGTCCCAGGGTACAAGCTACACACTAGCAAGCTTACCCACACATTGCACAGGATTTATTTTAATGGTTTCATAGAGGTAACAGAAGGACTTGTGATTTGCCATATGGGTCAAGGTTAAATGTAGATGATTTACAAATGATCTTATGCTACACATGGCAGTAAACTTCTGTTCACCTAAAGATGGCTTTGTGTTGTTAAAAACTAAAGTTGCTGTTGAACTCAAATCATTTGGTTGATTACTCATCCATTTAACCTTACTCTTTGTTGGTTTACCATGTTCTGTTACAAGATTGCATCAAAATTGGGTAGCCAATTCATCAAGAGAAGTGATGCCAAGAAACCAGATAGATTGGTGGAAAACTTGCTTTAAAGATATGTATTGATATAGATGGTTGTACAACAAAGGGGCTGTTATTTGGTTAGGAAAAATGATTATATCCAGATACTAGACAGACAGACAGACAAATTGCTGCTTTTAATATCTAGATGGATATAGATGAAAAATCAAAGTAGTAAAGACCTTCATGTTGTATTTACTGTTTTATTTCTTAGTGGTTCTGAGAATGTAAACAAGGGTAACTAAAAAAAATAACTTGTTAGCATGTCTTTCTAATTTTTGAGTTTGAAATGGTTATTTTGCAGAAATATGATATTGTTCAATCAATTATTTAATTTTGTTTCTTTATTTCTAAGAAGAAGAAATGATTTTTGAATTAAAATGTTTTTTTTTACTAGTGTTACTTTAATATTTGTATTGGATCATAATAAATTGTTCACATTTAAATATAGTTTTGGTACATCCTGATAAACAGGAAATAAAGTATATTGTTAAATTAATTGATATTTACTTTCTTTTGAAAGTTCTTGTGACTTTTCTCAAACAGTAAGCTTTTATTATTCCATACATTAAGCAGATTTGAGCACAAAAGCACATAATCTTAATTTTAAACTCTCAGGGAATAGATTAATGTGTTCTGTGTTTTAAATTTATTGTGACCCTATTTGATCTTAGTTGCATTATAATCCTGGTCTATATGCATCATCAGAATTGTCCAGAATTTCTAGGATTATACAATTACATGTTGTAATCTAAATCTCTGTCTGATGTCCAGAGTAAATTAATCTTGATATATTGTCACTCCATTTCAAGCACATCTTGAGTAGTTGAAAAGTGTTTTCATTGGGTTATTTTTCTCCTGCTACATTAAATGCTTTATTGTAATTTTCAACCATTAACATTTTAAAGTTTATACTATAGGCAAGGACTCTTTCTGTGATGAAAAGTCAGGCCTGTGAAGACTGTAAGACTGAGTATGCTAATCAACTTCAAAAAACCAACGAGTTGCAGAGGCAGCATTATACTACTACATTACCAAAAGTATTTCAGGTAATGTAATTTTATAAAGGAATTGGTTATTAAACCTTGTTTGTGCCTGTATAGAAAATAAGTAAACTACTACAAAATTTGGTATAGGCTTTCTGATATGTAATAATACAGTTTAAAGAAAGGTTTTTGAAACTGCATTGTTTCTTTGTTTTTGTTGGATATATATGATAAATTTTTAGTCATTTCCATTCAACTAAACACGATGAAACCTTTGTACCTTAGAAAGATGAACCTTTCAAAAGTTCTAGAATTTCATCAGGTTTTTTTTATGTGATTTACCAAACATTTTCTTTTTTGTCCTAAATGTCTTTTTATTATGACAGAAATTATTATTTTATATTAATAATTGCCAATTTCATATGACTAAAATATTGGGCACTCCTTTGAACAATTCTCAGTGAGGATTCCTGTATCCTAAAGAGGTTACATCCCAGTTCTTGCATCTTTTGAAATCCGAGCATCCATCCATGTATTTCTCATCTTGCAATCCATTAAAGGGTGGAGAAGGATTCTGGGAAATGTGTATTGCTTGGTTTACTTATAGTACACCTGTTTGACTTTGAATTCCTCTAGACTGAAGGTGCTAAGATTTATTTTCATGGTCAGTCATGGCTGGAGTCAGCTGAGTACCAGTGTTACCTGTTTTCAGTGGGTATTGTTGAGATTGTCTGGTACTAATATTTGGGCTAAGTTCTTGTTACTGCAGTGTCTTGATGTGTTGAGTTTTTGGCAGTGTAGATGATGGTGAGAAAGCTCAGTGAATACAGAGTTGCTTCCTCAGCATCTTTGCTGTTCTAATTCCTTGGCCATCAATACATAGGTTTAAAGAAACCACAGTCACTCTGTTGGAACATAAACCTTTCTTCCAGTTAATTTTCACTGTGGAGAATGTTGAAAAATTCTACAGAGGAACGTTATCTTCCATCATTCTGTTTTTTTATTGCACTAATGGTTAAGACAGATATTTTTGAATAGCTGTTCATAAACATCTTTAGATACGATGGTGAATGCTTGTCAAGTTTGGTTTTTTGAATCAAATAACCTTCTTCTCAACACACATTTTGGTTTTTGCAAGCAGAAATCCTACATGGATTACTTGATTCAACTTGACACTCAAGTGGGGAAACTTTTCTTAGGAGAGAGCATCTTGTTTTTTGTTTTTCCTTCTTAAGAAGGTGTATAAAACCACAAGAAAGTTTGGTATGACACCTCCATTATTATAGGATGCATGAGTCATCTGCCCATTGTTATTTGTAACTTTATTTATATGGAGGTCTATATTTTTATTGAGTCAGCAATATCCTGTACCATCAGAAAGTAACTAAGTATTTCATGGCTGTGTCTTGAATGTTAGTTCTTAGTTTTGAGATAAGTGCTATAAGTGAGAAATTTCCTACTACACTTGTAAACATTTTTTTTCTCAGCTTTTCTGTCAGTTGTAGAATGTGAGGTAAATTTAATGGCAAATCCAAGCATCTCCCCTACCTTAATAATTTATGTAAGAGGATTATTGCTAGTGGTTTTTAACTTGTAATCTAAAACCATTTGCTTGCATCTGTGCCAGAAATGGAAATCTCACTATGATTTCACACTCAAAATTTATTTGGTGGCTGAGAGAAAGTTCTTAGGACTTTCCTCTAACAATAAGTTTTTTTATTCAATGCTGCTAAATGTATGGGGTCCTCTTTTTAAACTCTTAGGGAATGGATAGATGTGTTCTGTGTTTCAAACCTATTGGGCTATTATTTGAACTACTTTTAGTAATAATCTTGGTCTGTGTGCATGATCAAGGACTTGGACTCTGTCTCATGTCCAGAATTTCTACATCATTCTATAAACCTCCATTTCACATTCTGTGTTTGCAACTTTCTCTCCAAAGCTGTGATAGTGATTATATCCATTTTATATTTGTACCAATTTTGTTACCCCCTTGCTAGTATAGAGGTAAGTCGTAAGTCTGTGAATTTACAATGCTAAAATCAGGGGTTCAATTCCCCTCAGTGGGCTCAGCAGATAGCTTGATGTGACTATGCTGAAAGAAACACACACACACACCAGTTTTGTTACCCATCGTTTTCTCTTACAAAGAAATAATCTGATGTTGTGTGATACTGAAGTCATACTTTGCTACATCAGTCATTAGTAGAACAGTGTTGGACACAGGTTAACTCATGGTGTCCCTTTGAAACACCTTAGATTGACCATGTTTTTAATTTCTTTTTTTAATCATAGACCTTTTAAATTATTTTAAATTCAGTCTATTTCAAATAACAAAAATAACTGCCTCGTACCTTTTTAATTTTTATTTTTGCATACCTTTAACTAAAAGGAAAAGTTCAGTGCCATAGGCTTTGCAAGTTTTCAAGTACTAAATGTATGTTATTTGTTATTGCTTTAAAAAGCAGTTTTACCTGATTTTATAAAGGCAGTTGCACCATTAAAATGTGAAAAATTAATACAAAAATCCCAATGCACAAGTAGAAACTTTAAATAATGTTTTGATAGGACTTTGAAAGTGGACAACACTGTTAAAAACAATGTAGATTAAACAGCTTTCAGACATGTAATGTATTGCAGAAAAGCGTTATACAGCCAGAAAATTAATATGGTGTTTCAGATTCCAGATGTTTTTCCTTATCCTCGTTGTTGATTAAATTCTGTAAAACAGCAAAACATTATAACATGTTTCTTTTGAATTAAAATATAAGTAATGAATAATCATTTGTTTAAAAAACAGAAATATAATACTTAAAAACAAATTAATTTTATCTTAGTTGTGTATTTATTTTATCTTGACCTGGGATTTTTACAGCAACTACAAGACATGGATGAAAGACGAATAACTTGCATCCAGAATTTTATTAAGTTATCCGCTGATATTCAGCGACAGGTATTTCCAGTAGTAAGCAGATGTCTTGATGGAATGGTGAAAGCTTCAGAAACTGTGGATCCAGGACAGGTGGGATATTAAAGGGTTATGTTTTATGCTAATATTTGTGGTTAAAGGTGCATGTATAGTATAAATTTGCATGAAACCACTGTTTTATTTATATTTTCAAAAACTTAGAATTTATGAAAATTTTTAGTTTTAAAAATTTGAAGTTTTTTCAAATGTTACATAATTTCTCTGTATAGGAAACATTATTTAAGTTGTAAGTAACTGACAAAGTTTGATAATCTTTGTTTGTAGCATAAAAAGTTTTACATTGAAGTTTAGGTTGTAGTCCCAGTATGTTAGAGATAGTAATATCTTATTATTAATTTAAAAATAGGTCCTATGAAAAACATTAATTTTCTAAATTTGATTTGTTCTCTACTAACAATTTCTTCTGTTCATGAAAGTGCAGATAAATCAGTTAATTCATTATATATGTGTGTGTGTGTGATTTTTGAATAATTCAAGTCAAATGGTAAAAATCGTGGCAATGTATCTTATGAAATCTTGAAACTATGATATTAAAAAAATTTAAAGATTGTTTTTGATTTGTGTATGTGTGCGTGTAGGTTAGGTTTGTTTTTGTAGTTTTGTTTCAACTTAAATTACAAAAGAAAAGATATAAATTTTCGTTAAACACTTCTAGGATTCTAGGCTAGTCATTGAGAAGTTTAAGTCTGGTTTCTCACCACCGGTAGACTATCCATTTGAAGACCTTAGTAATTTTAAAAATGGTGAAGGGAACACAGGGCTCCATCCAGTACCATCTTTTAAAACAGAAACTATTAAAGGTACCATAACAGCTGGGAAACTGAAAAAGCGTAGTGGAATATTTGGGATATTTAGTTCAAATAAGGTGAGAGAACCAATTGCGGAGTTCAGGTAGTTTTTATATATAAATACATACATTACGTATAATTTTGAATTTTGTTAAGATTCTCAGGTTGGCATATGATTTTTGTTGTATCTAAAAGTTCATCTTTTTTTATTGCAAACTATGTGAAACTTTTGGAACTAGTTTTTATTTCAATTATACTTGTCAAGCAGGTAAGCCTAATAGTTGGGTGTTTTTCATCTGTGTTTTACAGATTAATTAATAAAAGCATACAGTAAAACCTTTGTAGATTGTTTAATGTGTTCTATAAGGTATACAAGAATCTTTCTCTTTGTTTTTTCATTCATTTGCCCTAAGATTTAGCCCATTCACTGTGGCTAGTACATACATTTCTCAGTACTCCCACACAGCTTTGGCTGGTATTTTTATTTTGAACTAGGGAATAATGAAGTTTAAATATTATAAAAATAAATGGAAATTATTTGCAAGTACAAGTGTTAAGACTTACCCCCCTTATATTCCTGGATATACAACTTCTCCCACCCCCTCACACTACAACCAAAACAAATGTTTCCCATTGTTGATGCTGTTTACACCTTCCTTTGTTGGGTCCAGGTTCATCATCATTGATGTAGAGCTAACATCCTCTCATTACATTTTCATCATAGTCACACATTTGAACACCATTTGACTCACTTTCACTATCTTCTAAGCTATCTGAGTCAAGCACATAAAGGATATTTAAACAGTAATTCGAGTTATTACTTGCTGATCAAGCAACGCAGACACTGTCGATGAGCTGTCATACATTCTGTGTAGTCATTTTGTTGGTTACTGAAGGAAAACACTGAAGGAAACCAATATGATAAATAATTTCCAACTAATTTTACTCCCATACATCATTCACAGCAATTTTGAATAACACTGGAAAATATTTGCCCCATTTGCAGTATGGGGTGGGGGAAACACCGAAGAAAATTGTCCTGACTGTAATGAAAGGGATAATATTTTCTAAATATATCAGTTTTGAGCAAATGCTTTAAATAAATATAGTTTTACCTAAGTAGGGTTAATAAAGTCTTTTTTTTCCTTCCTTTGAAGTAGATAAATATTAAAAAGTGTAAGTAAAACCAACTCAGTGTCATATGAAAAACCACTAATATTTAAAGTTAGATTGTTTCAACAAAAGATACCAATGTAAGATGCTTTGAAATAAAAGAATTATAACAACAGAGTGGAGTTTAAAAATCTTTCAGCTCACTTTCAGGAAATAATTGCATCCATATGATTTTTTACATGTGATAGCCTGAAATTGAGCTATTGTCTCCTTTCACTTTATATTCTTTCGTAATTTTTACTGAAACATTTAAGCCTTTGATGCTTGATTTAATTCATTCATGTCCCACATGAAAGTAACAAGTAACTGTTCTTCCACAGTTGTGATGTGTAAAATTCTTTAAAGTTGAAATTTATTCAACAACAAAATTTTTTTTAAATTTTATAAATTTGATTTTTTAAAAATTACAAATTCTGATTTTGGGCTGAATTTGATCAACCCTGAGTACAAACATTTGTGTTTGTACATTTCCTGACTTGATTTGATTCTGAGCATAATATGAGTAGTACTTGTAATCCTACAAAGAAAGGTAAAATGTTTTTGAACAAAACTTTCATTTTAAACCTAGAAGCTCAGTACAATTGTAACCATTCTTAACTTTAATTGTTATGGTGTTCGGTAAAGTTTCCAATATTTCAGTTTTTAGAAAGCATAAGCTTAGTGATCTAATTTCAATGCCCCTTTTTCCTGTTGTTTTCAACTTTTTATAAGATATGGCTTTCAGTTCATTGAATACTCGTGTAGTGATCAGCACAAAGTGATAAAAACTTGGGTTGAGGGTTGTGTTACTAGAGAAAAATGTGTTTGTGAGCATCTTCCACAATTATACAATAGGTTTGTGAAAAGTTTGCAATGTGTGTCTGTGTGAGTAAACATTACCCACAGTTGACTGGTTCAATTACCATACTTGGTGTGGTAACATAGACTACTTTGATCTATGACTTTTATCCTAGAAGAGGGATTAAAAAAAAGGCTCTAAAATAGGGCTTATTTTCACTCTTGTATACACCTTTGACTTTCATTACCTATAGTTGCCTTATTTGAATATCGTAATTTTTCGTATGATAACTGGAAACTGTCTGATAATGTGCATGTGCTATTTTGTTTTAGGGTTTGTGCTTGAGAAGGGTAATTTAAAATACCCTGAAATGGGGCAAATTTCCTCACTTTTCTTTTTAGACACTTTTGGCTTTGAGTATAAAGACAGGTGCTTAATCAGTTCAATGAGACAGTTAACTCCTACAAAACATGGTATGCAATTAACATCTAATGATGTCATGAGTGATTTGATAACAAATGAAGACAAACAGGTTACATTACTTAACACTGTCCTTTGTACAGCTTTACTTCTTTAATGGATGCGTTCGACTAGATAATGATTTCCTTGCAAGACTGTATTTTGTGGGTGCATCACACACTTGTAACTAATGTAACTTTCAGTAAACTTAGTTGCTTTTGATAAAGCTTACAGTTGTGACTTTTATTTTTAAGTTAGAACATCATTATTAACACTACATACCATAATTTAATCTCTAATGTTTTACTTTTTAATGTAAAATTAATATTAACACAGGATATAATAATTTAAACTGTAATGTTTTGTATTGTTAAATTGGAATGTCATTAACACAAGATATTATGATTTAATATGTAATGTTTGAACTTGAGCTGCTTTTATCTAGTAATGACAGTAATATGAATTATCGACTAATTAAAAATTATAAGAATTGAAAGTTTGACTTGTATATATCTCAGATCGGTTGTATTAACACTTTTACTAATAAATCAGAGAACAACGTCTTGACTTGCGTTGTCTTCAGGTTATTAGCATATCATCTCAGCAATGCTTAAAGAACTTGTATTAAAAATAGTATAAATTAAATACTGACAATAAATAATTAATGCAATAATATCAACTTGTGTGGTCACTTTACCAATGAAACAAAATATAGAATATAAAAAGTTTTACAATTTCACTTAGGAGCATTTATTTCTCTTATATTTTCTCTTTAGTCCTGATATTTACAGAGTTTTGCATATATACACAAGTTTTGAATCATCACAAATATATTATTCTTTCCTTTTGTTAGTTCACTATGATAATTTATGGTAAATGATTCTAGCATCATATTGATGACACTAAAGATTACTGTGATCTGCCACCAAATCAAAGAAAAAAGAAACTTACACAGAAGATAGAGTATATTCAGAACCAGATACAACAAGAAGCAGCGGCAAGGTGAGGTCATTGTTCTTTGAGCCATAATAAAAAAAACCTTTTTCTGTATTCATGCACTTGGTAGATATTCATACGTAACAAATTCAGTGTGTATAATTATGGTTATCATAATTTATAACCATCATTATCTTAAAGTAGTTGCTAAACCAGTTGAATTGCACTAAGGTCATTCCATGTCAAATCATCCAGATTTTGGAAATTTTTCCAAAAAGTAGGTTGAACACCATCCTAATTTTTTTTGTAGGTCATATTCAGAGATGTAAGAATATATGGTAAAAATCTGAAAAGGCTGAATAACTGGTGACATGGTCAAACTGTGGCCTGAAGTAGGGCTATTTTTAGCTAAGTTATAAAATGTTGCATGCAACTACATTTTTTTTCAGGAGATCTAATAGACTTTTAATTACAACAATTGCTGATTTTTCAACTAATATGATATAGGAAATTTGAAAACAAAATTCAGCTTTGTATCATATTAAGTCTTGGAGCTATGGCTTATTAAATAAACCAATGCTTTTTACGATTTTGGGTTTTCAGGTGATTTTACAGCCTCACTATAAAAATCCTAAGAGAGACAAACTTGGTTTGAGACCATTTTTGAATTCTGTGAAATTAATTCAGTCAGTGTAGCAAATTTCAGTCTTCTACCACCATTACTCTTGCAGCTTTAAGCAGCCAAAGTTGCCCGAAAATGAATTCACCAAAAAAAAACAAAACTTAACTAATTTTTACAGGGCTGTAAATCAGAAACTATTAGAGATATTGATCTAATCTTTGGCAATTTTTCATTATATGGGTAGATAAACACATGCGAAGTTTTTCAAGGCATTCTGTGGCGGTCACCTGCAACCCCCTGGATGATTTGACCCATTACTGTATTTCATCCTTATTCACCAGGGCTCATATTTATCAAATAACATTTGTAGTAGTGTCTAGTGATGCATCATTTTTGTTCTTTAAAAAGTGTCATTTTGGAGTTTTTATTCAGTCTATACAAAAGAACTTTGAAAGAATGTCCAATTGTAAATCATAAAACGTTTTGAAGAAATCCACAGCTTTTTATTCTCTATTTCTCAATGAAGTTCAGGTATTTGCTTCAGAAGCCGATGCTTGTGTTTCTTTCTTTTTAGAATACTAACATTTCTTTCATACATGTTTACTTATTTTATTATTTGGTGGTGGTATTCATTAGTTTAAATCTGATCAAGCAAAATAAACTTACTGTTGTAACCAACATTTAGATATTTTAGCTGTGTTATGTCAGTAAGACATTATTGCAAACGAAGAAAGTAAAAAATAGTTTCTCAAGCCTTGGACCTGTTCTTGAGTTTAAGTACACTTATCAGCTTGCAAAATTATATTTTTGCAACACATTTCCAAGACCCATTATCAAAAATGCTGTTCATTGTTGGGCACCTTCATTATTTGTATATTTTGATCCAAGTACCTTTTGTTTTTGAAGGTAAAAACTCTTTTTACCTCTGTGGCCAGAAATTATTGTATGTCCGTGTCTTCTGTTTCATCTCAGGGATGGCTTGATGAAGATGAAATTGGTGTATGAACAGAGTCCTGCAATGGGTGATCCACTAAGCATTGAGGGCCAATTAACAGAATGTGGACATAAACTTGAAAAGCTCCAAGCTGAGCTTCAGAAGTTCCAGGTACGCTAGCCCTGATGCTGTATATTGCACCCTAACAAGATATTCGTATCACATTTTATGAATTTAGCCAGCAGTAAAAACAGCTTTTACAGTGCACTAAACTGTTGCGCACTTGTTTTTGTTTTTTTTAATGACAGAAACTGAATAGTTTGACAGAGGTTATGATGTGTATATGTATAGTTTGAAACTAAAAGGAAAAAGCGTTACAGATAGGTTAATTAAATTCATATTAATATTGCAAGACTAATTCGTTGTGAGCATGACCATATTTTGGTATACATCCATATTTATTATTGGTAGTAATTTTCGTAGCAAGTTTTGAGTTTTTATTATCAGTAATATGTTTATCGTTCTGAATTAAGTGTGTATGTATAATATAAAAGTAATTTGTACATTTAGCCATCTAAGCTTCCAAAGACAAATCTTCTTTCTTTGATGTAAAAGTAAAAAGGAAAAAAATTACATTGAAGAAAAGCCTACAGGTCTTCAGAAAAAATTAATCTTATTAAGAGAAGCATGTAATATAAAAAATATCGTGTTCATAAATTTAGGAAGCTTTGGCCCACTTTCAGAGTTACTTATCGGATGCAGAAGGTATAACATTAACACCCAAAAGAAATAAAAAGGATAGGAACAGTATCTCTGAAGATTCTTTATCGAGGAGTGCTTCAGATTCCAGTGTCAACAACCCTAACAACAATAAAAATTTGGTATCAAATACTCCACCACAAGCTAATGGGTAAGTGGAGTGCTAACCATTGGTAGGACATCTTTCTATTGCCTGGAAAATGCCTTTTAATTTCCCAGTTAACTTCAATAATCGTGTGCAAATAATACAAGTCACCCCTTTATCCTTTCACAATACAATCTGGCATTAAGTAACCCTGTTTTTTTTTTAAACATGGACACTCCAATACATGCAGTTTATGAATAAAATCACTAATACAGAAGAGACTGAAATTGATTGTAGAAAACGTCTTGTTTTGAGCTAACTTATAACAGCCTTGTGTCTGTATACTTTGAATGTTTTTGGTTACAGGTTTCTTTACCAGAAGTTATTTCAATTATCCCGTAGAAATAATACAAGTTACCCCTTTAACAATACAATCAGACACTGAATAACCCTGTTTTGTAACTGTAACTGTGGATACTTCAATACCTGAAGTTTATGATTAAAACTGCTAATAACGAAAAGACAAAATTGGACTTGCAGAGAATAAAATATTGGGATATTAAAAGTACAGTTAACACTTATTTTGGCCCATTTGCATTGTATCAACTACTTCTGAATTTCCATTCATAAAAGTTAAACTTTTTTATCAAATGCAGACATCCTAGTTCTAAAGCATGATAAGCATTGAACGTTTTTGACTGTAATTAGATCTTTCTTTTAAATGTGTAATCAAATGAAGATCATTCCCAGTGGCACAACTCTGTGTTTGTGGACATACAATTCTAGAAACTGGGTTTAGATACCCTTGATGAGTATAGCACAGATAGCCCATTCTCTACCTTTGTGCTTGATATATAACAAAAGAAATCCTCCTCCGAAGGAAGATTTCACATACACTTATTAGCAAAATACCTTCCTGGGCCCAGTGACTTCACACTCTCATCACAGACACAGTAACACCACATCTCTACCCCTTTGTTTGAAGAAATGTTTTGTAAGTTATTATAACTAACAGAGATAGGTATTTTTGTTTTTTTTACATATATCTTATTAACTCCATGCCCATCTTGGAAATCTAGAACAGCTGTTTCAAAAAAGACCCTTTACTAAGGTCATGCTGGGAAGAAGTTAGCTGTAAGAATCAGTAGTTTCAAACTGGAAATTGCTAAACCAGCTATTTCAACAAATGTAACAAGTTAGTTCACTGGCTTTATGTGGCCTACAAAGAATACAAAACCATGATATATGTGATTATGAAAGTCTTCTGAGATAATAACTAAATATTTAGATATTTATAATTCGTATAGGGAAGAAATTGAGATTTACAGCAGATAAAGTGTGAATAACAAAACTTTAATCTTGCAAAATAATATGTTTCTAGTTCTGGTACCTTTAAAAATATGAAAGTGTAAACCAATAATACATTGAGTTTTTGGTGCCACCAACCTAAAAATTCAGTTTTAAAACTTTTTAGTCCTAGGAGTAAAATGAAACTTACAAATGACACAAGTTTGTAGCTTTGTTTCATATTTGTCCTCCAATAGGACAGTATTAAGTCTTCGGATATACAATGCTAAAATCGGGTTCGATTCCCCTTGGTGGACACAGCAGATGGCTCGATGTGGCTTTGCTAAAAGAAAAATGCACATTGTTTCATATGTTAACAAGTTCTTTTATCTGTGTTATAAAGAAGTTCAAATATTTTTATTCTATGAATAAAAATTACAGTTGGAAGGTGGGGGTGGTAAAAATCTGACTTGGAATCAGCAGTAGATTTCTTTTATTACTTTACCCAGAACAAATGTTAATGAACTATACATCAAAACAAAATTTGTTATATGATCATTTTACAATTTTATAAATTAATCTGATGGAATAGAATAGACAGAATAATTTTTCATAGCTTAATGATGTCAGTTTTTCTTGGTGATGAGAAACCCACTTGAAATGAAAATGTATCTCACAATGGCTAGTATGGGTATTAATACTTTTATTGATAAGGATAGAACAATGTTTCAACCTTCCTAGGTCATCTTCAGGTTAAGAAAGTCAGTTTTCCTTGTGTAAAGTGCCCATGATCTTGGGCTGGGAGAAGTTAATAGATGTTAGATTTTAAAATCACTTGGTGTAGTTTTAAGACTCCTATAAGTTTTCATCCTAATGGCACCTGAGAAAGGTATCTTTTGTACAAATGGAAACATGATATTCAATCATTCATTGCAATATTAAATTGACCCCCAAGAATTTATGAGCATAACGACAATAATGTAAATAACTCACTACATGTTTCAACAGAAATTGGTGTATCTTCTTCAAGTATGAAGACAGACTAATGCTCAATTTAATTATGTGGTTCTCTGTGCATAAAATAATTAATATTATTTTTATAAATCAGCAGTGGTTGATTTACAGGTTATATCAGCACAATGTTCTTCTGTACACAAGAACCATCTATATATAATTTGGTCATGTATTCCAAAGCACTTTTTTTTGCTAATAACAAGATATTAGTTCTTATGAGCAGAAGAACTGATAATTAACCAAAGGTAATTTAACTTGTAGCAAAAGACAGTTTTGAACTAACTGAGTATCTTGAAGGCCAACAAATCAGTAATTAGGTCTGTATGCTTTTTAATGTTTCCTTGGAAACTGTATCAAACTTCTGAACAAAAAAAGACCTTAAAAATTCATCATAAAACCCAGAATTGACTTTGATGGGTCACAAATAATTTTAAAGCTTTTTCAGTTAATAAGTAAAGGAGAGAGAGAGAGAGATGCATGTAATTGCATTATGCAATTATATTTTTGATTAATGTATTTTCTTCAAGGAGAAATTTATTAAGATTAAGAAACAGTTATTAGCCTGTTTAAACACTAACAATACTAACTGTTATTAGATTTGTCAGAGGAAGTTCTGATACAAAATGTAAAACTAATCAAAAAGGAAACTGGTTCAAAGAGAAATATGCTACATAAAATGCAAAAAGGTGTAAGGGTCGTAGGTCATGAGTGCCAGCTTTTCTCAGTGAAGAATGTAATTGGAGAGAAACTATTAACAAGTACAGAAACAACAATAATGCTATTTTAACCTAGAGACATTTCACATCAAATTTTTGTTTACTTAATAAAAAAACTTAAGTTTGTTTAAAAACTCTTCTTTCAGACTATCTCTCTGTCACACAACTGTAAAACTTAAAATTTTGAGGATACCTCACGCTGTTGCTTTACAAATGTTTAAGTTTTACTAATGTTGTTTACTCCCTAAAATGTGTACTTATGTTTTGGGCTCTTTTGCTGTGTATATCATGGTAAGAATCTGTCTTTGCATGTTTTGGGACTCTTTTTCTTGTTACATTTTTAACCAACAACTTAGCGTAACTGCTTGAGGCTTACCTGAACTTAGCTTTTATATCTGTGTTCATTAATTTCACTGTTTTCATTCCCTAGTTGCCCAGAGTACTAGCATTTTCTGTGTTATGTGAATAAGGTGTGTTTTTTTTATTTTGTGATTAATGTGCAGTATTTTATTTTATATACTGGTTTAGGCTATCATAACCTCGGAAGTGGATTTTTTTTCTGTTAGTATGTTCATAATGTATAGGTTAAGATTAATATGGTTCATGGTAATAAAATATTAAAGAAAAACTTAACATAAGATGTTACAGATAAAATATTATTCTAAATTATTTTAATGTATTCATGATTACCCAATATCTATACTGCATAAAATTGTATAATCTTGAAAGGAATGTTATCGTTCTTATGATTGCTTTGGTTCTTCTGTAGAGGATGTATGGTATTCCCAATAGAGAATATGTTCTACAAATTCAGAACTTACAGTTTATTTGTTTCAAATTATACAGATTGTTGTTAACAAAAAATTTATTTGTAGCATGATATATGTAGAATACAAAATTGTGTAGTACTTGAAAAAATGTGTTGTTGTATTATGTTCTAATTTTCTAAAAAGTCATAAAACAGTAAAAATGTTGTGTTACATCTGTAAGTAAAACTGATCATAGCTGTAGTTCCTCCTATAGTCCTGAGAGTGTTATCAATAGGAGTCGTACCAGCATCCAAGAAGTTGACGTGTACGCTGAAGAGGAAGAAGATAATACTGATTTTGATCTGGAGCCACTTCCTGTGCTGGGTACAGCAAGAGCTCTCTATCCTTTTGATGGTCAGTTTCAAGTAATTTATTTAACATTGTTCATTCTAATTCTGATTTAAACAGTTAGAGAAACACCTGGAAATGTTTGTTTTTAGGTTGTTTATTTAGTAAACGTGTAGTTAAAGATCAGTGAAAATGTGGCATTTATTATGGCAGGAAAACTCGTGCCTCATTATTCAGGATTATTTTCTTGTGAAAATTAATTTATTTAAATCATGATTCAGGTTCTGCCCTTTTTTCAATATACAGTAAACAATTTTTTTTTCTTTTGTGTTTGAGAGTAACAGAAAAATTTTGGTTAATTTTGTCTAACTGTGTTTGTTTTCAGTTTTCCCTTGCTACACTTACTATGTTTTACTGCTTTACCTCTCTTTGTATTTGTTGGTTGGGCTGCTGTTTTATCAACCACTTGTATTTAACACTCCTACGAAAAGTGGGGCCTAATAGGCCCCAGAGCAACTTGAAAGGTTATTAATATTAGGCTAATAATTTTGTATTTAAATGAAATTGCCATTTCATTTATGTAGAAAATGTCTTGTAGAAAACACATCATAGTTTTGTGTTTTGTCTTTTCAACATTAATTGTTAAGCTTTTCTTTCATATTTTAATAATTATAAATATTTTGAACTGCTGTTCTAATTAAAATATTAATTGATATTTTAGCCTTCTTTCATTGCAAAAATTTAATTTTTAGTCCATTGTATTGTTAACGGTGTTAGATAAGCTTTGCTCTTCATTTGTTAATAAAAGTTAATCTTCAGTCCATTGTTTTTTGGTTAATTATTTTTCATACAGCTCAGAGTGAGGGATCTATTCCAATGGAAGAAGGAGAAGAGTTTGTTGTTGTTGAACTGGACCAAGGAGATGGTTGGACTCGAGTACGTCGTGGTGACATCGAAGAGGGCTTTGTGCCAACATCCTATGTTCAATGTTTTCTCTATAACAATTGTTAACCACTAGGTTCTGCTCTTTTCACACACTGTAATATCAGTTGCATATTCTGGTATGTAAAATTATTTTCAATGATGCTCGGTATTGTGATATTATTTTTACTCTCACTAGCATTTGTTTTTTGGTTTTCACAGGATTAACTGTGGTGTATTAGTACAAATTTTGATTTTTTACTTGGATTTGCATGAATTCAATGTGTGCATAATTTGTGAATAATTTTATGTATAAAGAACTCTTTCTCAACACTACTTTGAGACTTCATCCTGTGTTTATAGTAAATTTTAACTATGCTCTTGGGTGTACATTGATTAGATGGACCCCGTAGTAACTATGTGTATGATGTAAGTACTTTGCTGTTTTGTGGAGTGAAATTAGTGATTTTACCATAAAACTATTTTATTAATTTGTTGAAAAGCTAACATTGAAAGTTCCACAACTACCAATATACAGTTTCAAGTGAGATCTATTATCAGTCATGTCATCAAAAATAATATTTTTGCACCAATAAGATCTTGCACTAGTATTGGCCAGTTTTACCATTTGAGACTGACAACACTTCAGATGGTTTAACATAGGATTGTTTTTTCTAAAAAAAAAAATAATAGGGTAGAGGAATTAAACAGAAACAATGTCTTGTAGAAATTAATCATTTTATAGGTTTATGATTTGTGTTGGATATACACATGGATATTATTTGAATTGTTTTAGTAACAAGTGTAACCAAAGATATGGTGAAAGACATGCATATCTGATTATTTTTCTGTTTTATCAGACATGAATGTGTATTCTAGAGCAAGCATTGCAGACTCCTTTACTTTATATGAGGAGAGTTTGTAGAATGTCTCAAGTTTTTTAGAACCACATTAACTTTGTATCGATGTTTACTGATTTAAACAATGCTTTGTTCTGGTATAAACAAACTATTTTTAATGAAAAAGGTTTAACAGAATATGAATGTGTGTGTGTGTATGTTATGTATGCATTGCTCTTGGTTTATTGCAGGTTTCTTCAGGTTTATGCCAGTGTAACAGATTTAGTTCAGCTTCATATTCTGTGAATAAGAATGCTTTGTATCCGTGGGACATACAGATATATTTCTTTATTTGATCAGTAAACTGCAGTCACAAAACAAAGAGGAACCAGCTAAGCAAAGAAAACAACTATCAGTTTGGGAACATGTGTTGGCCAGTAATCAGCAAGCTTCTCTGTATATTCATTTAACCAACTGGCAGTCAGTATAATATTCAAATAAAAAATATATATCAAAAGATTTTTCAGGTTTTATTCCTGAAGTATTGCAGATATAAAACGTATTCAATGGTGGGACTTTGTCGACAGTAAGTTTGTGTGTACGTTAATTTTTGTATAGTAACATAATAATCATGATGTTAAAACAGTTCATGTAACTGTTTTAATTCAAAGTGACTACTGATGATACTTGTGAAGCAGCTAATAGATGTTTCTTTAGGAGTACATGGTGAGCAGGTTGGTATGATGTGTTGCAGCTAGGTTAAACAAGTTGCAGGTATCTGATAAATTGTTTCATATCAACCTTGAAATTTCATTTTAATTCAAAACCAGTGTGTTGTGTTTTTTACTCTGAGCAGTGTGCTCTCTTCCCATTTACAGTTATACTCCTATTTGTTGACTTTTTATATACATCCAATTTTTGAGTGTCTACACATTTTCTGTTTATTTATATTGATATCTAAACAGCTGTTTTTTATTTCCTGCTCTTAATCTGCCTTTATTTTTTCCTTTTATATAAACATGTATCATGAGCAGTGTCAATGATTTAACCAAAATTAAAACAGATCTCCATAAGTGGTAAAAACTTAGTGTACCAAAAACTTAAACACAAATACAGGTGTGTCAAGAAGACAGCTGATCAATTACTTTGTCTGTTCATGTTTTTCTCCAGTGTTCTGGTGTTAACGTAAACACCATGCATGCCGGAAAAGTCAGTTTCAGATAACAGTATCACTGCATTAATTGTTAATGCTTTTATTAGTGTGTGTGTATAGTTGTTTTATACACAATATAATGACAAAAGAATATGTGAAGTCAGATTTGTTTCCTACATGCAAAAGATGTATCCAGTTGCAAAAACAAAATTACTGATAAAACATTTAATACTCTTATGAAAACTCTTATGAAGCCCATTTTTGATGCCTTTGTGGTAGATCTTGTATGACCTATCTTGTGAAATAATAAACTTAAGAATCAGATTTTGAAGGTAGTGTAATTTTGTTAATACTTATAGGTAAGTATACAGTTCTCTGAACTTCATGTGTTTCTTCTAGCATGGGAAATTTTTTTCTCTCTCGTCAGGTGTTCATTCTCTGAATATCACTTGTACAGGATT
Source organism: Tachypleus tridentatus (assembly GCF_004210375.1). Taxonomy (NCBI): domain Eukaryota; kingdom Metazoa; phylum Arthropoda; class Merostomata; order Xiphosura; family Limulidae; genus Tachypleus; species Tachypleus tridentatus. The sequence continues at coordinate 47,579,081 of NC_134826.1, read as the reverse complement.
ACAGTTAGTTAAATTGTTCACTGGTATTGTAGAATTATAGATATTAAAAGGCTCTAGGCATTTTATTCTGGATAATTTGTCATTTATTAAGTTTACCAACACTTTCAAAAGTTTTGAGTATGTGTTCAAGATGATTGGTCATTCTGTGCTGCTTAAGTTGATACTGAAGTTATTTATTATTTTACTCATTATTTCTTTTTAAATTAAATAACACCTTGAGTTTTTTAAATATTTTTAAAGCAACAGAACAAGTGGTCAACTGTATAAAAAGTTATTAATTGAGAACTGTTTAATACTAAAACCAGTGTTTTGAGTTCTTGTAATGAAAGCACTAATCAATAGCTTTATTCTTTCTGTTTTTTTATATCGTGTATTTTATTTGAAAATAAGATTAAAGGAAACATTTCTTGAACATAAGGATGTTTTTCAGAGATTCATATGTCAGAATTATGAAATCTGTTCTGTGAGAAGTAAAATAGACAAAGCCTAACTTAATGCTCATTCTGATACAAGTTGGAGAATACTTTAAACAGTAGGCTTCTGAATTTCAGGATATAATTTATTTTTTTTGTGAAAATATTTGTACTTTAAGTTTTCATTTCTAGATACCACACAGTAAGTTCTACTAACGTGCTTTAATTTACTAATATTATTTACACAACTTTACTTTCTTATTGTTTAAATGTTGCTTTCCTTTGAAGGTATCAAAATGTTAAGTTTATTTTACTTTTAAGTTCTTGATAAAGAATGTTACAGCTGATATTTGTATTACCATGTTTGTAGCTAAAAATATAGTGCATTAAATTTGTGTTTTTATATAAACTAAAATATATTGAGACTTTAGTCTCGCTTCAATAATGATTCAATTTTAATTTACATATACACGTCAAGAAAGATATCGAATTCAAAAACTAGCGTGTTGACAAATACAGATTTGGTTATGTGAAGACTAAACTTTAAATTAGGCAGTATAAAATGGTAATGGTTCTGCTTGAAATTTTGACACAATTATATCAGTGTATTTATATCTACAGTTTCAAGGTAGTGTATTACAAACTTTAGATAATATAGTATCTTAAATTACAGTGAAAATTCCTCTTAACAGTTTCTTATTGAACCAGATTTAATTTTCTTTGTAATACCAATGTAAGAAAAATTTGTGCTCGTTTGTTTATCTGTTAACTTTCCATACATACAATTTATTCCTAGGTTACTACATTTGAGTTTTAGATAAGAAAAACCCTTGTTGTTCAACTGTAATAATTTGATTGGGGTGGTAATAAATCACTCAGTTAAAAACTAACAAGCTAACTTACAAACATTTTTTTTTAAATAAACAAAGCTGTATATTTCAAAAATTAACTTTGGGAGTGCAAGTTAAAACCAAAGAATAATTGCATCCATATCTTTAGATGTTCAACTTCCACCCAAGTATAAACTGTAAAATACCTTACTGTTGAGTTCATTTTGTCTTAAGGTTTCTTTATATATATGGTACAAGTCAATTTTGGCTTCCTTGTATCCTTAGTCCAAAACTGTATCACACTGTATCCATATTGAATATTATTTTACTGTATGAAATTCAACAAAATTCATCTGCTCTTTTTGCATATTAACCATAAATCCAATGTAGTCAGTTTTATGAATGATTGTTTACATTTGAATATTAGAAGCTGATTATTTGTTTATGTTTTAATCTTATTGCACAGCCTAACATGTGATGAACAGTTTGATGGTGTTCCACAAGTAATATTCAACAGATTTAAACAACTTGACATGTGATGAACAGTTTGATGGTGTTCCACAAGTAATATTCAACAGATTTAAACAACTTGACATGTTTTGACATGGTGATGAACAGTTTGATAATATTCTACATGAATGTTCCATGAGTAATGTACAACAGATTTAAACTACTTAACATGTATTGACAAAGTGATGAACCGTTTGATAATGTTCTACAGGAATGTTCCATGAGCAAGATACAATGCATTCTGACTACTTGTAACAGTATATTACTTGGGCTGTCTTTAAGTCAAAAAATAAACAGTCCACCTAGTGTATTGTTTAAAAAATGATTAATTTTAAAAAATTAAAAAAGTACATTATTTAGATGCATGTAATGTCTACACTTTTGTAGATCTCCATGATTGTTTTAAAGCTGCTTTTACAATTGTGAAAGGGTTCAAGCTTGTGGATTTTCTTGTGTTTTAATGCAAGCATATGATTTTTTTTTCTGAATTAAGGTTCAACACAATGTTTTTATTAGGTTTTTCAATCTTTCTTGAACACAGGAGAGCTTGGAAATTTCATGTACGCTGTATAAAGCATTTTTAAGTAATTTGTTACACTGTGTAATGTGTGTATATATATGTGTGTGTGTGTATGAGAATGAACTTTTGTACAAATGTGATGTTTAAGTTTACACATGTTTTGTCAGTGAATCCGGTAAACTAACTACTTTGAAGATAGGCCTTGTACCCATGTGAACATTGTTACAGAACTTCCACGAGACTTTGCACTGTTACTTTAATGATGCTGAATTACGTAGAGGTCTGTTGGTAAATTGCTTAAAGCAGTGTTCACAAACATGAACATGCCATGAATTCCTTCAGTATGAACAGTGTTAGGAGTAATTTATTCATGTTAATGTAGTTTTAAACCATTGTGGAAATAAAACATCTTGGTATTTAACCCTTTTTGTTGATTTTCATTGCTTCATTACTGTTAGAAGGATAGCCATAATTAAAGTGGTTTTTTATTCTGGTTTTGTTTGGTTCTTGTATAGAATGTTTGGAATTTTTGGTAGTCATGTGTACTTTATTAACATAAAAAATCATCATTCATATTGTTTCATCACAACACCTGCAAGATTCTGGAAAGTTCAACTTGCAACCTGTGGAGTTTTTTTTTGACAGCTCTTTAAAGTTAAATCTATTAAGCCCCAAGGTTAAAGATACTGTGGTGACACTCATAACTAGACTTGGTGATAGTAGTAGCAGTAAGAGTAGCATTCTCCTGGATCAGAAGATCAAGGCTTCCAACCTCAAGTTGACAATGAAGAAAGGTCACATAATTTGTTTTATAATAATAATAATAAAAAAATCGTGTGTGTAACCGTTGCTGGTAAGGTGGTGCGGTCACTCTGAAAACCTGTGTCGCTTTGACTGCTCTTGTCTCTCCATGGAAATACGTTACCATTATATGGACTGCAGGTATGGAGACAGCATTTTCCAGACCTTTCAGTGATGTATGCAACACCTCAAAAAATTACCAGAATTTCTTGTTCTCCTTGCTATGCCACCCAAAAACACTACTCTTCTAGTCAAGAGAGACAGAGAAATCTTGTCTTAAAATAAAGGGGTGAGGGTGGACGCAAGAACTTGAATGACTCGTCACCTAAAAGGTTTCTTAAAACCTTTTCATGCGATATTAATGGATAGGAGTAACTTTGCGATAATGTAAACATACTAGGTCAGTGCACCCCAGACACAAGTTTTTTTCGATGTACATTGCGTGAAACAAATACAGAACAAAAATATATTGTAATACTGTAGCTCTAAAGTAATGCCATTCACGTTTGTAACTGCTATAACAATTCAGTGTTTTGGTCTTAGACATTAAAAACAATTTCGAGTGGGAAATTAAATTTCCAGACAGTAAACGGAGTGACTAAAAGTTGGGCATGACCTAGGATTGTAACTCCGAATCCAAATGTAGCCAGGGGGTTAAGGCACTCGACTTGTAATCCGAGGGTCGCGGGTTCAAATCCTTGTCACACCAAACATGCTCGCCCTTTCAGCTGTGGGGGCATTACAATGGGACGATAACTCCATTATTTGTTGGCTATCTGCAATAGCCGTTCCTAATTTAGCAGTGTAAGACTAGAGAGAAGACAGCTAGTCATCACCACCCACCACTAATTCTTAAGACTATTTTACCAACGAATAGTGGGATTGACCGTAACATTATAACTTCCCCACGGCTGAAAGGGCGAGCATGTTTGGTGTGACGGGGATTCGAACTCGCGACCCTCGGATTACGAGACGAGTGCTTTAACCACCTAGTCATGCCGGGTCTCGAAGCTCATGTATTAAGCATTCAGACTTGCTTCTGAGACACCAGGGGAAAATATTTTATTTATTTCTCTCTGAACAAAGCCTCCACCAGCCTGTGCGCATTTCAGGGAGTTGAATTCCCGATTTTAGGGTTGCAAAAAGAGACTAGGAGACAATTCAAATATTAAATATCCAATTATATGTAGATTAACAACTGAACGATTCTTTATGAACAGGAGAAAATATACAGGTATGTATAGTGTATACGAATATGCTATTTTATGTTTAAAAGAAACCCATAAAATTATTATTATTTTCAAATAGTTTTGTTTAAACTATTTTAAACCATTCATTTGTTATCGATAACAAAAATTCTCCGTAAAAATTACACAATTTTGTCATCCTACAACTATAAGATCGATGTGCAAAGTCCGAGCGTTTTAATCCAACAGTTCAACTTCCTGCAGCGAAACTGGACTTTGTGGGTATCGTTGTTAATATTTGCCTAAGAAAATGTGTTTAATACTCCTGCGAATAAACCACGATGCTATTACTACGCATCTTTATAATCCAACAGTCTTCGTATGATGGTGATAGAGTAGCTACAAACCAATGTTATATTACAAGTAAGATAACTAATACATAACCTTCATTAAGCCTCATCCTTCCTTGGTATTTCAAATTTAAACCAAAATCACCTAAGGTGCGAAAAAAGAAGTCCCAATAAGAATTAAAGGAACGAAATCAAAATTGTCAACGAAACTGGAAGCTACATGAAGAACATTGATAAAACTTTCACAGCAAATATATTCATTCATTAGTTAGCGAGACCATGTCTTTTGGTTCAACTATGGTCATAGTGGTGAGTAAAACAAAATATACGGCCTCGATAATTAATGAATTAATATTCACTGTTTCTTTCTTTCTTGAATTTCACACAAAGCTACAAGAGGGTTATCTGTGCTAGCAGTCACTAATTTAGCAGTGTAAGACTAGAGGGAAGGCAGCTACTCATCACATCACCACCCACCGCCAGCTCTTGGGCTACTCTTTTACCAACAAATAGTGGGATTGAAGTAATTTATGTAACTCCAGTTTCCAAATCCACACACTAATTTTTCTACATACAAATTAATATCATTTTTTATTAAAAGTTTGGAAAACCAAAATATAGAAGATAATTTTTCTGTTTCAGACAATTGTTATTTCATTCTCCAGAACTTGCGACATTGACAATAACATTATAATGCTGAAAGTGCAAACATGTTGGTCACCAAGTTTTGATACCACAACCTTCAGATTGCGAGTCCCCCTAACCATCAGGTTCTCAAGTCTAATAAACAGTAAAAGGTGTTCATGATTGAGTTGTTTAGCTCATAATTCTTTCAATCAGTCAGATTCTTAAAATAATCCAAACACACAGTAGATTATACTGACAAAGAAAATAATGTTTGTTGTATTCTAATGTAGAATGAAAAACACAAGAGCCTCTTACAAAACATGAGTCAACAATTTTATTGAAGATTGTTAAACACCTCTGAATCAGAAGTTTCTCTTCTTTACAAATGAGAGCTTAGAGTAAAAAGGCAAATAACTTCCCAAGTGTAGTATAAATATGACCAGGCTTAATATTCCATCATTTTCTAAATTTTGTTGTTTTTTTTTTCTCACTGTTTATATTGAGAAAATAGGTAAAATTGGTGTAAATGGTATTTATAGATAATGACTCTTTCAAATTATCTTTTTCCAACAGTAAGTAGATCTGAAGGAAATTGTTACATTATTTTCTGACTCACCTTGAAATCACTATTATTTAAAACAAACGTATATATGTTAAGTCATCATACAATGATGAACTTATCCTTGCATTATATAACTTATTTTTGATTCTATTGAAGGTTAATCATGTTATTGTATCAGGACATTTCACATGGAACCTATTATCCGAAATCCATTTTTTTTAAATGCTACTTCATATACAAAATGTGTAGTAACAAATTCAAAGACGTACACAAATTTCGTGGATCGTATTTAAATTATTCAGAAACAGAAATAATTGGCTCAGTTTACATATCTTTTTCCTTTTCTTAGGTGATATGGTATACGCACGCACGCACACACACACGCATGCACATTAAGATTGGTTTTATGCAAATATTTTCCACGCCATGATACAATATTAGATTGAAAATTCGCCATTTTTTTGTTTAATACATCAGTAAATACTACAATTACAGGTATTAAATAACTCGAAGGTGAGTTTTACAATGAAGCGGTAGAGACCGAAAAGGCAAGCACCTTCCATTTTAGTGATAAAAAATTATAATGATTTCATAGCCTCATCAGACAACATATTTTCTAACGGTTTCTGAAACAACGTATTAGTTTGTAAGATGCTCGCAATGGCACAGAAAATGAAAATTTTGTTTAATATAACCTCTTCTTGGTTGTATTTTTTACAAATGATACAATAATTTAATACAAAAGAGATTTCTGATAGTGATATATATATATATATTTGTATATACACACAATTAAAATATTTATCAGCGAAACTTGAATGTAAAAAACTGCATGAAATTGGGAATAGAGACATAATATAAACGTATACTTTTTTTAGGCTTAAGAAACACAACAATCAATTGCGTTACACGTAACAGTCTACATTTTAACAACTCGACTGTGAAAAGCGACTGAACTTGACAAGTACTTCCGTTGAAGGGTTAGGTTGAACACTATGCTGAAAGATTAAGCGAAAATTAGCATTAAACGGAAACAACCGATATTCCGTACTAAACGTTTCAAGAATTATGACAATTATATTTACATGGTATTTACAATTTTGTTGTTAATTTTAACTCAACGGAAATCTTGATGAAGCATTACAGGTTTTAAACTGAGAATCTACAATGAAAGAAAATCGTACTCTCGAGAACTAGGCACGATTCTTAAAAAAAAAATTCAATATACGACTATTGATTAACTATTGAAACACGGAGTATTATTAATCATTGTATTCAATATTCAGCTAAATAACTGAAAATTAATACGTTAAATAGAATGTTCGTTACATACATGGTACGTGTCGGTATTATACAAGAGGCGATAAAGAAATTAACCCTATGCACAGAGGATTTCATCATAGGAGAGGGAAAGAAACAACAGCGAAGCTATTGTACCCTCCCCGATTATACAAAAAGTTATTTCTTAAATCTCTGTGTTTCTTTTTTGTTTGTCCTGTTAAATTTGGTTTGAAAAGTTTTGTCGATGCAAAACCTGAATATTGTCTCTAAAATGTATCTTGTATATTCTCAAATGAGATCAATATATTTCTTTTTTTCGGGTTGGATATATTTTCTGCTTCTGAAATGTCATTGATTGAGAAATACGTGATTTGATTGAATAAAAACATTGGCTTGCCGGTTTTAGCAAATTAATAAAATGGAAAAGTTAAAGCTCATTAAATGTATTCGTTCTTAATGTCGTTATTCCCGAGCGTGGCAACCCAATACTATTTCCTATTTTATTAAGCGATGTAGAGTTATGACAATTTGCTGTATGACATGTTTCCGCTAGGGCTAGTTACGCTCACTACTGCCTTATCTTGCAACATCATAACCAGTTAGATTTGGAATCTATTTCATTTTTCTTTGTCCAAACAATAAGTGATTAAAGTTATAACACTAAAATCTGGGTTCGATTCCATCTGGTTGACACAGTAGATAGCCTAATGTGGCTTTGTTCTAAACAAACACGCACTTTGAACAAATATTTTGTTTCAGAATTTCATACAAAGCTACACATAGGCTATCTGTACATTGCCACCCCTAATTTTCAACTAATAAGCTAGAAGGAAGACAGCTGGTCAACAGTGCTCGCTGCCAATTCTTGGGCTACTCTTATCAATAAGTGGAATTTGGATATTTCTTTTATCGCGCATCAACGGCTTCAAAATGCAGAACGTGATTCTGAGGCAACAAGTCACGATCCTAAGTTAGGATTCACAGTCCGAACATGCTAACATTCGGCCACGTCCAGCCCTTGTATATAAGGTGCGTTTACAGAATTTAAACACTAAGGTACGGTAGTTTGGTAAAGCTCTAAACTCACGTAAAGTATTTTTCAAAACGATAACATAAAACGCAAAGCAAAACTTACTCAATGGTTTTTTGAAAGTTGAAGCGTTTGCAACTTTCCAAATAAAGAACATTTCTCATTTCACTTTGGATATTTTAGAGAACTGTTTTCGGGAATTAAAAGTAAAATAATTATATGTTTGCTTATGAAATGGTTTAAACGAATACTTTTCTTTCGTAATTTTAAAAGCCTATAAATATAAAATGAAATAAGGCTCTGGATATATTCCACACCTCGTAATCGTAAAACTTCTCTAAGATCCTAAATAATTATTTTAAAATTTCATAAAAATGATTTAAGTGTCATGAGAAAGCGACGTGTTCTCTGTTAAAAACGGTACATGTGATATGTTTTCAAATATACGTACGTTTTTGTAGCATTAAGTGTATAAAAATGCATATGCTGAGTACAATAGGTTATTTGCGCAATGTCTATGGCTGGAGTCGAACCAGATATTAGTGTTGTTTTATTATAAATACCTTAAACACTCTGTAGTAACTTTTTACCACCTTAATTTTTTAAACAGTCACGCAAAATAAGTAGGAGATTCAATTTTTTTTTTATTTAACGTTTATTTGATATTCACACTTTTCAAAATTTTGTTGGAATATGAAATTGTTTCACTCTGAACTCTATAGTTTCGACTGAAATTTATACTGATAGTGAATATGACCTTCAGCCTTTATATGTAAAAATTTTAGCAACATGCTGAAAGTAAATGTTGAAAGTTTCCTATTTTATGTAATATTGCACGTCATCTACCTAAACACTGAAACAAGTTTTCGACTCAGTGTGCTTCGTATGGCGTTTTTACCACATCGAACATTTTTTGCACTATACTTATTTGGTTAACAAATGTAAAGTTATTTAGTACAACAAAGATGATTCATCGTATAGAGTATAGACATATAATTTTTATAATTTGATTTCCCGCACCTCATATATTTTGAATGCAGTTGAGTTTTATATCACGTTAAATACTATCCAAGTACACACTGAGACCTATGTTTAAAAAAGAATCTTGAGATTAGTACAAATGGTCCCGCCATCTCTCAAGTCAAGCTAAACGTGAGCAACGGTAGAAAAACACAAAAAAGGCCTAGCAAGTTTTCCGGTCCCGTCATATCTTGAGTCGAGCTTAATATAAACAATGTAGGAAAAACAAAGTAGGCCTAAATAATTTTTAAACTGAAGACAGTGAAACAATGGTTTGCAACATAATACTAAAAGTTCTTTCCTTATGCATAATTGCTATTCCATACTAAATAATAAACAAAATAATTAAATATGAGGTGTATACGACACTTTTATCTCGATCTTTAACGTACAGAAAAATGCCGCTTAAAGGTTTCCTCGCTGCCTGGCCAGTGCAACAGTGTTGTCAGGTCGCGGTTTTTCCGCATAGTCTAGCTAGTTGGGAAAAGATAGCTCCAATAAATATTCAGAAATTGGGGTAGCTACTTTTTGAGCTATTTTTAACGGGTCTTGCAGACCTCTGGGCTATATTTAATATTTTTCACTAAAGGTTTCATATATCTGCGTTATTGTTTGGGGTAGAATATTGATGAAAGTGCCCTAATAATTTCGAAACGTTGTTTTTTTTTTTAAATAATAATAATAACGCCACCAAAAACTTTGTGGTGTGTATTTTAGAGTTCGGTTTTCCCTATCGGCTTAATCATGTTCTTTGTCTTACAGACTAACACAGCCTTACTTTTTGGTGTAGAGGTTTGCTGTTCTTTTTTTAATTGTTTAATAAAATATACTATTATTAGCGTTTCATTAAAAGAGTCACATTGTAATCTGATAGCTGGTAAGAAAGGAATGTAAAGCTATCCCTTTAGACTTTAGAGCGTCCATAATAATTCTGTGCTAATAGTGACGCGTGCACGAAATGGTGCTTTCTGCAAAGCATTTTTCTTCAAGTATATATAAAAAAACTTGATTTCAATTTAGAAAAACTGGACTAGTTTTCAGGCAGTTGTGGGTTCTAAATACCGTAGAAATCTGGCAACACTGCTGTACAGTTAGAAACTTGTTCCCAATGGCGTGAGATGCTAATAATGCACGTGATAATTAAAAAAAAAGGGAAAAATGCAATTACCCTCATTTTATTATTATTTTCGCGTTACCTTTCAACAGATAAAACGTAGATTAAACGAGAACGATGTCGTGCCTTTAATTATACAGTAGCGGACAAACTACTGAAACTAAGGCTTACTATGTCCACCGTGATGCTAAGCCTAATAAATACAAAGAGATTAAAAACGTTGATAAGAGTTAATATTATGATACACATGGGTATACAACTGACAGAATCTTAAAAGTTTCAAGGGTCTAAAACTGGTTCAGTATACTCGTATTCCGAATACTGCTTTTTGATAAACCTTTCTAGATTATTAAAAGATCGTTAGTAAGAAAAACGTCTTAGATATTGGAAAATAATATAAGTTTATAAAAAAACTACTGTGCTTTAAATATATATATATATATATATATATATTAGTTTCTTGTTTGCAAATTTTGTGCAAAATGCAAAAGAAATATCCTATTGTTGAAACCATAGCTAATCGTATATGCAGAAACGTGTTCTATCACAGCAGAATCCGCGTGAAAGACAAAGGGTTAGAATCAGTAAAGATATATAATTAACAAACCAAGAAAGCTTTTACATCAGAACATTTGAGATTACCAAAACAAACAGCCAAATTTTGTGTTAAATGTAGATAAGAAGAGTAGAACAAGTTGTTATTTACATATATATTTGTTTGTTCTGAAGCGATGAGATATACCACGCCACTCGTGTTCCAATAAGAATCTTGAATTTCCAAGTAGTAATTTCTTTATCAATACTTAAAGCAAGTATCTGTTGTTCTGCACAAAGAGCAAAACCCACACTTAAATTTTATTTTATACAAGAAAATGAGGGATTGGCTAGCTAGCACCAATCATCTTCGGAGTCACTTTGTGGCCCCGTACGACCTGTCCGTAAAGCAGCTTCTTTTTCCAGCCTTTCACGTTCCTTTTGGCCCGGCTTGTAGCCATTAGGCAATGGAGATGGAAGCTGTCGAGAACCTCTTCCAATAGCTGCCGCAGCTTCAAAACTGAGCGGTTCACTATTATGGCCAAGAAGGCCAAAATTTCTGTCCGTATAAGGCAGAACAGATTGATAATATCGATCTATACTATGAGTCTTCTGTTGATTACGTGGCAAACCGATCTTTTCTCCTTGCCCTAAAGATGGGCTGTGAGGTCTCGTGCTTGAACACGTTCTTTGCCGCCATAACGGCAATTGGGATTTTGGCAAATGAGTGGGTGAAGCATTCACTTTGGGGAAATTTATGTTAAATGGGGACTTGTTACTGGGTTGGGGCAGTGTAGGCGAATAAGACACAACAGGGAAGTTAATTCCTTCCATCGATCGAACATCAAGACGTAAGGTTGAGGGTTTGTTTGGAGTTTGAGGTAATTTTCTCCCCCTTGGACCCCTTTGTAATGGTAAGCTGTGCGCGGACGCAGGACTGGGACTCCGGGATCTTTGTTCTAACTGAGTTTTACCATAATATTCACTGTGGGTTGGAGTTGTGTTTGGGCTAGGGCTACGGGATATCTTGTAGAGGCACGATGTCTTGTACTCTGGACTAATACTCCGACTTCGTCCAGGTAGTTGAGAAATGGTCTTCCAGGTAGACGGCTTACCAAACGTGGAACGATTGGGTGATCTTCCCCGGAACTTCTTGCCCTGACCAGAAATGTCGAATTCATCGCCCCGGAGTTTGGCTACATGTTCGGAAAATATGGAAATATTCAAAATGCGCGATTCCTTGTTCTCTTCACAATTCATGTTTGTTCATAAATGTTACATGATTGGTTTTCATATCAACAACAATAACTAGATATATCTTTTCGTAATTTGTATAATTATAAATCTTAAAACCTTTATCTCTGAGTTTATACATGTTGTACTCAATCTCAAGATTCGGTCATTGACTGAGAAAAAAAAAAAGCTTATGTTAAATATGAATGAAACTGTTCGACTTTTCAATTCCACTAAGACCTTTGCAATATCTTAGTAGTATTCTACAAAAAATGTGGGTGCAATATACCTCGCCATTTTCGTTGTACATTAACAAAAGGTTTGGTCGTGTTTTTAAATTTTGCACAAAGCTATACCAGAACTATCTGCGCTATCCGTCCCTAATTTAACAGTGTAAGGCTAGAGGGAAGCCAGCTATTCATAACTATCCACCGTCAACTCTTGGTCTACTCTTTTACCAACGAATAGTGGGATTGGCTGTCACATTATAACACCTCCACGGCTGATAGGGCTAGCATGTTTGATGTGACAGAGATTCGAACCCGCGACCCTCAGATTACAAGTCGAGCGCGCGCCCTCCAATCACTTAGCCATGTCGGGCTTGCATAAAAATAATTTAAGGAAAATGCATTTCAGATACTGCACAAACACCGCAGAGTCATATCGGTCTTTGATAATTTTAACATGTTGGGGTCACGAAATGACCAAATCCCAAGACTGGGCATGACATACAGAATACGTTTTGGTTTATAATGTCGTTCTTACCTTTTGCTCTTCCTCTGCGACTTGTCTCATATTTTACCCTATCAACAAGATTATTCACGGCTTCTGAAAATCCAATATCATGGCCGCCTCGTCGAGGAGAAGTAGATCTTCTGATAGGCGTGGGGGATCTTCCCCGTCGTGGGGGGGTTGAAGAGTCGTGCCTGACTCTTTCTGGGGAGGGTGATCGGGACCGGGTGCGGGGGTGGAGGTGAGTTTCCCTTTCCTGGTGTTAAGAAAAGAAAACGGTTATTTCATTTTTCAGGTCAGCCTGACAAATTTGGAAAACTTGCATGACATGGGGACTTAAATAGGTACATAATACTTTACCAAAATATACGTACAAATTAAGTATGCCCAACGTGGACATATAGACGTTACTTACATTCAGAACCCAAACACACTCGCGCATACACAGATTAAATATACACGCAACGTAAACATACCAGCATACAATTTTCGAAATAATTTCAAAAATAATTATAATAACTTGTTACGTAAGGTAATTATTTGAGTATTATAATGGCCTCAAGAAGTCTAACGGATAATGAACGGAAACAAAAAATAATTACATTCTCAAACACTATTTTTTGTTGTCTTTCCAAATATATAGTGCACATTGGAGAGATTTAGGTATTTTGATAAAAGTTAAGAAAAACTACCTTTACACTCCAGATAAATATAAAAGAATGTATTTTTATTTAATCCAAAGTTTGTATGATACATTAACCCTGAAGATTTTTGTTTGTTTTTGAACTTCGTGCAAAGCTATACAAGGGCTATTTGCGTTAGCCGTCCTTAATTTAGCAGTGTAAGACTAGAGGGAAGGCAGTCAGTTATCACCATCCACCAACTCTCGGGCTGCTCTTTAACCAACAAATATTGGAGTTAACCGTCACATTATAGCGCCTCCACGGCTGAAAGGGTGAGCGTGTTTGGTGTGACGGGGATTCGAACCCGCGACCCATAGACTGCAAGTCGAAAACGTTGGTATAAATAAAAACATTTTTTTATATTTATCTGGAGTGTAAAGATAATTCTTTCTTAACTTTTATTAAATTCTCAAACACTGGTACGGATAAACATTAAAATAAAAAATATGTCACAGTAACGTGCAGCACGTTACAAAACTTTTCACGAATAGAATTTTTACTTCAACTGTCCTACCGCTCTCTGTAGGCCTCGGTGCATTTCAGCAGCCATTACATGAAACACACGGAAAAACACAGGATCTAAATTTCCCTTGTATGGTCTTTAAAACCTGCAAGTTCAGATGGGCATGGAATGGAACATAATAACTGTTTACGTAATTGTTTCTATATTATAAAGCGTCGTCTACCAGTTTGTAAGACACCGTTCAGCGTTTCACTAAAACAAAGTGTAAAATACGAGGTGTTCCATCTTGCTGTGAAACAAAAAAGTATTATAATAACACTGTTATTCTGAAAGATAATTCTTCTTTAACATATCCAGAGAATTTGATCCAGTTACAATCATTTCTCAACAGACAAAAAGACAATATTTTTCAATCGTCCTAAATCAGCACGCAAAACGCTGGACTTTGGAGTGTGTTACACGTGCTTGGGTTCTAATCTCCACAGGTTTGACAGCTGGGTGTGTTATGACTCCTCCGGACAGGCGGAATGCTGACTATCGGATATGATAATTAAATTGATGGAAGTGCCATACTAACTCTGTAGTGAAACATAACACTTAGCACGAGTTTTGCCCCGAAATATTCTTCAAATAGCTGTACAGTGTCTGAAATTTCTTCATATGAGAGTTCAGGTGTTGTTAGTACGTCAGGTTAAAAAAATTCCCCATAAAATACTTTGGTAAAATACTCTGAAGACTCGAGTTACTGTCCATGCTTGACATATTTCTTAAATTTGGAGTTTCGAGCGAACAACACACTTGAATTGCATGTAATGCTATCTATTGACAAATTTCTGAAGCTTCGTTTATACTACAATTTTCAAAGAAATGGAGTGAAATTTGAGAGCTTTAAACCAATATCTACTTTCTAGCGTGCTTTTATCTTTCTTTGCTTAAACGTTACTAAGTTTTAAAATACATACAACCATTTGTAACTTGTAAACATAACGTACAAAAAACAAGTCAAGACCTTTAATGAAACATCTAACATTTATCAATCAACAGGAAAATGGATTGTCTTACCTTACACTGAAGGATACAGTTTTTGTTGTTGTTTTTGACCAGAAGGTCTAGGATTGTGGATACAGTACTGCGTAATTTGTATTGATGCTTAAGAAACTAAGAAAAGTACACTTTCTAACAAATTATTATTTTTAAGAAAAACAAACGAAAGCTTCTAGAAATTGTTGTTGAATTTCACGCTAATGTACTTGAGGGCTATCTGCATTCCTAATTTCTAATTTAGAAGTGACAGACTAGAAGGAAAGCAGCTAGTCAACATCATCCACGACTAACTCTTGGGCTACTCTTTTACCAACGAAATTTGGGATTGACCGTGACACTACCGCACTGCTGAAAAGACATGTTCGGTTGCGGGATTTGAGCTCGTGACCCGTATACTATAAGTCAAGTACTCTCATCACCAGGTTGCTTCTAGGAAAAAAGAATCTGTTTTCCGTATATGAAATATAATTTCCTCTCCGAAGTGAATTCAGTAACAAAGAAACAAGCAAGAAAGCAGGCATGGAACAAAAGACAAAGCAGGACAGGAACTGCACAGTTTCACTCACACGCACACCACAAGAAGCCTGCAAAACATTAAATATTAACAAGATTCACCCACTCACTTCCTCGGATCCTGGCTCTTCGCCTGTATTATCTGTTGATGGCTGTCCTGTAACGTTCACGTCCAACATTTCGACGCCCTGTTTATACCCAGAGTCATAGTGTCTATAATTATACATCTCTGACGCTTGTAACAAGAAATACTTTTAAAAAATTCCCACTTAAGAGAAAGATGACATCACAAGTTTAACGATTACTTATCAATGCAATATTTAATCGTACTGTGAGATACACTGGGCGTTTAAGCAATGAAAGAACTGCTGAAAGGTAGTGTTATTGCTTTCTGTTCTCATATTTCCTTTTGTTTACTCGTAACCAAATGCTTAAAGCCAAATCAGGGAACTGATATAAATAAATGGAGTCCTGATCGCAACAGCAACAAAAGGTCCATGCTTATAATCATGCTTATGTAAAAAAAAAAGCAAAAAAAAAGCGATGCTGCCTGAAGACTCAACCCAGGCCAAATATTAATGAATGTATACAGCCAGATGTAGCGTAAGGTTGAATTGTGCTTTCATACTTACGTGAATTGCACGGATTCAACTTATTGGTTGTGGAACAATGATTGTTTGTTTTAAGTTTCGCGAAAAGCTACACGAGGTCTATCTGCGCTGTTTTGTGTTCTAAATGAGATTGTATTGAAAAACAACACAGAATGTAGTTTGTTTGTTTTGAATTTCGCGAGGGCTATTTGCGCTAGTCGTCTCTAATTTAGCAGTGTAACACTAGAGGGAAAGCAGCTAGTCATCACAGCCCACCGCCAACTCTTGGTCTACTCTTTTACCAAAAAATAGTGGGATTGAGCGTCACATTATAACGCCCCCACAGCTGAAAAGGCGAGCATGTTTGGTGCGACGGGGGTTCGAACCCACGACCCTCGATTTTACGAGTCGAGTGCCTTAACCATCTGGCCATACCAGGCTTGTGGAATAATGAATAGTTTTTATTTGTTTGTTCGTGGTTCAACATGGTCTATTTTTCTTTTTCTATCGTAGAAATATTATAATGTTCTTGTAATTCAGGTTTGGTAACTATATTTAATATCATTTAAGTAAGGTTTTGTGCTAGTAGATAACTATACAATGCCGTAATAACGAAATTAAGTGTTTTAACCCCTATACCAGGAGCACTCATGTGAATGTCAAAAACAAAACTGGAGAACGTAAAAAGGAGATAATTTCTTTATAAAAATGTTTGATAGAATTTCTGCAGTTGTCAAGCGCAAAACTACACAATTAGTTATCTGTGTTTTGCCAATCGTGGTCATGGAAACCTGATTTTTAGCGTTATAAGCACTCAGACTTAGTGCTGAGCTGCCAAAAGCTTATAGAAATATATCTTCAGAATACATAAGAAAATAGTTCAAATATCCTTCTTTCATCAGTTCAGCATTGGAATCGGTGATAGAAAACAAACTTCCTGAGTTTTTATCTTTACATACAAATCATCGAATAAAACGCAAGAAAATGCAAACAAATATATTATCTCTAATTTTAAAAAAATCCCCATATGGCCTAAAAATACAGAACATTGGAATATTTCTAGGTAATGTCATCCTATGTAACAATCTGTGTTGAAGAAAAAAATAAAACTTCCTCGTTATTGAAATATACAACTCACTATTTTACAAAACGTCTTACGAGAAATCTCCGATAGGAAACATATTAACAGACGATTATTTGAAATCTAAATTACTGAATAATTAAAGGATTTTCACTCTTCATTGTTCTGACGACTTTAGCAGTCGAAAAGAAATCTGAAAACGTTTAGTTAGCTTCTAAAGATATATAAAACAGCTAACCAGGAAGGTTAATTTTATTTGGGTCGAAACGATGACCACATTTAATTTTTTTTATTTCAACGGTTATTATAACATTAACACACAAACATTTTTCTAAAGCCTTCTCTGACACAATAAGTTTGAAAACTCTTTTAAACATTTTTATACTTTTATCTGTACAGGATAAGTTTTGTTTGTTTGTTGTTAAGCTAAAAGCTGTACAATGGGTAATCTGTGCTGTGCCCACCGCGAGTATCGAAACCCGATTCTTAGCGTTACAAACCCTCCGATATGGTGAGGAGCTATCAGAGACGAAGATACGCCACAAAATGTGATTTCTTGTTTGTTTTAATAGCTATTTGCTGTGTTCACCACGGAGAATCGAACCCCGGATTTTAGTGTAGTAAGTCAGTAAACTTACCACTGAGCCATTTAGAGAGGTAATTATTTTTTCTTCTTTTTAACCATATCGTGATAACATTTAGTATATCATTATTTTAATAAAGTGTTAAAAAGAAGCACCCACATTTTGTATCAACTGTATTCGAATGAGCAGAAAGCTAAAAGCATTTTTAGATATAATACTTCAGAAGAGATTTTTTTAAAAATGAAGCCACGAATTATGTTATAAATTTATAATTGAGAGATAAAACATATTTATTGTTGTTTACTAAAGGAGTGTATGCGTTAGATGAAATAAAACATTAACAAAAAGCTTTAAGTGAATATCTTTCAGCGTAAAGTAAAAATGAGCCATTCTTCTCAAAAAAAAAGTAAGGTAAATATCATGCAGGGTCAACGTACCTCATAACACTCCTCAACGTCACTCAGTCTTCCGCATAAATAAACCTGTACCAAAAAGTAAAATATAACAAAAAAAATACAACTAAACAAGAAACAGACTGAAGATCAGTTCCAGTTCTTCTGACGTCAACAATGTGCTCTACAATAAAATAATGGTAAAAAACAAAAAAACATGCGGTAACATTTCCACCAATTACACGTGAGCATGCACTGGGTTGATCAAATGCAAACGTGCAAACAATGGCAAGATTGCGTACACTCTTTAAAATAACCTTTAAATCTAAAGCTAACCCTAAGTAAAGATATGCTCTCTTTAATGTTTAGAAAATTGTTTTACTAGCATATCAAACTAAATGTATTTTATCCAGTCAGAAAAAAACAACAACAAAACAAAAATAAACTTCACATTAAGGACCTATGAATAAATGGTAATTACTTATACCAACCAGTAATTTGTCTTGTTATCATACTAATCAATAATTGTGCTTTGCTGTATTATTAACAGGTAATTATGCTTAGTTAGCATACTAATCAGGAATTACGCCTTCTTAAATTATTAACAGGTAATTATGCTTAGTTGTCATATTAGACAGGTTATTAGGCCTCGTTATCATACTAATCAGTAATTATGCCTTCTTAAATTATTAACAGATAATTATGCTTAGTTGTCATATTAGACAGGTTATTAGGCCTTGTTAACATACTAATCAGTAATTGTGCCTAGTTGTTATGTTAACCAAGTTATTAAACCTTAATAATATTGTAATCACTAATTATACGCCGACATGATGTCCAACTTCCTTCTCGTACTAAAAAAAAAAAAAAATAATGTAACTGAACATTATTTATATAATTTTAAGCAAGTCATTGTTTAATTTACAAGACACATCGGCTCGCCGTTGCTAAGCCTAGGTTTTCATTCTGATGCATTTTGAAAGTAAGGACTAACTATTATCACTAAGACTGAATTGCAAGAAATACAAATTTGTACAAATTAATCCGAAAATATGCATTCAACAGTCTCATGAATGGTAAGAAATTTGTGGCTCAAGAAACACATTTGAAATGGTGTTTTAATGGAACGTTAGCAAGAGTTAGACACAATAAATTTGAGAACTTTAACGGACTGCAACTGTCTGTTGAAAGAAAAGCAGACGACTTTTCGGCTTGTATACTTTCTTGTAGGCTTTCTTTTGAAGTCGAACCTTCGTTCCCTTTTCTTTCAACAGGGAGTTGCAGTCCGTTAAAATACTTAAACCAACTATATTCCAATTGGTTCTTTCTTGAGGTACAATAAAACAAACATATGACCAAATATTCATATACCATTCTATAAAATGGTTATTTTATTTTTATGATGAAACTACGAGATGAAATAAAATGAACAAATTAATATTTTGGAATAAATAACTTCAAAAACGAGTCAAATATTATGAAACATTTCAGTTTAGATGAGGTTAAGAATGGACACTAAGAAATAAAAATATGTTATATGAAAAAAAAGAAGTCATTTTTGATCGTAAAAATTAATACATTCAACGAACACTTAACATTAAGATAAAAAAAATGAAATTTCTTTGATTTCTAAATATAAAATTTGTTTTAGCGAAGCCTTTATAAACGTGAACCACTAACAACACGAAAAATCCACGTTACAAGTTAAAAACAGAACAAAGGAAAAAAACACATCAAGCTTTTCAATATCAAAGTTATTTCATAAAAAAATTTATTGTCATACAAATGGCATCTTACTGATTAATCGGACTTATTGATGACGAGAAACACATTTGAAATAAAAATGTATCTCAGAATGGCTGGTAATATTAACATATTCTCTGCTTACTAGTAAAAGTTAATACTCATACCAGCCGTTCTAAGATACATGATTAATCGGGCGTTCGTTTACAAATGGCGAACCGAATATTGTTTATAGTTTACCAGTGGTTAACGATACTTTTAACTGAACAGCACACAATAAAAGTTCTTTATCATTCATGTTTCTATCTTCCTTGCTTAACACGTTAACATAATACAATATTCTTGACGAAAAAAACAGAGACCAAACATTATTTTCGATTCAGCTTGAAATGTTAAAAAGGTAGAAAGCGTTATAGACATTAATAATGGAGTATTAGACATTTTGTTTGTTACTTCCGAAGGTTTCGGTAGTGACTGGTTATACTTTCAATTCACATCTGATTCCATTCGAGAAGAAACAATCTTCTTGAAATACTTCGTAGAGAATTTACAGGAGTTTTAGGCTCATACAGTAGTTACGTGGAACACTTTCTTCTTACCGATAACAGGAATACAACTATTTTTTTCTTTTACGTGGTTGCCTTTAAAATCGGAATCAACAGACCGTAAAAACGAATCATTTCGTCTTGGTCTTGACAAACTATTACAAGTTGTAAAGCTACGAACAGGTAAGTCTAATTGATGTCCTGTGGCTGATGTAACATTGTTGGGCAAAGCGGAAGATGAATGCTGCGTAGTTCGATTGACAGAAGTAAGATGGCGGTAAGGGGAATAAGACGATAGTTTCCGATCAAAAGGCGAGACCCTATAGTTGTTTGACGCAAGACTAGTATCTTCAATAGTTTGAAGGCTAAAAGGAATATTGTGGTTGAATATGACCGATTTATCGTATCTTTCACTGAGGGCAAATTGAGGTCTTCTTAGGTTGTGGTTTTGTTTGTTGCTTTCGGATGGTGCATGATTGACTAAAACCTGGAATGAAACCGATATTTTGGTTTCGTAGTTCAATATTTTCATCAGGAACTTAGACCAACGAGATGACAGACAACAGAAACCCAGAAAGACCGCACCTTGGTCATGCTTTCAAGAGAAACCAGCAGGTTTATTTCCCCATTGGAATAACAACAAAATATATTTAATGATACATCACATACGGACTTTTCAACACATTAGCTATACCAGTACATATTAATCCACACCTATCAGTGGCGTAGTTAGGTAGGGGCTAGAGGGGGCTTATGGTCTTAATGATAATTTTATTCTATGTAAAATTACATGGGATGTAAGGCCCACAAAAACTGATTAGCCCTATGGCTCACACAACCTCAAATTCGCCACTGACAGCTATGGTTTTAAAATTGGAACAGTGAAGGCAGGCCAACAATAAACCGATTAAATGAAAAAAAAATCCAAGTTTTAATGCCATAACCAAAAAGTAATTAATATACTTAATACCCAAATAACATGCTTCTATACGATAAGCACACATCTTCTATGAATAAGTTTAGTTTAAGGTACCAACTTCCTATAAGTTTTATTATTTAACTCAGTTACTGTCATTGATATTACGTCAAGATAGATACGATTCCTAATCAGGTTTTATATGGACATCTTTACAAAGGCTGAAGACATTACCTGTATAAAATGATTCGAGAGCCAAAAAATACCTTAAAAACGATACTCATAAAAATGGCTTTAGTGAAAACGTCGTAGTGTCTACATGCAACAAAACATTTTTCTGAACATGCTGTTTCAAACATGCTGATAAAAGTGTCCAAAGCCCAAAGGCGAACTTAAACCATGCAAACTCAATCTTGTCACGAAAGGTGTCCAACCAGACCTGCGATCCGGAAATTTCACTATCCGCACTGTGTCGTTTCCTTCGACTACTTCCACGACGTAGAAAACTGAAAGACCGCTGCCACGTGCTTTCCGAATTGTCGTGGATTTTGTCAATGCTGTTCAGAAGATAGAAAACATAAGTTTAATTATAACAAAACTGGACGAGTAAAAGTTGTTCTGTAAGTGAAAAAAGTGTATCTTGAGATTTATTTGAAAATATAATTGTTTTTTGAGGAGGGTGTGAAAGTTCAGTTCACCTAACGATACGAATTAATTAAATTCTTCAATAACATGTGTCCACTTGGAGGCTTAACTCAACTTACAACTTTATAACAGAAATTCTGAAACAAGTGAACGATTAAATCAGAGATACATAATTTATGCATAAATTATCCGCTAATTGACTGAAAAGAGCTACACTGACTGATTAACTTAGTAACTGAATCACAGATTAATTCACGCTGTCTGACTCGCTAATTAATAATGAAGTGATTAACTAATTTAACTCATTCAAGTCTGGCATTTTATTATCATACTAGTTGGGTGTGGTTTGTTTTGAATTTCGCGCAAAGGTACTCGAGGTCTATCTGCGCTAGCCGTCCCTAATTTAGCAGTGTAAGTTTAGAGGGAAGGCAGCTAATCATCACCACCCACCTCCAAACCTTGGATACTCTTTTACCAACGAAAAGTGGGATTAAACGGCACATATAACGCTTCCACGGCTGAAAGGGCGAACGTGTTTGGTGCGATTATATTAGTTTTCTACATACTCCAGAAAACTTAGAAATATTAATAGCGGCCTAAATTTTTATGAAAGTTCTATATTTCACACAATCATTATATCATATTTAAAAACAACATCCAAATTAACAAAACATGAACTATTAAATATGTAGTCTAAAGCAATATACACAAGTAAAACTGACAAATGATTGATCCAATCTTCTCAGTGGGCCTCTGCAAAAATACGCGTATGTTTTTCTTTTCTTATAGCAAAGCCACATTGGGCTATCTGCTGTGTCTACCAAGGGAAATCGAATCTTTGATTTAAGCGTTGTAAATTTGTAATATATTTTCACTTTTCTCTAAAGGTTAATTATGGTAATATCAAAGCTAAAACATCAAAACTTTTGCATCCATTTTTTTGTTTGGGGGGAACATAATTAAGTTTGTGTACAAATGTTTTAAAATATTCTGAGCTACTTTCAGCAAAAGTAAAAAAAAATTGTAAAGACGAAAGTCAAGTGGTTTTTTTGTTTTTTTTGCGTGTGTGGAGGAAACGTTACAATTTTACAAGTGCAATCAAACAAGACCTAGGGTAGGTTTTTGGAATAAACAATATAACATTGTCTAGTGTAAACGTACCTGAATTAAAAGTTTCTACACAATAACGATAAAATGTGTAAGTTACATTTAAGGTCATAATCAGAATATTCTGTTGGTTTCTGATGCTCTGCCACCTTTTCACGTTTAAACAGTAACTTTTAAAGTACTGTATTACATACATAAAGTTGCAAAAGTGAAGATTACCTAAGAAGGTGAAAACGTTGTTCTGTACTTTATTTTAATTAAAGTTTTAATACCCATACCAGTCGTCTATGGAATACATTTTTACTTCAAGAAAACTTTCAGAGAATCTTTTGTCTCTCATCGTTCAGTTCAACTGACGATTTCTGGTACTGTAGGAAAGGCCTCTTGGGCAGTAACTTGTGGGAAACAGAAGATGAATCTGAACTTGTTCTTACACGTCTGTGATTTTGAATTCTAAACAATAAAATTGAGATGAAAGTGGAAAACGAAATTTCCGCAAAACACGTGATTTTAATTCACAGATTCCAGGCTTAATAGAATATCCCGTCAGTTTAATGACCTGTCTCAAATTCTCAAGAATAAGTAAACTTAATTTATCAGTTCTTCATTTCATTAACAGATGGAGTTTAATATTTGTGCTGTAAAAAATAAATTGCTCGCAAAAAAGTTAACTTCAAGAATTAATTATTGTTCTGGAAAAACGAAAAACCAGCAACAATTCGAAAGTGATTTTTTTATTAAATTTGTAATCTGTGACGAATTTTATTATCTTGATAATAAACAGCGACGTTAACAACTCATCAAGTTATGGACAATGGCACGTAGGTTGTGGCTGTGACAGAAAGCTGAGGAGTGTTATGTCATAGAATACGTGAGAGGATAGCGAAGTGTTATATCTTGACATATTTGCACTAGCTATTCAAATCATTGTCTCCGAACTATACTGGAGCGAACCCCAAAGAAACTTACCAAAACATTTAAAATTAACGATTACCTAAAACGCCTTTTAAACGTGTTTAATAAGTTGAAATGTTACTTTAACCAAGACGAAAAAAACAAACACAAACAAATCAACTTCAAAATTACACTGTGACAATGGTAAGATGTACATTTAAAAACAGTTATTTACCAATCTGATACATTCCGTGATGAACGTAACATAAACGAATCTCATTCTTGGGATGCGAAACGATCCTCGTCATGACAGTAGAAATCAAATAATAAAGTGAAACGTTATTTACCTTAGTCTTGAGTTGCGAAACGACCCTCTTCGCGACCGTAAAGATCGACTGTCAGCATCTTCATAATGTTCTTCGTCTTGGTTGAGGCTCTCGTGACTTGCTGCGCGTGAATTCGAGTTCCTGACTGCACCCATGAGACGGCGTAGCAAGGACGGCCGCTAAACCGAGTGAATAGACAACAGTTATTAATACAACAATTAAACACGTAAAGGAAAGGTGTTAGACGATACATAAAAAATGTTGCTCCAACACCACAAGTATTTACGTGTATATATATTAAAACAAAACCGTTAAAGTTGCACCATAATTTAGTAATGTTTAGTTCTGTGCACTCGTAGACATGAAATATGCATTTCTAAGTAACAAGAAACGAAATGACAACGTTCAGGCCACATTAATAAGTCATTTAAGTATTCGAAATATACAGCCAAGAATGCAATGATTACTACCTGCCACGAATGATAGTCGACAACCATATAATAACGACAGTAAACACTTTACTTTTTTTTGAAATAACAAAACAAAAACCAACTAACAAACAGTGCTTCAAATTCCTGTAAACAAAGCTTACGTATCAGACATAGGTTTGTAGGTTAGTTTCGAGGTCATAACACTGTTGTGACTCTATTTATAAACGAAACAAATCAACTTACACTAATTAACGGTAAAGAGTTTTCATTTTTATGTGAATAAAAGTCACGTAAATCAGCCATCACGCAAAAAAAAAAAAAAAAACGGTTCGAAACGAATCAAATATATTAAAATTCCGAACAATTATGATTGATTATTTAGGAGAAGAGAGGTAATAGGAGGTTAAAAATTACCGCTGGGTCTGTCTGAGGAGCAGATGTATTTTCCTCCTGTGAACAGAACAAATACACATTAATCTAGCATCACATAAATTTATGTAAGTCGAAAACGAACTCGACAAAAAACATAATATTTCAAACAAACAGTAATAATCGCACTACACAGGTTCTCTGACTTACCTAACATTACACCTCCTTGCATAGCTTACAGGATTTCGAATTCGAAAAAAAGGTTTGGTTTTTGAATTTCGCACAAAGTTACACAAAGAAGTATCTGTGCTCTATCAACTGCAAGTACTGAAACCGGAATTTTAACGTTATTAGCCGAGCCATCAGGACAATTCTATGATTAGTAGATGCAAGATTAATAAACGAAAATAGTATTTGACAGCATATGGACAATGCAGACTTTGGTAAACAAACGCATGCATTATTTTATGCAGAAAAAAAAGGTGACATAGCTTTTAAAAATAAATTAGAATTAAACGTGATTAAGAGATACGACATTATTAAAGGGCACGCATTACAATAAATTTTGGAAAATAAACATTCTTACATAATGTTCAGGCAACATGAAAATAATCATAAGCTCAAATTAAATATCATTTACAGACACGAGACAATAGACAAAATCGAAACAAATTGATAAATTAATAATAATAATAAGCACGAAGGCAAATTTATTAACATATTTGGGTCCGTTGAAATAAAAAGTATTTGGTACAGCAATGAACAAAAATAATAAAAAAGTGCTTCATATGTTATTGAACAGATAAGATGAGACACAATGCTTCAAACATAATACACAAAAGCTAAAAACAATAACAAGAGCAGATTCTGAAGTTTGTATATTTACAGACATAATGAAACACAATGAAAAGAAACTTGCCAAATGCACTCGAGGTGGTGCTGAAATTTTAAGACAGGCAACAGTGAGGGACAATGTTTAACTAATTGAAAATATAAATTAATCGAAAAGTACATAAAATTAGGTTATTTCACATTTGGAGAAGATGACTGTTAAACATATATACACGAATAACTAATTGTATTATTCAATTTAAATGATGCCAAAAGAAAAATGGCTACTCACTGTCAGATTTGTTTCAGTTGGTAACTGGCCGAATCGTGAGGTTTTCCAATTTTCCAAGATCAATAAACCCGCATAAATTTTTCCAACAGTTAGATTTCCTTCCTGAAGGGCTATTTATTTAAAGGATTATAACAATGAAGGAAACAATGGTACAATTTAAAATCATAAGCAGAGACATTTAAGTATTTACAAAAAATCAAAATGCAAATGAGGGGGCTGTGTGTGTGGGGAGGGAGAGATGAAGTATGTGAGGGACTTTTAGGGACTGTAACTGGATTAGTTACAGCTACAAATGTTGAGTACATTATTTTAAAATAATCTTGTAACTTCACCATGTCGTCATGTCTTGTCATGATCTGGTGGCTCATGTGCCAACGATATCAATAAGAGAAGATTACATTTGTTTATTTTCTAAAGCAAAGCCACATCGGGTTAATTGTTGTGCTCAACTCAGTTGCCTGAACTATGTAACTCTGCATTTACTGTTGTTCCATCAGTTTCATTTGTTATATTTCAGCACAAAGCTAGACAATGGACTAATCTACACTCTGCCTAGCTACCATAAGGAACTGAACCCTGAAGTCCAGCGTTATAAGGCCGAGTGGGGTAACTATGGTAGTAAAAAGAGACAAAGAAAGAAGAGCAAGAGAAGAAATAAAATGGCACAACAGATAACGATCAAATAAAAACTAATTAATAAATTAACATATTACATGAAAACATACCAAAAGGGCAATACCAAATATTCAACCATTTACTAAAGTTCACTGGTTTAATGTAAACTCTTCCTTAAAGAAAACTGTTTGTTGAATAAATGTGAATTCATATAACATTGTGCAAGTTTCTTTAATGAGATTTCACATTATTAGGAAGTATTAATAATGTTTGATTTTGAATTTCGTGCAAAGCTACACGAGGGCTATCTGTGTTAGCCATTCCTAATTTAGCAGTGTAAGACTAGAGGGAAGGCCACTAGTCATCACTACAAATGGCCAGCTCTTGGGCTACTCTTTTACCAACAAATAGCAGGATTGACCATCACATTATAATGCCCACACGGCTGAAAGGGTGAGCATGTTTGTTATGACGAGGATTCAAACCCATGACCATACGATTATGAGTCAAGTGCCTTAACTACCTGGCTATGCCGGTTCTGCATTAAAAATGGGACATTGAATAATCTTTACATAAAATTTAATGCTGAAATAACACTTACCATGTTTTGTACTATGATACAGCATTAGAAGACAAATTACACAGTTTTACAACTAAAACAACATGAACTTGTGTTGTAAAAACACCTGATTTCTGTAAGAAGGTCTCATGTGTCAAAAAATGTTTAAAAAAAATTATGTCCAATTTTTGAAGATGCCTTATTTAACAAATATTTTAAAACATGACAATTTTTGAAAACAATTAAAAAGGAGGGTGGTTAACCATCTTAGCCACCATCACTTCTAACCCCACCACTGCTCTGCTCTCTATTCAGAGTGTCTCCTTAACTGATCTTCTGAAAAAAAAATCCTAATAAATCTTACCATCGTTATTCGGCAAAATCTTATCCATTAATTTCTTAGCTTGAAAGGGCCATATTTTTCTAATTGTTTCCCTAAGTTCTCTGTCTGCTATATCCATTTCCTCAGCTGAAAAGACAATGTCAAAGATATTAATCGTTTATATTGTACAAAACAAAAATAGCCAGAAACATAATTACAAATACATCTTGCTTTAAAACAGAGTTGAGAATTATAACTACGATGAGTGCTAAAATAACGTTTGTCTGAAAAGATATTAAATTATTATAAAATAGTAGAACTGTATTTCCTAACATTAAATATCAGGTGTTGGCTAAACACATTATATATGGAACACTTGAGCTCAAAACAGTGTTACACTTTCATCTTGTTAACTGAGCATTACAAAGGCCTTCATGCCTTTTGGGATGTTTTCCTCATTCTTTGACTAAGACATTTCATGTGGGTTCTCACTATCTCTTTTTTGTTATATAATTATTTAATTCCCAAAGTATGAGATGTACAAACAGACAGTATATGACAGAATTTTATTTTGTTTACTGAAGTAATGTTCAGTCAACCTGTTGTCTTTGGATTCTCTGACAGGATTCTGTTTTGTTTACTGAGATAAAATTCAGTTGATCTGTTGTCTTTGGATTCTCTGACAAGATTCTATTTTGTTTACAGAAGTAATGTTCTGTCAACCTGTTGTCTTTGGATTCTCTGACAGGATTCCATTTTGTTTACAGGAATAACACTCAGCTAACATTTTGTCTTCAGATTCTCTGACAGGATTCTATTTTGTTTACAGAAGTAAGAGTTAATCTGTTGTCTTTGGATTCTCTGACAAGATTCTATTTTATTTACTGAAGTAATGCTCAGCTAACCTGTTGTCTTTGGATTGTCTGACAGGATTCCAATTTTGCTTACAGGAGTAACACTCAGCTAACATGTTGTCTTCAGATTCTCTGACAGGATTCTATTTTGTTTACTGAAGTAAAGTTCAGTTAACCTGCTGCCTTTGGATTCTCTGACAGAATTCTATTTTGTTTACTGAAGTAATGGACTTTGGATTCTCATTTCTAGCTTCCATTCAGTTATCTTTCATTAAAGTGTTGCAATAAACTTTACAAAAACTACTTTAAACATTGCCAAAATCCAGCCTTGAAATCTACAAAATTGAGTTGTATTACTGTTAATCAACTTGACTGGGAAATAACAGTGATATCTTAAGCACATAATGCAGAGTAAATTATTATGACTTACCAGGCCTCATTTTAATGATAAGGTTTTCTCGGATCAAAGCAAACAAGGTTGTAGTAAAGCTAACTTTTCCTTCTTCTGTTATGGGCATGTTCATACGAATTAACTTCTGTAAGAAGAACAAGAAAAACGTGTAAAGTGACACCCACATTAAATCAACTGAAACTTTATGTAGGTTATCACTAGCATTCGTCACCCAAGATTCAAGATATTTTTGAATAAAAGTTTGTTTAGTGGAAAACAAACGTCTTTCCATCTAGAGAACGTATGCTATTGATAACTAACTGTAATGACATGTCACTAAACGTAAAGTAACTTGAAAGCTAAACAGGATATATATGTCATAAAATATAATGTCATTTTAATGGTAATCTTCACTACCAGTGAACAATACAATTAAACTCAGTGTTACTTTTATTATTCCAAAGTAGTCTGTGTCTTTTTTTTAATTAGGAAACTTTACATTTGTGATAAGCATAGAATGCATTGTTTATCAAATCCTAAACTAAGAAATTCCTTTTTCATACAGTTAATAAGTTTTGGGTGATGACCCTCATAAAATTATAAAAATAAACACAAAAGCACCATTTCCTGTACCAACAATACTTGGAACACCTTAATTACATTTACCTTGTAAGCTAGTCTATAAGGACATTTGTTACCAAACCCTAGAGGTGGATCCATGTTTCGTAGCATGTCGTACATTTCCGTGTAGTGAATGTAGCCACTGGAAATGATTTTATTATACAATTAGGAATAATGTCCAACATTAAAAAAAGTTCAAAGTTTAAATGGTATCAAATATAACAAGATGACAAATAAAAATCAAACATAATTACATGGTGTAACTATTATTCAAATACACATAATGGTGAATAAATAATACATGCTTTAATGAAATAAGAAACAATAATCTTACGTGGCGCTAGGATCATATTCAGCCCAAACTCGTATGAATTCATCCAGGTGATGTGCACCCAAAATGGAAGAATCTCGAGTTAAATAGTCGAAGTTATCCATAATGACAGCAACGAAAAGGTTAAGCATCTGTAAATTAAAACAAAGAGAATTAGTTACTTTTACATGAACAGAGAAACGTAAAGGTTGGTTGGTTTGATGTTTTATGGCACAAAACAACTAGGCCAAACATCCGGTAAAAAGTTAAAATTAAAGTAAAAAAAAAAGTTGAATTTTTGAATTAAAAACATAAATAACATTAAATCCAATTTTTATACCAAGTCTACAGCGGTAAGAGAAAAACTACAGTAATATAAGTTGTAAAGGACTTTCTGTAGCATAATTGTAATTATCATAACTCGTCAGGAAGACTAACAGGTAAGTACAAAAACCACCGTTCGTCACCTGAATTTGGACTTTTCAGTCCTGGTTCTGAGTTATTTGATGTTGTGGCCATTTTCAAAAAGTTTCTTTGTTTGTTTTTGAATTTCGCACAAAGCTACTCGAGGGCTATCTGTGCTAATTTAGTAGTGTAAGACTGGTCA
This sequence comes from Tachypleus tridentatus, assembly GCF_004210375.1. Classification (NCBI taxonomy): domain Eukaryota; kingdom Metazoa; phylum Arthropoda; class Merostomata; order Xiphosura; family Limulidae; genus Tachypleus; species Tachypleus tridentatus. Next base: position 47,548,609 of record NC_134826.1, on the reverse strand, counting down.
TCACCACCCACCGCCAACTCTTGGGCTACTCTTTTACCAACGAATAGTGGGATTAACCGTCACATTATAACGCCCCCACGGCTGAAAGGGCGAGCATGTTTGGAGCGACGGGGATGCGAACTTGCGACCCTCAGATTACGAGTCGCACGCCTTAACACGCTTGGCCATGCCGGGCCGTTTTCAAAACGTAAAGTAATAAAACTTTTAAAATACTTGTAGCAAAATTTTAATTATAACTCACCAGGATGACTAATGGATAAGTTCAAAAAACAGCGTTAGTCATCCGAAGTTGGCCTTTCAAGTCCTGATTTCGAGTTACTCGACGTTACGGCCATTTTCTAGTTTCAAATTGAACTAGATAGACTTTGATTCTTAAAAGGAAATCACATTAAAACAAATCTAAAGAATAAATTAACAACTTAAATAGTATTAAAAAGATTAATGGTCTCTAAAAAACAAAAAACATTTCTAATGGTGACAGTGTCACCATTGCCAATAACACTGTCTTCCAACCATTTAGGGCAAGAAAGAAAGTAGAATGGATGAGAGCCATCGCAATTGGCGCAATGAGGGTCAATTTCACACTCATGGACATCGTGGTCCTTGTCACCCGAACAAGCACATGTCAAGAAACCATGATATGAGGTCTTCTAGTGACTGAACTGCTGACACTGGAAACATCTGAGAGTGTTTGGAATATGTGGCCGTATCTTGCAATTAAGATAACCTGCCTTGATGGTGATGCAAATGTCAGAAATGAGGGCACTAGTTGTCATCATAATTCCATCTTTGCGAGTAGAGATACACCTCACTGCAGAAACTCCTTGGGTGGAGAAACCAGCGAGAATCTCTGAATCGGGAATGTTCTTCAAATCTCTCTCAACAATAACTCCTCATGATGAATTCAAAGTAGCATAAGGCATAACCTCAATAGGTATATCCCAAATCGCCTTTGAATGCAAGAGGAGTTAACTGTTTTGAGATGTGAATGTTTCCACCAATATGTCACCCGATTGAAGCTTCTTTACTGACTCAGGAGAGCCAGCAAGTCCCTCTAGACCCTTCTGAATAAAAAAGGGAGACATCTGCCCTAAAGGTTTGTTTGAAAGAGAATGTAGTATAATAAAATGAGGTACAGGTGTTGCAGATGTTGAAGATTACTGAATTTCCAAGACGTGGTCGTTTACCTATGGACTGCTTTTTCACTATATTAATTAAGTTTTGATTTGAAGAATCCATAATAAAAAAATATTTTGCTGCCCACTGACCCTACACACCATGGAGCACTACAATGCCAAACAAGGACACTGCAGCAATGTCATTGTTTCGTGAACACTATACCCAAACACCAGCATTGGATACATTGGTCTATAACACCTGTTGAGAACATCCAACACTGGTACTTGGTTGACCCTAGCCCATGCGGACCAGTCAACCGACCCTAAGGGGTCCACCCCAAGGCCGCTCGTCTACAGGGATTCTAGGCCAAAGTGGTGTGTTAGGGTTTAACCACCAGGGTCCTCTCCTCCCCTTCACGGGTCACTACGCACGACGAACATGTGGGTAAATGTATAGATCCCAGAGGAGGTAAACTGAAACAACAGGTCCTCTCATCACGTACAGGAATCCATACCGAGGGGAAAACGTAAAGGTTAAGCATCTGTAAATCAAAATATAATGGGATAATTACTCTTACATTAACAGAGAAACGTTAAGCATCTGTAAATTAAAACATAAAGGAATAATTACTCTTACATTAACGTAAAGATTAAATCTCTATAAATTTAAACAAGGAATTAGCTTCCAATGAAACTTTTACGAGTTCTTAAAGCAAAAAACAAACAATGTATCTTGGGAGTTTAAAAACAACCCGCTTCAAGCAAAAATAAAGACAATTTAGAAATTCATAGGTGTGAAGACAGACTCTTTATGCTTAATTAACCAACTATATTCTACTAAAGAGACATATTTATTCTTACTAATGTGAAAGAAGGAAAACGAATACACGGAGAAAGAGAGAGAAAATTATAGACGACAGTATACATACACACATACACTTACGTACGGAACGACTTAGTTGTAAGTACTCGCTGGAAGAAGAAAAAATGAAAAGTTGTCAGAACTTACCAGAAAAGAACACAAGAAGATAAAACTGACGAAATACACGTAAGCTATGTTGCTTCCACACTCGTCCCCTGATTTGCTGGAACGAGGATCACATGGTCTACCTTTGATACAAGACAACATGATGGCTTGCCACGCCTCCCCGGTTGCACATCTAGATTGAAAGTCGTGTTTAAAAAAGGCCGTATTGGACACAGCAAGGAATTAGAACAATCTCTTTACGTATTCTAGAACTTCAGATGAAAAACACGTTTCTTAATCAAAGCAAAGCTGTTACAAGAAACCGTATGAGAAGATTTTATATATTTTTTAATTAAAATGTTATATTAAATCTTATATGTTGGCATTGTTTGTTCCTTTTTGTAGAATTTCGGTCAAAGTTGCTTTGGGTCCATCTCTACTAGTCGTCCCAAATTTTAAAGTTATAGACTAGAGAGAAGGCAGTTAGTCAACACCACCACCACTAACTCTTGGAATACTCTTTATTCTCGAGTACTGGAAATTTTTCGTAATATTAACGACTATACGAAGGAAAGGGGCGAGCACATTTGGTAACGGGTTTCGCGCCCGGGAGCCGCAAACTGTGAGTGGTGCGCCATGACGTCCAAACCATGCATATTGTTTGTTTTTTGAATTTCGCACAAAGCTACTCGAGGGCTATCTGCGCTAGCCGACCCTAATTTAGCAGTGTAAGACAAGAGGAAAGGCAGCTAGTCATCACCGAATAGTGGGATTGACCGTCACATTATAACGACCCCACGGCCGAAAGGGCGAGCATGTTTGGTGAGATGGGGATTCGAACCCACGATTCTCAGATTACGAGTCGAACGTCTTAACTCACCTGGCCATGCCAGGCCACCATGCATACAAGTGTGCTGGTTTGTTATACTTCAGATATTCATGTAAAGCTTCTCAAACGCTATCTGCACTAATTTTGAAATGATAGGCCAGAGATAAGGCAGATAGCACCTACTGCCAACTCTTGGGATACTCTAATCAAACTGTGATAATTAAAAGTCACTTTAAAAACGCTCCCACGGTCCAAAGTGATAAAAATGAAATGTCAGAGAAAATTGATGCATGTCAACGTTGATTTTTTGTACTTTGGTACAGGCCATAGCAATCACGAGGAAAAAATAAACATAAAGAACTTGGAGCCACTGTATAATCCGTTATGCCGCGACTAAAAAAAAAAAAAAAACACGCTAGATTATCAGTGTAAAGTGTTACTTTTCTGTATTCATGCGCCGAACCAAAGCACATAAATGGAATTCTACCCTCCCCCTTTAAGAATAACGGTGTAGGTTTCTTTATAAGTAAAACAGAAGTGCACGAAGACGAAAGTACCTTGTCAAGTACATCGCTGATTTGTAACGGAAACCTAGATCAGGAAGGGCGTTTCGACGACCATGTGTTTTATACTTTCCTACACTAGGTTCTTTTTAATTTCAACATAGTGTAAAGTGTCAGAGGTTTCTATGAAGGGGTCCGTTGATAGCTTATCAATAACTTCTGATTGAAAGCGGGTTATGTACATAGATCAAAACTGAAACGTAATCCATGAAACAATGTAGCAAAATACATATATATACCGGTCCCACGAGCAATCTGCAGTCTTATGAAACAAGCCTCTTATAACAAATATGGTACCCTTTTTGTTGTTGATAATTTTGGCCGTAATCCTAATAAAACTTCCCGAAGTTCGACCAGCATAGATTTGGTTTGAATTTTACACAGAGTGGACTATTTAAACAGTTAGCAAACACTAACCACCGCCAGCTCTTGTGCTACTCTTTTAGCAACAAATAGTGGGATTGATCGAAATATTATAATGCCATCGCCGCTGAAATGGCAAACATGTTCGGTGACGGTATTCAAATCCGCAGTTCTTAGATTACAATTCGAGCGCTCTGACCACGAGCATATGCTATGCCTCCAAGTTACGAGACTTAAGTTACTCCTAAATTCATATAGTAGGTCAACAATGCCAAATAATTCTTATGTAAAAAATGTGTATAACAAAAATTAAAAAAACTAACTGTCCCTAGTTTCTCGTAAAAAAAGTGACTCGTCATTGTGGTAAAGATGTTGAAACTTCAAATCCAAATCAAAATTTAGTTTGTTTCTGTGACAAAGGTATCTAAACATTGATTCTGGGTGAAAAGTTAGTTTGTTTGAATTTAATCACAAAACGACACAATGGGCTATTTGTGCCCTGCGTACCACAGGTATCGAAATTCAGTTTGCAGCGTTATACGTCCGCACACGTTATCGTGCTACTGGGAGGGTAAGATTCTGAATGAACCTAATCCAGGCAATTTATCTGATAAATACATTCTTTAGTATTTCCTAACAAATTATTTATATAAATTGTATCGTTGGTTACGAAATGATTATATATTTTTAAGCACCGATGTAAATAAAACGCAATATTTTAAGAACAAACTAAATAAAGACTATATACATATATGCACATGTAAACAAGGTAAACAAACAAACAAACATTACTGATCACTGAAGTCCAGAATTATTAATACTGCATGACAAGATATTATCATACAATGTAAATAATACATGAAATAGGGTTACAATAAATACGTAATATACTATTCGGGTCTTAGTAATTTTCACCGTGATAAAGACAAACATTTATTCCCCTACTCATTCAATTCCAACTAGAACAATAACACAATAATTCTAAACAGAAAACATCAAAACACTGTATCAACATGTGTCCAGACTTTCGAAAAGCTATGTTCCACAACTACCTTCGCTAGCCATCCATAATTTTGAAATGAATGACTGCAGGAAAAACATATTCAACACTACCCACCGCCAACTGATGGGCTACTCTAACAGTATCAACGACCCCAAAGTAGGGAGTGCAATTTTTTTCTTTCAAAACGAGTTGCGAACCTAGGGTCCACAGTCCAAAAGGTAAACCACTGGGCCAAGCCCGGCCCCAAAAGCGCTGGATGACGTAACAAAACTGTTATTTTCAATCATTAAACAATTAAAATATAAAACTCTTATTGTTTAACGAAGTACCAAAAGCAGCTGATAGATTTCTTTTATTTTTAAGATTATTTCTAAACAACACACAATCACAATCTGCATGTGATTGTCCCTAACTGTGGGCTAATGGACTACAGAAATATTGCTCTGTAACCAATGACAACCACTGCCAACTCTCGATCAAGTAGGATAATTTGATCGTCACTTTTACAGCATCCATGGCTTCAAAGTGCAGATTGCATTTTTGTTGTAATAGGTCGCGAGGTGGGAACATTTAGACTCATATGCCCAGCTCAGAACTATTATAACCAATAACCACAATGTACTTCAACTTAAAAAAAACCCTAATCGTTGCAATCAGCCCAACTACAAGTTTATACCCAAACTTGGAAAGAATCAAACATCCAAGTGTTATATCTTTATTGAAAACAAACAAATGAAGGTCAGGTTATTATTCAGGTTTCTCCCCGCTAGTACAGCGGTATGTATTTAGATTTACAACGCTAAAATCAGGGGTTCGATTGCCCTCGATGGGTTCTACAGATAGTCTAATGTGGCTTGCCTATATGAAAACACACACAAATACACATTATTCAGGCATACTAACAAAACAGTTTGGACTGAAGGATTTTAGGAGTCACTACAAAAAATTGCACAAACTATAGTCTCCTGACAAGTGGACAGTTACGAGTGTTATTTTAATGTACGGAACATAAATAACACTCTTCTATGAATCTCCCATATATTCACTGGAATATCCTCTCTATACACAGCAGCAGGTTTTAACAAATTACTTTCTAAGGTGTTATTTCAATTAAATGGAAATCAACGTTCTTTTAAAAGAACTGGTTTGGTTTGATTTTCGCGAAAAGCTACACGAGGGCTATCTACGCTAGCTGTCCCTAATTTAGTAGTGTAAGACTGGTCATCACCACCCACCGCCAACTCTTGACTACTCTTTGCCAACCACTAGCGGTATTGACCGTCACATTATAACGCCCCCACGGCTGAAAGAGCGAGCATGTTTGGTGTGACGGGGATTCGAAACCGCGACTCTCGGAATACGAGTCGAGTGTCTTAACCACCTGGCAAAGGACATATCGCGACGGGATGATCTAAAGCAACATATAGACCTGAATTATATTGAACATACTTAATAATGTTGTATTCTGGACGTGAAACCATTGACAATTCTTAAGATATACAAATAAAACAGCCAATGTGATACGAAACGAAAACGATCCATATAATACAGAATATACTCTTGAACCAAAATGCTCCACGCTATTGAACTTATACTCTGGAACTAGAAACCTTTCAGGTAAATCAGGTTTTATTCTACAGTCACGACAGTAAACATTTCAAGGAAAAAACTTCATACAACAAAATTATAAGAGAAACAACCAGTGGACCAAACAGCTCACATAATAATGTTGAACAAAAAACTTCACACAACAAAATTATAAGAGAAACAACCAGTGGACCAAACAGCTCACATAATAATGTTGAAGAAAAAACTTCATACAACAAAATTATAAGAAAAAACTTCATACAACAAAATTATAAGAGAAACAACCAGTGGACCAAACAGCTCACATAATACTGTTGAAGAAAAAACTTCATATAACAAAATTATAAGAGAAACAACCAGTGGACCAAACAGCTCACATAATAATGTTGAAGAAAAAACTTCACACAACAAAATTATAAGAGAAACAACCAGTGGACCAAACAGCTCACATAATAATGTTGAAGAAAAAACTTCATACAACAAAATTATAAGAGAAACAACCAGTGGACCAAACAGCTCACATAATACTGTTGAAGAAAAAACTTCATATAACAAAATTATAAGAGAAACAACCAGTGGACCAAACAGCTCACATAATACTGTTGAAGAAAAAACTTCATACAACAAAATTATAAGAGAAACAAAACAACCAGTGGACCAAACAGCTCACATAATACTGTTGAAGAAAAACTTCATACAACAAAATTATAAGAGAAACAACCAGTGGACCAAACAGCTCACATAATACTGTTGAAGAAAAAACTTCATACAACAAAATTATAAGAGAAACAACCAGTGGACCAAACAGCTCACATAATAATGTTGAAGAAAAAACTTCATACAACAAAATTATAAGAGAAACAACCAGTGGACCAAACAGCTCACATAATACTGTTGAAGAAAAAACTTCATACAACAAAATTATAAGAAAAACAACCAGTGGACCAAACAGCTCACATAATACTGTTGAAGAAAAAACTTCATACAACAAAATTATAAGAGAAACAACCAGTGGACCAAACAGCTCACATAATACTGTTGAAGAAAAAACTTCATACAACAAAATTATAAGAGAAACAACCAGTGGACCAAACAGCTCACATAATAATGTTGAAGAAAAAACTTCATACAACAAAATTATAAGAGAAACAACCAGTGGACCAAACAGCTCACATAATACTGTTGAAGAAAAAACTTCATACAACAAAATTATAAGAGAAACAACCAGTGGACCAAACAGCTCACATAATACTGTTGAAGAAAAAACTTCATATAACAAAATTATAAGAGAAACAACCAGTGGACCAAACAGCTCACATAATACTGTTGAAGAAAAAACTTCATACAACAAAATTATAAGAGAAACAATCAGTGGACCAAACAGCTCACATAATATTATCGTCAAATGGCCGACTAGGAGATTTTCGAAATATGAAGTTCTATCCTGTCGTTGCACACAATGCTTCTGGACTTCAGTGACGTAACAAGTACAGTTTTAGAAACATGTTTCTGTGCTCTCTGTTGTTAATGTATTAAAGAAAACAATTATCAAAGTACCTATAGCTCCTAAAGAATTAAACGTAACCAAGACTACGATAAAGAACTCAATTAATAATTATTTTTTCAGGGGTTAATACGCTTGACAAGTCTAAGTAAAAAAGTAATAAAACCATTTTGTTGAAGTTTGAGTAAAGCATTTCAGAATTTAAATAAATCACTCGAATATATTTTTAACAACAGTTTATAAAAACAAACATGAAATCCCTAAATCTAAATTGTATTATAATTATTTAAGTTATATTTCATTTTTGGAAATTAATCGATAATATCATACATTTTTTGTGATGCTCAATCAACGAAACCATTAATCTGTCATGCCACTTTTACTATCTCTGCACTGAAGTGCTCCGAGGGATACAATTATCAATATTATTGGTTATCCACTCTTTAAGACTGAAAATAACAAAAACATGCAAAACACTTTAAAGTAAAAAATACTTATACTTACTTATCGTGCTATTCAGTTGTTGTTTTTTAATAACACTTCTTGAAATCAGTTAACCAATTGGGCAAAAATGTAAATTCCATCCGACCACATCAATTTCTTTGTTTACATATTTGTGCAAAGGTTCATCCGCGCTAGCTGTCCCTAATTTTGAGCTAATGGACAAGAGGGAAGACCACAAGTTAGGTGCACCTAATGCCAGCTCTTGGGCTACTCTAATTAAATAGAATTTCAGAGTGACTCTTATGACCTCACATGTTCCCAAAGTGTTAAGCGATCTTTTTTTTTCTTTTTACTGTAAGGGAACGCGAGCCATGGACCCTCGAATCCATGGTGTGATAAGCTAAGCAACAGGCAAAGCCCAGCCTACAAATTTTCTTGTTTGTTTTAGCGCAAAGCCACATTGGATTATCTGCTACGTCTACCGTTGTAAGTCCGTAAATTTATCGTTGACCCATCGGAATACGGCTTAAACACATCAATAAACATGAAGACAAAATTGCGTGTTTTTAATAGTACGTATAAATATATATTACCGTACGCGTGTGACTATATTCAGCAACACTATTTTTGTGAAATTCAAACTACACGAGTACTTAGATGTTTTATGGGAAACGTATCGTGTGGATACAATAGTTTGGTTCGGTTTATTTTGAATTTCGCGTAAAGCTACACGAGGGCTATCTGCACTAGCCGTTCCTAGTTTAGCAGTGTAAGACTAGAGGGAAGGCAGCTAGGCATCACCACCCACCGCCAACTCTTGGACAACTCTTTTACCAACGAATAGTGGGATTGACCGTCACATTATAACGCCCCCACAGCTGAAAAGGCGAGCATGTTTGGTGCGATGGGGATGCGAATCCGCGACCCTCAGACTACGAGTCGCAGGCCTTAACCCACCTGGCGATGCCAGGCCATCAGAAGGTAGTTACTATATAGGTGAACAAAATCCCTGTTAGTGTTATGGATTAGCGTGTCTTTCACAATGTGAAATGTTTTCTTCTTACAAATGTATATCAGAGGATGACTATTGAATAAGTATTCAAAAAACATCAGGTAACTGTGAATTCAAAGACTTTAGTAAAATTGAGATATAGCCGTAAAGACTTTAGTGAAACTGAAATACTGACGCGAAGGCTTTAGATAAATTGAAATACTGACGTAAAGGTTTTAGATAAATTGAAATACTGACGTAAAGACTTTAGAGGAATTGAAATTCCGACATAAAGACTTTAACTAAAATAGAAATATTGACGTAAATGCTTTAGTGAAATTGAAGTATAGACGTGGAACTGGATGGAACATAAAGCAGAAGTCTGTGGGATTTTAACATGAAACCTGATCGACGTGCAGATCATATGAAGAACGAACTTGCCTGAAGAGGAGCATGAGTCCTTGGAAGAAGCTACGGAAGTTATTATGACGTATTATAGAGGTTTCAGGATTGAGGGCGATATTACCAAAAACCTAATTGTGGGGAAGGAAGGACGTTGAAATGTTAGTACATCTACACCAAAAATATCTTTAGTCCTAGTAAAATTATAATCGACTAATAATTATACATATGTGAGGACTAACATATACAATTACGTCTATACTACGTTTAATAACCTAATAACATTACCGATACTAACTAATGATACACGAGGCAAGCAGAAAGTTCAGGTCAAGAGGAACAAAAATGGGAAACAGGCAGACAGACAAGCAAAAGAAAAAAGAAATGGACAACTAAAATCTAGAAGTCTTCAGGGTTTTTTGTTTGCCAAAAAAAAAAAAAAGTACACTTCAAAGGCTCTTTGCTAAACTACGACATACTTTATTGTTGGGAAGGTATACAATTTTCGTCGTTGCATTTTAATGGCTGACATTTTAAATAAATGCACAAGGACCATGTGTCCAACTGAAATATTAAACAGGCTTTACAACTTTAATTGGTCTTTGATAGCAAAAAAAAAGGTCGATTTCTGATATTTAAACACTCGTGTAATACTTCAGTGTTTAGCAAAAAACACAACGACGATTTTGTTGTCCAACAGTGTCTACCAACGCCCCCTACTGGTCAACTCACCTAAACAAGAGCATCAACGAAAGAATGAAGGTTTGGAAGTTGTTGTGCCGATTGATATCCGTATCTGGTTGACACTGGATGTTCCCAAAGACCTGATGTTGGAGAAATTCGTGCCAAGAATAGATGGGAAACATCAGAAGAAAGGTGGAGAAATTGTTGAAGAAATATCTTTTAAGGAGATAGGAAAGCACAAGTGCAAGAAAGAAAAACGAGTATGCGGGCGACTCATACTTAATGCATTCCTTAAGTATTTGAAAAGGAGTCTTTTTTTTCCTGCATTATCATTGTTCTAATTTTGTTGTAACTTAATCGATTTATAATATTATAAATTTGGAAGTCCTATATGACAAGAATGTTTTTTTAAATAATTTTCTGAAACCTTATTCTGCCAATACTGCCTGTCGAATTATTTAAAAATTACACGCCATAGTATTCAAATCAAATATTTGTTGAGTGTGATGGAAACAATTAGTATTGAAAACATCTAATACATAAAATAAGAAAACATTTTTTTTAAAGTTGAGACACGTGGTGAAAGGAATAGAGATGAAATAAAACATATGACAGCTTTATGTTAACAATGGGTTTTATAAATTAATTTCAAATAATCAATAAAAACTACAAGAAACAATATACTGTATATACAAAAAAAAGCTGAAATACGATAATTAACGTTGTCACCTGTTGTAAGGTTTCATGATTATTATTTTTCTTTAGGGTATTATATTCATAAAACAATTCGTTCTCGGCTATTTCGTGTGTCATAAACATTAGTAAACATTCAACTATTTTAACCAGTCTCTTTACTTTCTGTTCCTTAAACTTTCAATACGTTCAATGCTACTATTTTTTGCGAAAAATGAACAACTCGTAATAAATAACACAAAATACTTTATTCTACGTATGACTGTAAGGCAGTAAGCTTACATAACAGTTTATGTATAACCAAACTGATTAGAAAGAACTTTTCGAATACATTCGACAAGAGGGTAAAGCAATAGGTTAACAATGTAAAAATGTCTTACCAATACTTTAATGGGAGTCTTTTTTTATATAGAAATTAACCACACTTTTGTACGCGATCTCAAATATACAGAGTGATTCCTTTAAAAACATTTATTAGAATAAAACAGATCCTATTTGTTTAATTACTGAATTTAAGGTACATTTAAAAATGCAAAACGATTAACATTTGAAAAAAACAAACATAACCCACAATAATGAGAGTTGCTACTGTTAACGTTGTCCTATAACAATATCAAATGACCGTTTTATTGCGTATATAATAACAGTACAATAATATCAAAAATGTGTTTCGTTCTAAGATCAAAAAGTATCCATTTAAACTTCAAACACGTAATTTAAGCTAGTCACATAACAATGTATACGTTATGCTAAATATTTTGTTTTTCAGCTATATATAAATTTGTTTACAGTAACATATTACAGTAAAACGAAAGGCAAAGAAAAATATTTCAATAAATTTTCATTTTTTAAATCTATATATCTTGCAGAGTAGAAGGAAAAGGAAAAAAGTTGGAATAACAAGTAGTTGGTGACATATAATTCAAACTTCAGCCATTTTTAAAACAAAGGATGCTTTTCAATGAAATTTGTTTGTTTGAAATTAAACATAAAGCTACACTATGGGTATCGATTTGCAGTTTTTTAAGTCCACAGATATTCTGCTGTGTCACAGGGGGGGGATGATTTCAGTGATAGCTCTTGAAATGGCACTAGATTCATCGAATATATCAGTGACCAAAGGAGATTTAGGGTTGCAAGTTAGAAATATTTATGCCAAGACAAAATATTTATTCTATTTTTAGTAAAAGAAAAACACAAACGTAGAACACATAAGAGTAGCAAATATTTAAATAGCAAATACATAAAAAAGGGCCTTTTTTAAAAGTCAGAATTATTCATTCGTTATAACGAAATCTAAAGTGAACCACTGAAAGATTTAACTTCTTCAAAACAATAAATATAGCCGATACGATTCTGCTTTACAACTGACCTGCATTCCAATGATGGCGTAGATGAAGAAAAGCATAGCAATAAGCAGACACACATAAGGTAAGGCCTAGAAATGTGAAAAAAATAGTGGTTAGTTTGTTAAGATGTGTCAGAGATTGTAACTTTTATCTCAAGATTGATAGAAAATGATAAAGCAGTTGAAACCTTATTTTGACCCTACTGATGAGTCAGAACATGACATATTAGTAACCTAAAGTCACGTAGTCTTCTCTGCTGAAAGAGCACATTCAAGCAGTTGTTTAACGTTGCTAAAAATGCACAAGACCGATCAATGTTTAAGAATTGTTTCACTGTAATTAATGCGTTATTTTGCCCCGCCCACCACGGGTATCGAAACCCAATTTCTTGCGTTGTATGTACGCACGATATTAAGAAAATATTTCGATATTTTTGGAGTTTAAAATTTGTTTATTTGTTTGAATTTCGCGCAAAGCTGCACGAGGGTTATATGCGCTAGCCGTCTGTAATGTAGCAGTCAAAGACTAGAGGGAAGGCAGCTAATCATCATCACCCACCGCCAACTCCTGGGCTACTCTTTTACCAACGAACAATGAGATTAATCGTTATATATAACGTCCTTACGTCTGAAAGGGCAAGCATATTTCATGTGATGGGGATTCGAATCCACGACCCTCAGGCTGCGAGTCAAGTGCCTTAATCACATGATCGAGTTTAAAAAACAAACTGGGGTTTTAAAAATTAAACTATCCCACATATTTTTATCCAGAACCCTATCGAAAACTGATTTAAACCAAATCTTACATGAAATTTCGTTTGATTTTATCACTTAATAATATCTCTTGCCTCCTTATCTTTTATGAAAATATTCGATTTTAACCAAGCTTGTTTAAAATATTACTTCTTAGAACACCAGATCAGAAACAGAGAAATAAGAATATAGAAAACAACAGAAATTTGTATTTAAATATAGGTCACACGGTACAGAACACACACATATATGAGTTCATGGGACACATTGAATCATCAGATAGAAAATAATAAGAAATGAAATCAGACTTACTTTAAAGGACTGGATGAAGGTCCATAACAAAATACGAATGGTGTAGCCCTGGCGGAGAAGTTTTATCAAACGAGCAGCTCGAAATAATCTCAAAAATCCTACATTGAAAAAGTTCACCTACAAAACATAAACGTAAATAAATCGCCAGTGACCTTTGAACAAGGTCACGAATTTTTCAAAAATTAATTATAATTCTTTTTAAGTTTTTTGTTTTAATTTCAAGGTAAATCCACAATATCTTTATGGTTGAATACAGACTTATGCACACTTTTATTTATGTTATTTTACTATTATTTTTTTAACAGGCTGCGTTTTTTCTGACTATTAAATTTAAAAGCAGTTAAGATTATTAGCGTGGCGCAGTGCAAAATAATTAGTTTTCAAAACACACAATTGTATATAATGAATAAAAGTAATATTTCTTTGTTTTTTACTTTCAGTCTTGAAAATTGATTTCTTAAAATCGATATGTTTAGTTTTTCCTTTTTAATATATGAATGTTAAAACAAGATTAAATCGTTACTACTGTAGACACTGAAAAACACGAACTTTTCGATTTTTTTGCAGTTTTATTTCTGCTACTTAAAGTACTTTTAACAGGCCCTTTATGATCCAATGGTGGACATTCTTGTTGAAAACAAAAAAGAATACCCAATCCAGTTTTTCTTAATTTGAACTGAAAATTTTTGACATTTTTAATGGCTAACAAGAAGGCATTGCCCACACTATTTTAGCGTTGGAGCTGCGGAAAGTGATTTCAAGTGGTAAGATGACTCAGATCCGTCAACGCAACACGAGCTTAACAGCCAAGCACAAGAAACATGGAAGTCTCCTAATGACACGTATACAATGATGTGCTCAAAGCTGCTTATAGTGTTCTTCTCTGCTTATCCTACTGCTGACTATCGTAATGCTTCGACCTTCCCTACCACAAGCAAAGTCGCTCTATCTTAATTGAAAGCTAAACATAAAAAGATTATTGTAGAAGCACGAAAGGTTGACAGTTACTTAATTAATGATGCTAAAAATGTGGCTTTATTGTACTATATTAATTTTACTCTTAATTTAGGACTTGGTATGGTATGGATACTATATTTCACTTAAAAATTTATTAATGAACAAAAACGAAAAATTGTCTCGAAAAGATTCCTACAAAACTACCCTCTTTGAGATTTCAGGATTTAACGTAATATTGTATCTTTGATTAATATAGAGTAACATTTGTATAGTTTTAATAGCATGTATATTACTGGTTTTCTGATCTGTTTCATTACAAAAAGTACGTTTTCTTCAGTGTAGAACAAAGAAAAACGTCTAACAAAAGCAACTGTCTTTCAGCTCTAACCATAATCCTTATTACCGAATGACTGAAAAGGATTTAAAATCATGATAAGAGAAACTGGAAAGCAATTAAAATGTGATTCATTAATACATAGATATATGCTGAGACATTTCAATTAAAGTATTATAGCTAAAAACATACATCAGGAAATGTGTAAAAATATTTTTCCATTTTTTTCTAATAAAACTTACCCCTATTTCCATCACAAGCGCATCAACCACGCTTCCAACAACAGTAATAAAATCAAAGGTGTTCCAGCCATCACGAAAATAATTCTTGAAAGAAGGAAGTTTGACATTAGGTATTAAGTTTGACGAACTGTTTTAAACTCCAACTATAGCTAGAGTCTTCACATTTTTAATGCTATTATTTCTGAAGTAATCGACGATATTTATCTTCAATAATAATTGCGTTACAATATTTAGATTGTTTAAATGTATTTATTGTAAACTCATTCCGTTCATCAACATTTAACGAATTTAGTTCTTAAAAAATTTCGTAATTTGCCAAAATCTTCCCTTTGGTAATACCAATTCAAATGATGAACGAAGTAAACAGTATACTTAATTAATTAATAAGTTCGAAAGTTATCAATGCGTGACATAAGAGAGAACACAAATATAATAACTTTATTACAAACAACTTTGCTGCATGTGAAGTGCTTACATTGGTTCATTTTATTATTTTTTTTAATTACTGGATTGGCCAAAGTTACTGAATATACGGTTTGAAATTATATTGACGATCTTTTATGTAAAGATATAATATTTATGATAAGATTGTTAAAATGAAAAAAAAAAACTTTATGAATTTTTTTTCCTATTTTTATATAGACCAAATACTACTCTAGGTAGAGTGGGGTTTCATTTCAAGTAACGTGTTTCTTTCGTCATCAAAACTTTGCCATTTTATTGATGAGACAACTTTATTTATTTATTTATTTTAGCTAAAAATGTGTTATATTCTTTTCATAATTTAGTATGGTACTTTGCCATTTTTTGATAAATGGTAGATTTTAAGCCTATAAGTATTACAAGTACGTTCTGTAGTGACAAGGTTGCTGCGTTAATATTTGAAAAGTTGGGAAAAAAATAGACAACTTAGTTTTAACTTGTAGTTTCCTTAAATAATTTATTCATTTATTCAAAATGCACTAAACACCGAGTGCTTATTTGATCAGATATATCTTGGTTAATTGAAGAAACATGTTAACCTATGTTAACAAATAATGTGAGTGACCGTATTATTATGACGTTCCCGCGTCTGAAATGGTGAGGAAGTTCGTCACTAAGTTTCGATCCCGTTAGTTGCAGATTGCGAATTGAACTTCCTAACTACCAGGCCGACAACACAATAAAAATGAAAACTAGTTTCAACAGTAGCATTTCCATCTTGGTTTGTTTTGAATTTCGCGCAAAGATACACGAGGCTAGCCTTCCCTAATTTAGCAATGTAAGACAAGAGGGAAGGCAGCTAGTCATCACCACCCATCGCCAACTCTTGGGCTACTCTTTTTATTAAACTGAACATTAGTAACACAGTTTGATTAAACTAAGCACTTGTACCACAAGTTGATTAAACTAAACATTAGCAACACAGCTTCATTAAACCAAACACTTGTACCAAAGCATTATTAAACAAAACACTTATACTTAGCATGATTAAACAAAACACTTGTACCAAAGCATGATTAAACAAAACATTTGCACCACAACTTTATTAAACTGTAACATTGAAGGATTGTGTAAAAAAAAAAAAATTACTATTTTAATTCATCCAGATTTATTTCAACATTTAACAGAAAGTTTTATTCAAAAAACTAGAAGATACATCTAAACCGCACTAACTGATAAAGAATGTAATGAATCAGTAAGGTATTTTAATTAAGGCAACACTATTGTTCAGCCTTGAATCGGATCGTTTCACGTTAATATTTACGTTGACATCTGCTTGTCGGGCTCTGGCCTGGCTCACTTCTTCGGTGCTGCCTTTGTTTCGCTCTTTCTCACCCACTAATTTTATTATGCCCCATCGCACTTTATCACCTTAAATAAGTAAAAATTAAATACAGGCAAAGTTTCAAGTACAGTTAAATAATCTCTGACGTGAGGTGACGAAGAGAAACCACAACGTTCCTGATCACCCCAGTTGGGGGAGGGAATTCTCTTCTCTCTCTCTAAACTAAACCCCTGCCAAGTTTTTAGTAAGGCATTGTGTTAGTCCAAACATATTTGAACATTAAGTGGCATTTAGTGCTGATTCTAGGTTAACATTGAGGTGCACTGTATATAATATCATAACATCAACACGTGTTCCACCAATAAACTCCTCCAATGAAAACTGTCATGGTGATAGGTGTTTCGAAACGATCAATTTTAGGTTTAACGGACAATTTATTGTATCTTAAAAAAACGTTTCAGAAATGTTCGACAGACTGACATGAATGTGGTTTTTAGAAACGGGGTACCATTTTAATAAAATTAAACTACTATGTGACGTATATATTTAATATCATTGGATAACAATGAAGCTATGATTAACTTTTGATCAAAGCAAGAACTAACTGTGTGCAAAGTTACAAAATAAAAAGTTGTATCGATTCGTCAGATGGGTTCCTTTGCTGTAATATTTTCGGCCATAATCCCAATAGAATATCAAAACAATCTGTTAGTGTTAACGATTTTTTGGCTAATTTTAAATTCATATACTAAGTAGACAATCCAAAACAATCATAATAATAATAAAAGAAATACCGAATAATGTAAAATATATAAATAAAGCATTACACACACACACATATATATATTCAACATTTTAATCAACACTATTAAAGAAACTAAAATCAAATAAATATAATATAAATTACTCGTGTTTCACTTCAAGGTTCTTGGAAAGTTCTGTTTCGGATGCTTAGCATTTCATTTTTATCGGAATTTTACTTAGAGAGTTTTGCCACGAATTTTCTCTTTCGTAACAATAGTAATATAAATAGCATATGGATGGGACACATGCTTATTTAATTTGGTAATGGAAGGAATGTCGCATTTTCTTAAGCTACTCTTAACATAACTTGGCATTTTAGGATAACACGAAACCAACTGGTCCATCTCGGTTGTTCCATTCCACAAACTAAACTAAGACTATTAATAAATAAATTTAAAAATGGGAAAACTTTCACACCTAGCCCTTGTCATTCATGTACTTATCAAATTTTTTCTTAAACGTACTTAAATTTACTGCTTACACAGTTTCCGAAGGTAACCCATTCCAAAGACCAACCACCCTGTTAGGAAAATAAAACTGTCTTAGCTGTTGATGGCTCCTACCATGTCAGACAAGAGAGTATGAGCTGAGTACATTTCTCTTAGAATAATACACAGTTGTGATTCTGATACTATTTTAGTACACGTGTCAGTACCAGCCTTAATAATTCACAATATTCACGTATAATTTGAACCATTCTAAAAAAATGCATTTGTCAAAGGATTTTGTCATCAAATACAGTCTCCTCTAAAAAACGGTGCGATTCAAAGCTTGACAAATGACAAATGCGACACACACATGTGAGTAAGATATCATTTGCAATGATATAACTCCCACTGATAACAATCTGAGGAAAAGGAGGTAGCTCTGATGTAGTCACCTTATTTAGCGTAATGAAGAGTTATCCATTATTATATACTGGTCTCTTGCAACAAAACTGTCCTTTGTATGTATTTATTTTAAATGCTTGGGGTTTGTTTGTTTTGAATTTCGCGCAAAGCTACACGAGAGCTATTTACGCTAGCTGTCACTAATTTAGCAGTGTAAGATGAGAGGGAAGGTAGCTAGTCATAATTACCCACCACCAACTCTTAGGCTACTCTTTTACGAACGAGTAGTGAGAATGACCCTCAAATTATAACGCCCTCACGGATGAAAATTCGAGCATGTGTGATGTTACGCGGATTTGAACCCGCGACCATCAGATTATGAATCGAGCACCCTAACCACCTGGCCTGAAAAAGAAAAACGAAGTAAAATTGATAAAACAAAACTTGTGCAACAACGTGAAAGTTGTCAAAGTTGTTGTGGAAAACAACATCAACAAAACTCTTATCAACCGCTTTGAAAGATAAATTTAAATTAGGGATTTCCAACAAAACAAAAGAAATAAGATATTGGAAAACGCAATGGTTACTCTTGATGTCAGATGAACAAAGAAACCGAATAACCTTCAGTATTAAAAATACTTATTAAACCTCCTCTGTCTCTATTACACTGAATTTAACATCTAAGCCCATTCTCTTTACATTATCCATCCTACTACGTTTGAAATGTATCCCAATACCTTGGTCATTCTTTTTTTATTTTAAATGTATGCACTAAACGTTTCCTTATGCATCTTCTAGAATTAAACACCTAAGCCTAATCTTTTATTTTCTGTTTTTTGAAGTTAAGCACAGAGCTGTATGATAAGCTATCTGCGTTCTGCCCACTACGGATGTCGAATCTCGGTTTCTAGAGTTGTAAGTCCGCAGATGTACCGCTGTGGCAGTAGGGAAGGGTTTCTTATATTTGGAGTATAATCCTAATTCTTTTCTTTTATACACCCTACGGTATTTAATGCCTAAGCAATGTCCACCTAGACTTATGATTGGATTGGTATAGACACTGCTGACCAAAATCTTAAGGTCAATGAACATAAAGAAAAAATATGCATTTTGCGTTGTTAGACTCAACCACTTATTTGAGTAGAGCTTTTAAAGATGAAAATAAGAAAAGGGAAAATAAAAATAAAAAACTTTTTTAAGCATTTTATAGGAAAAATGTGAACACTATGAAATTAGCCTAAATACTAGCTGGTCAAAAGTTTAAGACCATACTGAAACGAAGCGTTAATCGGTAAACACGTAACGAAATTTTGTCATTGTGTTCAAGCATTAGCGTTGTCAACATCTCCCACTGACATCTCCTGTGTTACATTGGGTAAAAACATGGCAAAGGCTAAAAGGTTGACAGAGTTTGAACGCGGCAGAATTGTCGAGCTGCAAAAGCAAGGTCTATCTCAACGTGCCATCGCTGGTGAGATTGGGCATAGTAAAATTGCTGTTGCAAATTTCTTAAAAGACCTTGAGGGATACGAAACGAGAATTTCAAGTGGTCGGCTCAAGAAAATTTCGCCGGCGTTGAGCAGATGGATTCGACGGGTTGTCCGGCAAGACACCAGCCAATCGTCGAACCAGATTAAGGCCCTTACGGACGCAGAATGCAGCTCAAGAACAATAAGACGGCATCTACGAGAGAAAGGCTTTAAAAACCTTAAACGTCTTCAAAGGCCACGCCTCCTTCCACACACCACGAAACAGCTCGGTTATACTTTGCTGAGAAGCACCAAACATGGGACGTAAAAAAGTGGAAGAAGGTTTTGTTCTCTGATGAGAAAAAAATTAACCTGGATGGTCCAGATGGCTTCCAACGTTACTGGCACGACAAGGATATCCCACCGGAGACACAGTGGAGGAAGTTCCATCATGATCTGGGGTGCTTTCTCCTTCCATGGACCAATGGAGTTTCAGGTTATACAGGGGCGTCAAACAGCAGCTGGCTACATTGGCATGTTGAAGAGAGTATCCTTATTGACTGAAGGCCCTCGCTTGTGTGGAAATGGCTAGATCTTTCAGCAGAACAACACTGCAATCCACAATGCCCGCAGGACAAAGGACTTTTTCATGGCGAATAACGTGATTCTTTTGGACCATCCAATCCAGCGTGTTCGCCCGAACTAAACCCTACTGAAATGTTTGGGGGCGGATGGCAAGGTAAGTCTATAAAAAATGGGTGTCAATACCAAATAGTGCATGATCTTCACCACTTAGAATACCATTCCAGTCAGCCTTCTACAAACGTTTATATCGACCATGCCAAAGCGAATATTTGAAGTTATTCGCAATGACGGCCGTGCAACTCACTACCGAGACCTCTTATTAGGCATTTCCTACCCTGTTTAGGACTTCTTTTTGGTATGGTCTTAAACGTTTGACCAGCTAGTATTTAGGCTAATTTCATAGTGTTCACATATCCCCTATTAAATGCTAAAAAGGTTTTTATTTTTATTTTCCCTTTTCTTATTTTAATCTTTCGAAGCTCTTTTTAAATAAGTGGTTGAGTCTAACAACGCAAGATGCATATTTTTTTCTTTATGTTCATTGGCCTTGAGATTTTGGCCAGCAGTGTATTCCAAGGAATACTTCATTTGTCACAGGATGGATCATTTTATTACATGAACAATTTTTGGCAGGCGACACACAAGAATTAAAAATGGTACTTAAATATTCATGTTTAAGTATCTGACACGAAAATCATGTTGAACACCAACCTCTCTGACCACAGCAACAAGACGTAGCCATGACAGGTTTAGCTTGTTTTGAATTTCGTGCAAAGCTAAGCGAGAACTATCTGCACTAGCTGTCCCTAATTTAGCAGTGTAAGACTAGAGGAAAGGCAGGTATCATCACCACCCACCGCCAACTCTTGAGCTACTCTTTCACTAACGAATAGTTGGATTGACCCTCACATTATAACGAATAGTGGGATTGACCGTCATATTATAACGCCCCACGGCTGAAAGTGTGAGCATGTTTGGTGTGATGTGGATTCGAACCCACGATTCTCAGATTACGAATCCGAGTGCCTTAACCACCTGGCCATGCCGGGCCATGGGGATATGTTGCATTGATACTGTAACTGAATGACGTTTCGTTGTGTAACTTAAAAGTCCAGTTCCAAAGATATAACACTGTAACTCAAATTTTGTTGCTGGGCAGGAAGTATAACTTCTCAATAGCTTATGTTGTAAAAGTACAGAAAATGGCCATTATTTCCTTCAAACTTTGCTTTTGTGACCTGGATAATGAAATTTAGAAATTAACCTATTTTCTATGTAAAAAATGGCAAATATGCACATTTTAATTTACATAAAGTCTGAATAAAACAACATATGAATCAAGATTTACATGTATTTATACTAAATTATACAAAGATGTTTAGAAGTGATAAGTTTTGCGAGATTTTACGACTGTAATATAAATCACTTTCATGTATCAGCCCCCAAATATAGTCTCCCATCATGTTTTCGGTTTACGCTTCTAGGTCACAAAAGTAAAGTTTGAAGAGACAAATAGGTCTTTTCCAATTTAATTTGGGCATAAGCAATAGGGAAATAACGCTTTTGCCCAGGAACAAGAAAAAGTAAAAAATTTGTTACACAGTGTAATACAAATACACAAATGACTGACTAACTGTACCATATAACTATTAATATTACTGATATAACAGCGTTTCACTGGTATAAAAAGTTGAAATGGAGACAGAGGTCAATATTAACTAGTGATTTACGGTTTTGTTGATGAAAAATGTTTAGATTATAAACACTGAAACACGATTACGAAAATGATAATAATACGTGACTTGTGTGACT
Source organism: Tachypleus tridentatus (assembly GCF_004210375.1). Lineage (NCBI taxonomy): Eukaryota > Metazoa > Arthropoda > Merostomata > Xiphosura > Limulidae > Tachypleus > Tachypleus tridentatus. The sequence continues at coordinate 47,526,247 of NC_134826.1, read as the reverse complement.
TTAAAGTAATTTCGATATTGAAAGCGGTATGTTAACTGACGTTATCGAAACTTATGAAGGTTAAAATACCTTATTAGTAGAAGAATGAAATTTCAGTTAACAATTTTGAAAATTGAGGATTAATTGATGTTACGTAGTTGAAATTCATCTTGATGTTGGAGAACATAACTTAATGCTAATAAAGTATATAATATGCTTCCTTCCATTTTCCCTATCATTCAATCTCAATATGATTTATTCATTTTAATTTGTATACATTACAATATTTGAATAATTATAATACGTATTATACACTGTATTGTTTAGCATAAGTTGATAATTTATTCAATATACTTTTTGTTAATCTTTAAAGATAAGATATAAGGTCGAAACAAACTACAATACGGAAAATAAACAAAATATTTGTCAAAAATTAGTGATTCTTATGTTCAAATATTTTTATTGTATTTGGAGATTCCATATATAATTTATACTAATAGAAACAACACGGGAAATTAGGTTTAAGTTAACAGCGTTGTTGTTACCCCATGTTACAACAATTTCCATTTCTCTACGTGCTTATATGTAACAAAACAGGCCTAAATATAACAAATACAAATGCCCTGTAGCTTGCGAGTTTTTATTCAACTAATTTATAAAACTGGGATCCCTTTATAAAGGTTAATAACTTGTTAAAAAACAACAAAAAGATTGTAGTCATGAATATTGGCTTGCTATAATTTAAAATCTACATAAAACTTGATCATGTGTTACTGAATATTCAGATCAGAAATTAGTTAAATATTGAATTATGAGATTAATAAAAAATAATTAAAGTCGTCACTTCATTCTTACCTTTAAAATTACTAACCTTTATATAGTCCACAACTTGCTGTTCCCGTTTTTGACCCCTAGATTATTTTTGTTTAGGCCTAGGCTTAAGAGAGTCGTTTTAGTATCTTAAAAAACTAAACATTATACTAGAGATAACAAATAGTATAAAAGGTAAATAGTAAAAAGTACCAAACCTTGCATCCGAAAGCCGCAAGTTTGAGGATACATTCGAGTAGAAAGAATGTTGTAAAAGCTTCGTTCATGTAGATTAAAAGATCAAGGTACAAATTGCTTGCCTTGTAGTACTACAGCGGCGGGAAGGTGGAAATAGAAAAAAAAACACAAGAAAAAACGGGGTAGCAGGACTGAAACTTATAACCAAATTTCACAAAAATATCCTTAGGATTGGAGGGTTTATAGGTAAAAAACTGCAACCATTTAAAACCAAGCAGCCGTATTTTAGAGTTTTCTATTTGTTTTTCTTAAAACCGGTAGAAGCTTTCAAAGATAGCTTCTATTTGATTGAGTGACTAAAGCAAATAAGTTTTAGTAGTTACTAAAATTGTGTACCACATTTGAAACAGGAAAATCAGTTTTGTAAAGAAATTTAATCGAAATTTCCCAATAATATGTAAAGAACTAAACTTAATTATTTGATTTCAAATCATACATTTTTCTTTCAAAAAGTAATTATTTTTATTTTTCTAAATGGCGCATGCATTATCCGTTCTTAGAATTTGTTGCTGAAATATTACCATGCTAGTTCTTAGTTTCACACGATTTCATACTCAGCTAGGCTTAACCAACCAATCCTCTACGATACCGAGGAACTCTTGGTAGGTCTACCATGTGCTCGGCTTTATTTGGGCAGCAAATGCACGAGGCAGGCAGTAACATGCTATGTGGTTGCAAGCAAAGAAACGAGCAATAAAACTGAAAGAAAAGGTAAAATAAGTGAAAAAAAATGCTTTACTGTAAACTTTTATACACCAATATGTATGTCACTAAGGTTTTCGAACATCACTTGGCAAAAATCATCGTAAGGCCTACTAAAACATTGTAAAGATAAAATAAGTAAAAATGTTCTGTGTTCATTACACTTAGTGTCCAAATTAAATTTTCTCATTTTACTTTTATAAGAAGCCGATAAAAAAAAAGAAACTTAACTTTCTAGTGAACCAAAATTTTCATTAAATGTAACTTCCTTAATATATACGAAAATTGTTGAAATATGTTTCCAAACTAATAATTTAAATCAAAGGCGTAAAAAGAATATAAATAAAAGGGTGTAATATAATATTTTATATATATCCAAAAGTGTAGTATTGGTGCCGTATGATTCAGAATTTTTAATAAAAAACTTAAAAATTATGGTTAGTCTACAAGACCACGACCAAACCAATGTGAAAATTTATCACGGTGCCGCTACACAAGATATTAGAACAATAGTTAGCATCACTTTCACCATTCAGATTTCAGTAAGCATAACACATGCAGCAATCTCTACGTCCTCTTAAGCCAGAGTACAAAATTACCAACTAAATAAACATATCTTATATTTCTTTTTTTCTTTTCTTAAGGAATTCTACATTGGTGTAATTTTCAGTCAAATCCAAGTTTAACGTTGTTTGGAGGCAATACTAAATATACGATTTGCAATAAAAGTTGCAACGTAACTTTCAATTAATTATCCAACTCTGTTGTTGCCAGTCATAATTAACTAGTTCTTTACGAAAACAGAAGTTTTTATTTTACAACTGTCTTCACTACGTTTCAATCAGGCTCATTTAAAGAGTCAAGTTTCCAAGGTAGATAATATCCCCATGTTGCACTCTTATTTATACTATAACATGTATGTTTCTCTGCTAAAACTAAAATCTGTAGTTAAGATGGTGGTTGGGCGGAAAGAACTAAGATTTTTAACACATTATTAACAGATACAACGTCATTTGAAGCTTCGTATGCACAAGATTATGTTGGTCGTTCTTTAGGAATAAAACAAAAGTCACCATCTCAATCCATCGTACGTTTATAAGACAAATCGAGTCGCTCCTTTGTTTAACTTACTGAAATGTATTTAATGCTGTAGTGTAACATTCAAAAAAATCATTTATAAGTCACAGAAAACATTAAATGTAATAATAAATTCACATCTACTGCCTTATCTCTCAGGTAGCGGAAGAATTTCTAGATGGGTTATGAACTCTGAAATGAACGAATGACTTCGACGGCATTGGATAATTATAGACATGGTGCGATTAGCATATCATTATGACTGTTACTGATTTCCATTAAAGATCTTTGTTAATAATATTTGAAGACACTGAAAGAGGTTCTACGAGGTCTAATCCATGTGGTCCACAGGTATTCTACTTTTAAGTCGATTTAGAGCTTGTTATTAATAAAGCAGTACAGCAACTGTTTAATGTTAGACGTATACAGGCAGATTACATTTACCGTGATAAATGGATCAATGCGTTACTGGTAAAACCATTTCTGTAAACGTCTAATCTTGGGTAACAGTATGACTTGCCAAAAGTTCACGGAAAACTAATTCAAAACGTTCAATGGGAATGAAAACTTACAAAGCAACGTAGTTAACTAACCAGATATTACCTGTAAAATTTAAGCGATTTTGATAAACATTTTACATCAATAGTTGAGAGGAAATCTCACGAATGGAATTTTCAGATGATCGAGTTTATTATAAAAACTTTAAGACGACGTAACAAAGCCTGTTCAAGTCCAACAAAAGATTTCGTACGAAACACGCAATATGGAAGTACCAACCTTAGAAGATTCGAGCAAACAAGTTGACACATAACCAAATGCAAAGTCCCTGTTCTATATACAGTTGTACCCACAATTTATTAACATTAAATCTTTAAGTTACAATCCTCGGTAACGGTGAAAACGTAATCTATTACAGCTTACAAAGCTGAATTAATATACACAAGCTCTCTTTAGATAGACATAATCCTCGTAGGTTCTTTTTAGACAGCATCAATTTTCGTTAGCCCTCTCAGGACGTAGTCAACATTACACACTTGCTTTTTATATAATCGGTTGTCGTAAGCTATACTTATATGCAATTAATAGTTGTAAACAATCTTTGGATAACGTCAACCCTCATTTTTTTTTCTTTTGACAGTCTTTTTTTTCTAATTGACTGTATTTAGTGGAATTTAATTATTGTAAGGTTTCTTTAGATGGATTCAATCCTCATAAATTCTACTGATAGAATTAAGTAGAACCTCATAAGATATCGAGCCAATCCTTGTAAACTTCCTTTAAACAGAATCAAGTTTTATGATTTTTACTCAGATGGAAACAATCTTCCGAGATCTATTTAAATGTAATTAATTTTGATTGTCTGGTCAGATGGAATAAATTATCCGAAGATGTATTTCAATGGAATTGTGATAATATCTTCAGATTAAGTCAATACTCACGCAATCCTTTAAAATGAAACCAATTGTGGTAATCTCTCTTCAGATAAAGTTAATCATTGTAAACCTTTTTTAATGGAATAAATCAGATTAAGTCAGTACTCGCACAGTCATTTTAAATAAAACCAATTGTAGTAATCTCTCTTTGGACAAAGTTAATCCTTGTAAGCCATCTTTATGGGGTAAATCATGGTAGGATTTTGTATACTGAGTCACGCTTCGCAGGCGCTTTCTATATTAGCCAATTCTTGTAAAGTCGTTTTTTGTTTTGGAAAAATTCAATATTATAGAAGATTTGAGATGGTGACTATTGTTTTGACAAACGAAAGATGACCTCAACGTATAAAAGTGCACTTGAAAGTCATGTATGCACCACCATTGCTATTATGTTTCACTTATTTCTACGTCAGACTGACCTTTGTGGTGATAAGATGTTTAAAAAATACATGCTTCTGAGCCAGCGTATTAAATATTCTATTAGTTTATGAAAAAAAAATACCGACATCTAAAATAAGAAACAATTATTCAAGCAGACAGTGTACATACGCGCAATATGCGTGTTTTCTTAATTTATTACACGATTTTTTTGTTCTGATGACATATGATACATATAACCAGCCAATCTATCAAACATTATCATCACTACGGTCACGTTAGTCAGAGAAAGAAGAAGTTAAGCCTGCAAGTTCTGGCTATGAAACCTACATCTGCCTTTATAACATGTGGTGACAGATATGAGCAAACAGCCTAACCTTGGCAATATGTTTTCCTTGTTTTTAACCAGCACATAGATTTTGCCGGCTATTTAGGTTTCAAAAACAAATGAGAAAATATTAAAGCAAAACGTCTTACATTGACACTAGATGGCGCATGAAACAAAACAATTTATACTCCTATTTAAAAAAGAAAAAAAAGAAAGAAAAAGGCTTACCGCAGATTTTACTTAAAAGTTACACATCAGTGGAAAGCAAAATCTAAGCGACAGCAGTGATTATAGCATGTGCGTGTGTGTGAACAATCAGTTGGCGGGTGCTTATCTTGCAACTAGCGACCTCTAGTGGAGATATTATCTAACTTGAGTGAATTAAATACACACTTAATCACATCCCTTTTCTTACCCTGACTCCAAATGCAGCCAACTTCAATAAGCATTCAACAGTAAAGAAAGCAGTGAAGGCGGCGTTCATGTAGTGCAGAATGTTCTTGAGAAGATTGTTCTGATTGTAAAACTAGAAACAAGACGAGACACAAGAGCAAGACAATAAAAGCAAGACAACATCACCCTGTATAAGGTATAAATACAGCATAAACACAAACACTCCACAAAATATAGTATGAAACTAAAATTCAACGAAAACGAAATCAAAACTGAAACCCTACGGTAAGTTACAACGATTTTGAGAGAGAGAGACAGAAAAATTAAGTAAAAGAAACGTTAATGCGTTCTGTTTCCAATAATGCTTTCCCTTCTTCTGTTTAATTTGAATTTAGAAAATTATCTTGGCTTACGTCAGCACAGGAGTTAGTTCATTATTTTTCAATAGGTTTCTAGTCAAGCTGGTACGAAAAAAAAATCATAATGAGTAATTCTTACTGTACACATAAACGCATTTTTCTTTTTTTCCACAGGCATAAAACAAGACAATTATTCGAGCCATTAACTAGTTTATATTAAATATTTGACATTTTCCCAGCTAGCTGTTACCAGTATTAAACGTACACGACACGATAACAATACATCATTAGAAGTTTTACGTTGTGATTAACCAAGTGGTCAAGCAAGCAGTTGCAAACAAATCGGCGAGGATGCTCTCTCCTCTGATTAAATTCATTTAAAAAAATCAACGTAAAAACAAGCAGAGGGCGTAATCTACAGAAGATAGGCCGTGACATTGTGAATGAGCAGAAAAACCATCACGTTTTATATTCAACATTTACATAGCCTAGCTGCCATGCCAGCACCACACACACATTCCCCGTCGGAAAATACATGCGTTTTTTTTTTGTTTTTGCAGATAGCCGTGACGGGTTTCGACAATGAGGGTATTTCATGATCTTTCTCTATAATACATATAGAGGATATATAGTTGCTTGGCTATGCCTTCAAAATTTTATAATATAAGAATAAGCTTGGTTTATCAATATATATATATTTTTAATATCAACGTTAGTTTTCTTTATATGATGTAACTTAAATTTGCATATCAAATTAAGACTCTCATAACAAAACCTTCGTATTAAATTATGATTCGTTTTAATTTTCTGTGGATCATGAAATAGCCTTAAAGAGCATTCATGTAAAATAAAAAGTCTGTTCGGTGCTCAAGAGTGGTTTGCATGCAGTGTAATTCGTTTTCTCCCCAACGAATTTCGATCAGAGAGACTCTTGCCAAACTCCTACACTTCCGACTGAAGTTTAGTATTTTCAAACATGATTTTACCTTCACGTGCTCAGGTTTATAGATTTCGAGGCAAGGTTAATTAAAGAACAAAGCCACGTCTACACTGTGATAGTTTTCTTTCCGAAAATCACGCATTTGTTTCAAACATTTGGACAAAATGAACGATGCTTAGGTACTTTTAACATTCTGTAGAAAGTGTTTTGGGAAGTTCTACCATAGTATATCATCAGACATGGCTACTTCCTGTTTATTGGTTTGGTTTGTTTTGAATTTCGCGCAAAGCTACACGAGGGCTATCTGTGTTAGCTGTCCCTAATTTTGCAGCGTAAGACTAGAGGGAAGGCAACTGGTCATAACCACCCATCGCCAACTCGTGGGCTACTCTTTTACCAACGAAAAGTGGGATTGAGCGTAACTTTATAATGCCCTCACGGTCGAGCATGTTTGGTGTGACAGGGATTCGAACTCGCGAACCTCAAATTACAAGTCGAGTGCCTTAACCACCTGGCCATACCGGGCCGGAATGCGTTTGTAAGAAAACAGTTAAATACTCGAACTGTTTTCTGTAAATTGATCATATTCTAAAAAAACAAACTATAACAGTGTAGACAACAGCTCAACTTTAATAACTTTAACTATATTATTTTCCTTATGTGTTCACCGTTTATAATTCTTTCTGTTTTGTGTAACAGTTTGACAAGAAAATTCATAAAATACCGCTACAAATATATGCATTTCATGCTATACGATTTTAAATAACCATTTTAAATACATTTAACTCATTTGAAATTCGGACATATAAATCATTACCAACACACTGTCTTTGATTTTTTCAACATTATATCAATAACAGTTAAATTAATGAATAATTTTGAGAAATTACAAAAAATAAAATATAATTTTGCTTGAAAACTTTCGCTCACTCAAGAAAGAAACACATTCAATAGATAAAACTGTAAGTTAAAACATTAATTTAGGTTCTCATTTAACTCAGACTGTTTAATATGAATCACATTTAATGTACAAATTAGTCACTAGAGGGACATTTGATAAATATCTAAAAGCAAGATGAGAAGTTTAGCCAAACGGTTATGTTGAAAAATAATATTTAACTTATTTCACTAAATTCATGAATTAAACATGAGTCAAAATCTTAATTTCGTTTTAATATTAACAAAATTACCAATAACACACCAAGAAAGTCTAAAATATTTGTTTTACTACTGGTTGAGTATCTCGTTTTAAATATTGAAAGAATAAAATTACAAAAACTTCGTAACATACTGGATATAATCGTACTGGCCCGATTATAAGGCGATGTTTTTATTGACAATTAGGCTATAAAATTCATAGTCAGCATATAATCGTGGACGACCACAGGCCCCTTCCCCCTATTCTAGTCTGTTACATTCATAATTATCCAGATATTATCCATTTACATACGCGCATCAGATGTTTTCTCAAGGTCATTGTTAATTTTGGCAACTAATCCACTGCAAGCTGTTCAGTTATAATAAATGTCGTTATAACACCCAATTTTTTCTTTCCCATGATTTCTAAAAACGGGAGTCGCCTTATATTCAGACTAATAAGGTATTTATATTTGTTAACATGATAAAATTGATACTGTTTACTTATATTTTTTTCTGAGAGACACTTCTTTTCCTAATAGTGACATAAGCACCAGACATAAGTATTTTTTTAGAGTAGAGTACAGTAAAACGTATATAACGGAAAAGATATATAACATGTTTTACACTGTTGACATTCATATGGTTTAAAATTTTATTTTATGCTTTTGAAAACATAGATGTCAGAAACTTTTATGAAATGATTACGATTTTTGAGCCATAACTACATTATTGAAAAATTAAAACATCTAAGAATTTATTTTATACAAAACAACGTTTCTTCCAAATGATATACTACAATGAAAAATGAAAGACCTTTTATATAAACCTAAAAAAGGAAAGATTCGCAACTTACCTTCATCATAAGTAATAATGTATTGAGAACAATGAGAACCATGATAAAGTACTCAAAACCTGTTGACACAACAAGTTTCCACAATTTGTATTTTATACTGTCTTTGTTTTTAGGCATATAGCGCTGAAGTGGTTTGGCTTGCAATGCAAAATCAATACAAGATTTCTGAAAACAGAGAAAGCCTGTTTTTTTAATAGAAACAAACACTCATTTTAAAAATACACAATCTTAATTAACCATAAAAAATTTCAAAATACAGCCAAAATGAAATAAAATTTAGATGTGCAGAAATAGAAAAAATAAGACTGAAAGCTAGGAAAAAATGAGAAACAACAAGATACTGGAAATGTTAATTCATATGTATGAAAATGATTAAAACTAGAAATAATTATCGATAAAGTTGAAGAGTGGAAAATGAAAGATACCATAGGCAGGGAAAGAGTTAAACCTAAATTTAAAAAAATAGACAATGCTAAAATATGTACAGAAGAAAAACAACTGAACAAAGGGAGAAGAAAAAGTACATGAAGAAAATAGAAAATATAAGAAAGTTTAGATTAAGTATGGAGATAGTAGTGAAAACAAAAACAACCAAAGAGGCTTAAAGATATGTACAGAAAAATGGAAAAACAAAAAGGTGAAATACTTTGAGAATATTGAAAATTAGTATGGAACAAAGTATGACAGAGGTTTGAGGTAATTCAAAATACTAACTGCTTTTACGTTTCACTTTTTTTTTATGTTTTTAAGTTTTCACTTAAAGTCCTAGTGAAGAATGTATCTTTGACCCTGCCTGCCTTTGCATCAAAACAGGATCCTATAATAACCAAGATTTGCCTTTTGCAATGTTTTATTACCTTTTTAAGCAATTAGTTTTTCTCATTCTTTAAAAGTGCGAGGCTAAACAGATGAAATTATATAAGTAATAATCTGTTTTTGCTTTCTCTGTGTTTTTTTAATTCATAAATAAATGAACACCAAAACTTGCCTGGTTTTTATCAAGATCACCTTCTTCCAATTCCTTTTCTCCTTGCTCTTGAAAAGTGATGATAATCAAAGCCACAAAAATATTGACAAAAAAAAAAGGGAAAACAATGAAGAAGACAACATAAAAAATTGCCATTTCAATACGAAATCTGGGCAAAGGTCCATAATCTTCATATGTTGCATCCATGGAATTTTGTAAAACTCTGAAAATAAGATATGGGTAAGTTATTTTGGGAAAAAATTATTTATTAAACTATACTAAAAGAGCACTGGAAATTTAGTTCACTTTGTTAATTGATCCCTAATTTCATAATCTGGAAAGTTTTTATAATAAATTCAGTGCTCAAATTAAGTCATTATAAGTTTCCATGCACAACTGTTGACAGTATGATTGTTCACTCTTTTCTTAGATCACATCGTGTTCTAAACTTCTGAACACAATTACAATTAGCTTAATTCTTCTAAATTACAAAGATATACAGGGATAATATAAATAATTATTTCCTTTGCAAAGCCATCTAAAGAAAAAATTGTTGTTGTTTTCTGATTTATTCTTAAATATTAATATTGAATTTAGAAAAAAATATTTGTTTTCTTAAACAGCCAAAAGTTATAACAAATGTTGAGTATATATAATATCCCTCAGTGTCTAAGAACTAAATTTTGAAGTAAACATTTATTAAAAAATTAAAATGAATAAGTTAAAAATAAATAAAATGTTAAAGGTAACTGATGTGCAAACAGTATACAATAAAACGTTTTTCTATAAAGTGCAGTTTGTACAGTTTTTTGAACTTACGCTGGCCAGCCTTCTCCTGTTGAAACTGTGAAAAGTGTTAACATAGCAGACATAACATCATCGTAATGAAATGGTCTTTTATCCCATACCCGTTTGTTGACTTCAGGTGGCATCCCATCTTGTGTAAACACAAAATATTCTCCTCTGGTTGAACAAAAATATTGTATTCTTATAATAACATAAAACAGACAATTAAGGTAAACAGTAAGCTTAGATTCTTACATGTTTTTTTTTGGCATCTGATTTAAACACAAAAGCAAAACCACATGGGAAATTGAGTATCAAGCACCACAGAACTTATGGTAAAATACTCTACCTAATTAAAAACATAAAAATTTGTTTAATATTTTGGGAATGATGTGCAAATGTTCATGCCATAAATTAAGGTAAAAACTCACTCGCATTCTTCTTTTGTGAGTTTCGATTCATCATTGCAGAAGAAGAACCTTCCGTTAAAGAGCTGTACAGCTATGACAGCAAAGATGAATTGGAACAGGATATATACAATAAGAATGTTGAACACATTTTTCAGTGATGTCACCACACAATCAAATACAGCCTTTAAGAAAGGAAAAAAGGGTTATCAGATAAACACCTGAAACACAGATTGCAAAAAGAAAACTTAGAATGCAGTTATATGCTCTAAATGCTATACACATTATTTCGTACAATAGTGTATTTTATGTACACACTAAAACATTATGCCTATGGTATCTGGTAGCAAAATGCATCATAACCTGCCTAATGTAAGAATCTTTATCAAAATATGTATTAACACTAGGATATATTAAAAACATTTAGTGCTCCATAGTGTATAGTTCAAAATACAAATAAATCTCTTGAAACCGTTGTATGACCTACATAAAAGCTAATTTCTTGTACTGGGTTTTGCTGGTTAATTTTTGATGTGACGAGATAGGATGTTTATTCCATGATGTAACACCATAAATTCAATGATGAATATTTTATGAAACACAATATTAGAAACAAAAATCGCCCAAGTTTGAATGAAAACACTGTTACCTACCAATTAAACTTGCCTCAAAAAATAATAAGTACATTTATCATATGCTATAAAGCATAATAGGACAATGTTTACATTTATATGTCATTGAAACATTAAGTATAATCAAATATAAGAGAGAAACAAACCTAAAATGCATTTTGTATTTTTTAGCTGAAATCAAAAAAGTATAATGAAATCGAGATATTTGGGAATTTCACAGACTTCAATACTAACACTAATTCAAAACTGACTATAAGAGAATTAAACATCACATTTTCTAATGTGATATACAGTAATTCTGGTATTATACACAATAATCTAAAAATTCCTTAGTATGTTGGAAGTAGATGTTTAAAATGGCAACCCCTAGAGCAGGGGTGTGCAACAGGCGGCCCGCGGGCCACAACCCGGCCCGCCAAGCCATTTAGTGTGGCCCTAGTTGTTGTAATCTAACCATGTGGCCTGATCTGTAATCCAACGCAAATGGAATATTTTTAAAAGCATCGATCCTACGGGATTCCCAGGCTTCGACTCGACAAATTTCTAAAATTATCTTTGCTAGAGAGGAGCAGGCCGAATTCGATTGGTCGGCCTCCTTAGGGCATGAATAGGTGACGTGCACTAGCACTATTGTATACGACTCAACGTCATGTCCTGAACCTCGCCTTCGCCCGCTGGCGACAATTTTCCCTAACCTCTGCTGTCCGTCATTCATTATTGGTGAAAATTTTATTACCTTTTACAGTTACTACAAGAGATTGAAGGTAAATTGATTATTATTTAGCATATTGTTGTGACTTTACTGAATTTATTAAAATTTTTGCTTTCAGATGCATCTGATTCTATGTACAGTGTGACCTCATTATTCGCGGGGTTACGTTCTTTACCCTCCGCGAATAGCGAAAACCGCGAATATTGGACGCAGTTTTAAAACGTATATGTATGCGATTATATACTATATGAAATGCTTCCCAAACACTAATGATACTTATACTCATTGATGCAGTAATAATGTAGCAATATTGCATACTGTTATGTATTTCACTAAATTGTACCGTGCGTTACCGGGCTGTGCTTTGCCGTTTGCGTTGTTGGGAAGCTGAGGCAGTCAGCCAATAGCAGTCAATCTTGTTTGGTGAAGACGACAATTGATAAAACGGCTTGATTGAGTAAATACAACAGAAATCTCCTCGAAAAGCCCTTTCAGTCTCTGTGACCTACAAAAACGCAGTTCGCGCATAACCCGCGAATATGCGGGGCCGCGAATGGCGAACCGCGAATAGGCGAGGTTACACTGTATTTTGCTATTCTCAATTAATTTAAGTACCGGAAGGCTATGATCGGGATGCCAATTTAGAAACATGTGTTTCTGTCCATAAGAGGTTCCATGTGTAAATAAATTCTATGTTTTTTCTACTTTGCTATTTTCGTGAGAATAATTTTTGTTTTGATTTCAGGGCTAGTAAAATGTCAGCAGTTAAGAAACGAAAAATTGATGATGAGGAAGGTTATTCAACAGTGAATGGTGCACAAAATATCTTGTTGTCCCACATAATCAAGGTGTTGTCTGCCTCGTCTGTCAAACTACAATTGCAGTCATGAAAGAGTACAATATTAAGCGACATTACGCAACTAAGCACTCCTCCCAGTTTGATGAAATTGTTGGTCAGGCACGAAAGGAAAAATTGAACATTTAAAACATCCATTGAAAAGCAACAAGGTGTTTTTACCACTTTCAAGAAAAATTCAGAACTGGTGACAAAACTGAGTTTTAAGCTTTGTGAATGTATGGCAGAAAAGGGAAAGCCTTTCAGTGATGGAGAATTTATTAAAATTGTTTAACAATATTCACAGAATATGCATGTCCAGAGAAAAATATTTGGTGGAGCAAACTAGCCTTTCCGCTTTACTGTCTCACGCAGGACAAAAGATCTTTCAGAGGACATCAAAGAAACTTTGAAAGAGATTGAATTCGTGTGAAGCTTTCAGTCTGGCTTTGGATGAAAGCACTGATATCAATGACACATCCCAACTTGTCATTTTCATCAGAGCTGTTACTGCAGGCTTTGATGTTTTCGAAGAGTTTTAGATATGGCAAGCCTTTCCTCCACAACCACAGGACAGGATATTTGTGAACAAGTGCTTAAGGTTGTAGAAAAGTTTGAACTGAATCCTTATAAATTATGTGGTGTTACAACAGATGGTGCTCCTTCCATGACAGGTGGGACAAATGGATTCACCAAGAAATTTCTAACTGCAATTGGAGCACAAGACGTAGTTGTAAGCCATTGCATTATTCACCAAGAGAGCTTGTGCACCAAAGTTCTGGATTTTGCAGAAGTCATGAAAAATGTCGTCCAATGCGTAAAATTATATTCGAACACGAGGATTAAATCATCGACAATTTAAAACGTTTTTAGATGAGCTGGACAGTGAGTATTCAGATGTTTTGTACTTCTCTGCTGTACGTTGGCTTAGTAGAGCTGCTACTTTGAAGAGATTCTGGAATCTGCGAGAGGAGATTAAGTTCTTCATGGAGAGCAAACGTCAGAATGTGGACTTCTTGAGCAATGAGAACTGGCTGAATGACTTAGCATTCCTCACAGACATTACACAGCATCTGTCTGATTTAAACTTAAAACTACAAGGGAAAAGTCAACTTGTGAATAAGTTGTTTGAGCAGATTTGTGCTTTTGAGAAGAAATTGGAACTTTTCCAGGTTCAGTTGAGAAGAGCCATATTGACCCATTTTACATGTCTTGCAACCAGGAAACTGGAATTTCCTAATCTGGATTGCAACAAATATGGAACCAGTGTACAAAAGCTGCGTGATGAGTTTGCAAACAGATTTCCAGATTTCAGACAAACTGAAATTAGATTGAAATTGTTCGCTCAACCTTTTGATTTGGCAGTGGAAGACAGTCCTGATGATTGCCAAATGGAACTCATTGAACTGCAGGCTGACATGGACACTAAAAGGAAATTCTCTGAAAACAGTTTGCTAGACTTTTACAAACTCTGTGTACGTGAAAAGTTTCCCAATTTGTCCGTCATGCACAAAGAATTGCCTCCCTTTTTGGTAGCACCTACTGCTGTGAGCAATTTTTCTCCAAAATGAAGCTCATCAAAACCAAATGTAGAAGTCAGCTGACTGATGAACATTTGACCAGTCAGTTAAGAGTGGCAACCACTTCTGTCAAAGCTGATATTGACAAGCTCTGCAAGGACTCTAAATTTCAAGTGTCGCACTAAAATGATCACTCATGCAAAAATATAAAATATTATTGCTTGCATTTTGAGAATTTTTTTAAATTTATTGTGCATGTACACGAATAAGCTTGTTTTTTAAGTGGCCCCGCTTGATTGATGAAGTTGATTATATGGCCCACCGACGAAAAATGTTGCACACCCCTGCCCTAGAGCATAGTTTAGTATAGGTTAATATCGCTACTTATAAGTAATCAGGTTCTTTTGAGAAATACCAGCAGTGATTCAACCAGGTGTTTAAAGCTAAATATTTTCAAGTGTCCTTAAGAGAAAATATCTTATACATAAAAAGAATACTTGTTAAACACCCTTCTACATGAAAACCATTGGACTAACCCAATATTTGGAAAGAAACGTTGATTAAAATTCCAAATTTACTATGTGTATATACTGTGTAAAATTAACATCTCTGTTGTGTATAAAAGGGCTGATGTGTTAAAAATGTATTTGTATTAAAGATACAGTAGCATCAATCTAGCTAAGGCTCTGAGAAGTCAATGTACGAGGTGAAGAATACAAGTATTTGTGTCCATCATACAGTTTGAATATTGAACGTACATAACAACTAAAACCTCCAAAATGTATAACCAGATTCCTGTTCAGTGCCCCAAGTACATTGTATCTGGTATTTATTTTCCTCTACAATGAGCTGTTAGTTAATCAGCAATGCAGAGTAAAATAAATGGTTGAAAACTCTGACAGCAAATACACAATATCAAGTTGAATGGCACTTTGTGAAATACCATGGCATCTACACCTTGACCACCACCTGTGCAAATACATCTTTTTTCTGGACCATCATCTAATACATAGGGTTAGTTCTCCAAATAAAATAAAATAATGGTATTTAATTAATGAAATAGTATTTTTACCTTTAGCTTTGGTACACGCTTTATGGTTTTAAGAGGCCTCAGAACTCGAAGTACCCTCATGGACTTGATGGTACTGAGATTTTGCCCTGTACTGCTCCCTCTAATGATAAAAATAATTAGAATAAAATTAAACTGAAGACTAATACAGACCTCATAAACAAAGAGACCAAATAACAGGACTTTTTATATTATTTTTAAACCTTATTACATAATGTTAATAAATCTGACTGGAAACTCAATTTCAAAAATGAAATAACAGGAGCTTCTGATTTAGTTTCCATCTTTGTTGAACAGTATGAGAAAAAAGTTATATAATGTATTAATTTTTCTCATATAACCAATTTAATACATTAAAAAAGAACAAAGATTTGAAAAATATGGTTACCAAAGAACAGTACTTACGCATAAGCAAATGCAACAAGGGCACAAATCACAACAATAGCATCTAGTATGTTCCATGGATCTCTGCAGTAAGAGCCT
Source organism: Tachypleus tridentatus (assembly GCF_004210375.1). NCBI lineage: Eukaryota > Metazoa > Arthropoda > Merostomata > Xiphosura > Limulidae > Tachypleus > Tachypleus tridentatus. Next base: position 47,510,186 of record NC_134826.1, on the reverse strand, counting down.
GGATGCAAGACAACTCCTTGGTCTACAATCTGAAAAGCCAGAAACACACAATTTAATAGCAGCATTACAATAGCGGAAAATACATTCAATTGAAAAAACTAAAAATTTAGATTAGATGAGATTCCCTTCTCTGGGAGGAAAAAAAAAGTATTTTTTAAACTTCCAACCACAGAATGATAAAAATACGTTAGCTTTATTTATAAGTTGCTGACATAGCTCAAGAGTTTCTAATATGGTAATTTAGATAGTTAATGAATCTGTAAAATCTATCCAGATTTAAATACTGCAGCAATGATGGGTGATGATAAATATGGTAATATTCAGGAAGACCTACAATGAAATAATGATGACATGATATTCAAGGTGTGGCCAAATAGTTCAGTGAATGATCTCACTACCTACGAACAAATGGTGATAATGATGGAGGAATGCAAGTGGATGGGGTTATTGTGCAAACCCACTCTAATATGTATACTGTGTCTGATACAGTTATTATGCTCCAGTGTGCCATGAGTTTAGTTGTATTCTAAAGTGTTTGCACCCTTCTTTAAAAATGCTACATTCTGAGTAGTGGACAAAAATGGAATTTTGTGTTAAGCTCAAGAAGACAGCTATGAAAACACATGAAATGCTAAATCTTTGGAGATGATGCTGTAACAAAAAAACAGACAGTTTTCAAATGGTTTGGCAGGCTTCAACAAGGAAATAAGTCACTGGAAGACTGAAAAAGAAGTGGTCACCCATCAAAATCACAAACGATGAAAACATTGACAAAGTCCACACACTGAACTGGTGAAACAAGTGTGTATGTGCAAGAGAGGAGTACTTTGGAGGGAACTAATCATGCACACCTCTATTGTTAAATGTTTTTTATTTATGCTATCATTCATTGAACTTTTTATCACCCCTTGTATATTACATGAAGTAACTATCATTTCTAATAGCTGTTAATATTCAATAATTTATCTTTATAGAACTTTTACCACTTTATTTTACTTATTTCATAATTTAGTTTATTTCCTGATGGCTGAAAATTTAAGTAATTTTGTTTATTTACACACATATAAGCCAATCACAGAATTACATGTTGTCTATGCATTCACATGGATCAAGCTTACACTTTCTGATCAATCTCAACCAAACACTACATGCACTCTTAGGACCTCCCAGTGAATGCAAGAGTTTCAGTCTGTAGGGTATCACAGCCTGTCTGTGTGCCTGCTTTTCACTCCTACAGTTTTTGGCTGATCTCAATCAACCTTCTTGGCATGTAGGCCCAGGAAATGTCATACAGAGGGAGGGGGAGGATTAAGTCTACGTGTTTCCCATGTTATTCTGTTGATCCCTACCAAACCTGGGATGTGACACAGAGGGACTGAAACCATCAATCAACTGTAATTTTAAGGTTCTAAAAACAGGCTACTGAAAAGTCTATCAAGAATTTAAGTTTAATCACCAATGATCTGCTTCATATAGAAAGAATTACCATTATTTGTATAATAAAGTTATCATTAACAATTATAACATTAAGAGAATGAAAAAAGTTAGTTGTGCCTGTAATTATACTACCTTTAACAACATTTCCATGGTGAAAACACCAGTAAATGCATAGTCAAAGTAGTTCAGGATCCTGTTTTTTTCAGAGTCTTCTACAACCGGGTCTTCCGCTGCTAGTGAAATACTGCTGAGGGAGATGACAATCATAATAAAGAGGTCGAAGTAGCGAAGACTAACAATGTAATGAGCAGCACGTCGGATCCTAGGTGATTTACAAACCCAATACTTTTAACTGAGCATATAGTTTTTAAGTGATTAACTTTATCCACTTTCTAAAACATATTTTAGGGTTTTGTTACAACATCTAATTGATATGGCACTTTGGGTATCTTAGAATAAATTCACCTTTACAATCAAGATTTCACGGACAAAATTTTGATGTTATGAATAAGGTTTTCTTTATGCTGTTTTAATTATTTTAAGTAGTAAGTTTCTTGATTTCTGTGGTAAGTATGGTGTGCTGCATGATCAGTAACATTACTTAGTAAATTTAAAACATTCTACTTAAGTCACAGCTAACTTACAATTAAAATGTTCATTTGAAAACAAGCTGTTATAAATAAAATTACCAAATCTACACCTTCTGTGGTGTTAATGGGCACTAAAATAGATTGTTTGTTTTATGAATTTTGTGCAAAGCTACATGATGGCTATCTGAGCTGACTGTCCCTAATTTAGCAGTGTAAGACTAGAGGAAAGGCAGCTAGTCATCACCACCCACTTCCAACTCATGGGCTACACTTTTACCAATGAATAGCAAGAATGATCATCACATTATATCATACCTATAACTGAAAGGGCAAGCATGTTTGGTGAGATGGAGATTCAAACTCGCAACCCTCAGAAAATGAGTCGAGCACCCTAACCACCTGACCATGCCACCACTAAACTAGATTTCATAAATAAATTTCATGAAACGAATTTCCAGTGATCACCACATATAATAATAATATACATTTTAGACATTTGTACTTACGGATTTGTAGGTGACAAGACGAACATAGATGAGTATGGCAGCATGGGTTTAGGCCCAGTGATTTCATCATCTTTTATCTCCTCATCTTCATCTGGGGCATTCTCATCATCATCTGGAAATAATTCTCAAAATTGTTAAAATTTTAAATGGTCTTATAAAATTTATTATCTTTTAATATCAATGTTCAGACAAATTGTAGGAAATATATTATTTGATATTGCATGACATTTGTAAATATGTGACGTTTTTCAACTCACAAAAAGTATGTTCTGTGAAAATACATGGGTTCCATATGAAATGAAAATGTCATCTTAACTTAATTTTTTAGTTAAAACAGTTTTACACACTTTTTTAAAACAAACAGTTGGTTATATAATTAATTATTTTACTACACTTTGAAAATTATTATTTGTTAGCCTAGATTGTTCATCAGAGTTTTTCAGCTAGGTTTCAGAAGTTACTTGTTGGTCTTCAAAAATAGTTACTATTATGCTCTTTTGATATACTATCTATAGAAGCCCAAAACTAAATAATCTGAATGTAAACAATATACCTCTTTTTAAGTGCTAGTGCTACATGTTCCAAATAAGCTGGAAGAATGAAAAGATTCAGTCATGTTTTTTTATTAAGTTCCAGCTTGCGAAACTGAAACATTCTTTCATAAATAACTTTTATATAAAATTTTTAAAAAATAGAGAAAGGGAGTAAACAAATTACATCTTAGGAATAAATATCTCCTTAATAAATCTTTCCTCTTCTCAAAAGAAATATAAAAATATATTCACAAGCAAATTGAATGAAGGAATCAGTTACCATCTTCTGACAACTCAATGTTTTCATTCACTTGTTCTGGTTCATTGAATGATCTTTTGTCTACCTCCATATCAAGTTGTTTTTCTTGGCTACCCTTCCAATTTTTTGAGTTTTCTTTGTCACTGTAAAAAGAAAAATCGGAAACTGTCAAATGACAGCTATAAGGAGTGAGCAATAAAAAATTGTATCAATAAATAAATTACATTTATTCTAATCCTGCTTGCTCTATTACAGTATTTCTCTAAAAGAAACCAGCATCAAGCATTTGAACTTTGTTGATGGGGTTAAAAGGCTCCTTTATAATTCCCAGAGTGAGAATACTAATCAAGCTTCTCCATTAGACTCAATTACCATACTTTTCAGTGTATATAAGATGCACTTTTTTCTCCAAATAATGGGTCTTAAAACCCTCCCTCATCTTATACACCTAAGGTCAAATATTTTGTGCCTCTACTATTTTTGAAGTATTCTAAAAAATAATAAAAAATTATGCTGATGTTGAACAAATAAGTAAATGATAACTGTGAAAAATATTTTTTTCCCTGAAGATAACCTCAAAAATAGGGGTGCATCTTATACAAAGGTGAGTCTCATACACCAAAAAATACGGTACTTTTACAGCTATCCAAGGAAAGGTCTGTACTCAAAAACAAATTCCACCAGGACACCTAGCCATGGTACTTAAACAATGCATTCTAACGTTGGCCCTGCTAGTTTGAAAGTTTTGGTATAAATCAAATTCAAACACAGTGCCTTCAGGATTCTGAGGGAGGAGAAGAAAAAAAATCTTTAGTAATATATATATAATTTGTAAGCAATGCACAAAAATCCCTCCAGTAAACCTGGTGATAGGACCTTAACAGATAATGCTTTCACGTTAAGTGCTATATATATATAACACATCTAATAAGTTATACGTATTACATTGTAGAAACCATTCCAAAAGATGTCCAAAAATACTTACAATTTGAATCGTTTTAATCTTCTTTCAGAAGTATTTTGAGGAGAAGGAGGACATATGTTGACTTGAGGAGGATCTACACTCGAGCTGTTGGCGTGGAATTCAGCTATTTCCTTTTCAAGCTCTTCCTTTGTTCTCTGAAAACAAACAAAAAAAGGTCAAGAATTTTTAGTAGGTGTAATGGTAATAAAAACACTTCAGCTGAATACCAAAATGAAAAATAAAAACTATATATTATTTAAGTGTACAATGGGTGTCACAAAACTGTTAAAATATCAATACATATGATTTTCTAAATATAGCGTAACGTACTAGCCACAACCCGTAAAACATCTGTGGTAGTTTTCATGCCCTTCATTAGAATGTTTATTATTCTATTACTTTCATGCATGATAATTAAACTACATTTTGTTACAGATGGTGTTCGGTTATTAAATACTGGTGTATTTGAAAAAATTTTATGCTGTTAGACAACCAAATTCATGTAGTTGTAATTTTATATAATAAAATAACATGTAAAGTAAACAATAAAGTACTGTAATTAAATTTATAGTAATGTACAAGGTGTGAAGCACTTACAAGTATTCATTGTGTGAATGAATTGAAACAAATAAACTAAAAAAAAGGAACAATAAAACACTTTGTAAGGAAAAAAGTAAAAGTACACAAAACGAACCAAAGCTAGATTATTGCAGAGCAAATGTAAAGTTGTGTGTTCAGAAAGCGATAAGCACATGGTTTTGAATGAACTGCAGGTGCATATTTTAGCCATAAATAAGTAGAAAAAGTACATACAAATTGTATTTAGTGTAATGTTCATTTTATTTTAGGAGATTACACACAGGTTAAGTGACGTTTGTGTAAATGATCTTGCAAATTATAAAAGTAAAGTTGATATTTAAGCCAGTTGTCACAAAATATCTTTTCATTAACAGAAGTTATGATTATTCAAGTGCTGACCTCTTTATCATCTTCTGCTTCTTCTTCCTCTGCTGCTGTTAATTCTTGAGCGTTGGCCAGGTTATCAACAGCAATAGCCAGAAATACATTGAGAAGAGTATCTTTTTAGAGTTCAAGTTAAAGAACTCTTCACTGAAATATGCTCAATTTTATGAAATAATTAATACCAAAGATGTTATTTTGAAAAACCAAACATATATCTGTTACTGTTTACTATTTTGTGACATACTGATTTTCTATGCAAGAAGTAGACACAGAAAGGTTCCAAAACATTTAATATAAAACAAAAAGAGAGCACAAAATCATCATCTCCTGACCTTTGATGAATGGTAGATTTTGACGAGAGAAGTAGGGCTTAAGAACCATACCATTATGTTTCATCATTGTTATTTTTAAACATGTGAGGCTTTCAAACAGAAATTAATAGGATAGATGGTGTACCTATACTTGTGTGTAGATCTTACTTCAACCATTCAAAAGATATTATTATCACTAATTAAGACACATTTTATCTCTTACTTATTCACTTATTTTAGCTTGCTTCTACTCTAGTTTGTTTACCTTTCTTTGTTTTCTTTTATTTCTCTTGTATTTATATATTTATGCCAAAGTTCTTAAGGCTACCTGTTACCATCTCTAATTTTCAGCTACCAGCCATGATGAAAACAGCCAATCAGTAGCATTCTATCACCCATAATTTATTCTAAGGGATTGACTGTCACTCTTATAATATGCTCATAGCTTAAAATGCAGGAAATACATAGTTTGTGATAGTGTATAGATTTGAACCTAGCTTACCACATATCAAATTCACACTACCACAGGACTAACCCACAGTCATTTGTTTTTTATATATATATATATATACTAATTTTACTTTTCAACATACTGTGTGAAAAGTTATTTTAACTTATTTTGTTCATTTTCTGATGAATAGATTCACAACAAAAATTAAAGCATTGTACAAGTACAGCTTTGTGCAACTTCTGCCAAGACAGAGAATTATAATAGTACAAACAATCTATGAAGAAGTAGGAGATGCATAGCAAGGATGGGTCTGACATAGCCTTGTGGTTAGGGTACCCAACTCACAATGTATGGGTCATGTACAAGTTTGAATCCCACCAATGAACATGCCATCACCAAACTTGATCACCCTTTCAACCATAAGGGCTTTATAATGTGATGGCCAATCCCACTATTCATTGGTAAAGAGTAGTCTAAGAGTTGACAAAGGGATGGTGTTAAATTACTTCCTTCTCTCCAGTTTATCACTTCAAAGTTAGGGATTACTAGCATAGGTAGCCCTTGAGGTAACAAATATGAATATTCAGTTATATTAAAGTACCAACTCACCTTCTATCTAGAACACATTGACATTGTGTGTGTACATATGAAAATAGCACTAGCTTCCCTCAGCAGTGACACATAGCCATGACTGTTGTGAAAGATTATGTAGGCTTATGGTAATAACTAGTCACATTTGACATCACTTTGTGGTCTAACTGCTAAACAAAATACCTTCTTTGATGATGTAGTTTATGAGATATAGTTAGAAACTACTATTGCTAATTATTGTTTGTTCTGGATATTAATTTTGAAGGATTATGTTACTCTCCAGTACATTAGAATTTAAATTCTTATGATGTTTTATCCTAATTCATTTGATGTTTATTAAAATGAGTCACACTGAGATATATATTTTATCCTTTGTTAACACTTGTACCAAAGTCTGGTCAGGCATGACTTTACTAATTGTTTTTATTGTTTTTTTTTTGAAACTGGTAAAATTTGCACCTGAGTTGATTTAGAGTTGTTTGTTTGAATTTCTGTGTTTTTATTTAACAAACTGTTTTTGTTTGACCCTGGTTGCAGTGGTGTTTTGCTTTGGCCATTTACAAGGACACACCTTTAAACAAACCCCTTCACCCTATATATAATACACATCATTTGAACTTAATTAAAAGTAAGAAACTAAGAGGGCAAGCAAGAGCATTTTCACACCTATCAATTTGCTAATATGAACCACATCTACATGACACTTTACTAAAGTGTACGATTTAATTATTACCACAGCTACTTTGAGTCTTTCAGTGTTTCCTAAAACATCAACCACTTATAAATCATTCTTCATTTGTTAGGGGAAATGGAAATCTGTTTAAAATCCTTTGACACCGAAGTTACGTTCATAACATTTTAAAATGGAATTGTGATGTGTGTGTTTGTGCTTAGTATTTGTTATTATAAACGTAAGTAAGGGCAAGCAGGGTTCAGAAGTCATCGAATAAGATATTACTAAAATTTTCTAGAAGCTTATGCCAGATCTTACAGCAAGTAAAAAAAGGTCATTATGTAACTTATTTTTGAAATAAAACATTTTCATATAACATTAATAAAAAAATTAAATTCAAATTAGAATAAAAAGATGGTTAAAATAGAAGAGATTAAAATTTTCTTTACATTTCTAACAAACTTGTTTTGAAATCACATTTTTCTTCCCTCCATGTTCAGATATATTTTTTTTTACTTTTACAGTGACCACTTAAGGTATCAAATCCAGATTTTTAATACTATTGGACGTATGGACATTAGTTTACTGCTGAGCCACAAGGGGGCTAAAAGGTATGTATATACATAATATGAGGCCTGGCATGGCTAGGTGGTTAAGGTGTTCAACTCGTAATCTGAGGGTTGCGGGTTCAAATCCCCATTGCACCAAACATGTTTGCCCTTTCAGCCATGGGGGATTATAAGATGACAGTCAATTTCACTATTCATTGGTAAAAAGAGTTGGCAGTGAGTGGTGATGAATAGTTGCCTTCTCTCTAGTCTTTCACTGCTAAATTAGGGACAGCTAGCGCAGATACCCCTCGAGTAGCTTTGCATAAAATTTAAAATAAACAAACAATCAATACATAATATTATTTTTATATATGTATATTAAAGGTCAAGAATACTTAAAAACAATGAAGCATTCTAATTCATGTTAATTTTATTAACCTATTCTCATGGTTGAGCAGTTATCAAGAAAGGTTTCATAAGAAAGTAATTTTCTTTTGTCAGTCACGTATCACCAACATAATTCTTCAAAATAGGTATAAAGAAGAATTTTGTTTTAAAACATCTACTGTCATGATGTAATTCTCATTTGCTTATTAATTTTAGTTTTAGACTTACATACTATCAACTGTATCATTATCTATTTTGTTTTATACCAAACTTGATACTGACTTATCTGTCAGACTGTGCACGTATTATAATAACAATCACACTACCAACTTACACATCAGTATTTCTCTAGAATATCTAAGCATATCTTAAATTTTTACAGCTGCTTAACTCGTAAGGAATATATTTTAACTCATTTCAAATGAGTGACAAAGTAAATTAAGAAAAATATGACACCTCATAACTTGAGCACTTTTAAAAAGTAAACCTCTTTTCACCACTTGCAAACTGATGAAGAAAGGACCACCTTTTTAGAGGGTTTCATATTTTCATTTTTTAAAATAAGTTAGTCTTAACTGCAATCTAATGCTCTGACAGAGAACTGAAGCATAACACTGGTTAAACATAGGATGACTCGCAGAATGAGTGAAACTTATGTAGCTTATTTAGAAAAATCTTAGTGTTTCTCGAAGAATTTAGTTAATTTCACAGTAAGTTTTATTAGGTTAAAATGTCATATTCTAAGACATATGTAGATTCATAAATATCTTGTGTGCCAATGGTGCTAATAATAGAGAAGTATACTGTGATACAAATTTGTACTTTAATCTCTGACAGGAACTAATTTTTATTAACTATTACTCCACAACTGAATTCATATTTTTATTAACCATACTTCCCTTGTAGTTAATCAGTATTTAAAATAAAATAATCATGGTTGTATTTAGAATTACGACCCTGTAGTACTTATGATAAATTATATAGTAGATATGAAGGGAATTTGTTTGGAAGAGAAGAAAAACATTATATGAGTTATGTTGCACTTTAAAGATAGTTTAATTCCATTCTAGATTCTAAAGGATACAGTTTCCAAAGAGGACAAGAATGATAAAGTACAGACTATAGACCATCCCTCCATGGATACCCCCTTGAGATTCTATCCCTCGGTACATTACTTCATTCCAATCTTCCCCTGTTAGAATCTAAAAACAAGGAAGATAATGTGAACTGAGAGGCTTGTGAGACCTATTTATATAAAGTCATAGCTGTACATTTAGATAAAAGCACACATACATAATAATAGTTTAGTGTGCATTTGAAACAGATAAGATAAAGTTATAATATAGTGATGTTTAATAAACTCAATACATATGCTTTATTTATTTATACTATGAATGTTTATATTTCAGCCTGATTACTTAAAGAAGTGGACAAAATCAATTACAAATCCAAATAATCCATTTTACTCTCATTGTTAAACATTATTGTTTTATGTTTCTCCAACTACCTGCCAGTTCTTTCAAAAAGTTCCTATCTCAAAATTAGAATATTAGTTCCCAGTGAATAGTAAAAACCCATATCCTAACCTGCTCAAATCAATGCAGATCAAGTTACATAGTACTATATCTGGTGACAATAAATCTCTGTTATGGACCAGTAACGGTGTACATACAACAACAATACAGTCATAAATGAATATTTCAGATACAACACTAATCTTGTATGGTACATATTAGTAATAAAAGAATATTTTAGTTATAAGAATAACTTATTACCTGGAACACAGTGAGCAAGGCAATAGGAAAAGTGTTGAAATTGGCAGATGGAGTTCCATCAGGAAAATTGAAGCTGGAAAAAAATATTATTACAGCAGATAAAAAAAGGTATCAGATCTAACACCATAAAAACTGCTAAAAAGTTTAAAATTCAACTTTCTGCAATTTTTAAACAAAAATGTTTCAAAATTAATTAATTATCATTAAAATGTTTGCCATTTCCTTTTAATGGTTTGTTTTGCATTTCTGCACAAAGCTACATGAGTGCTATCTATGCTAGCTGTCCCTAGTTTAGTAATGATAGACTAAAGGAAAGGCAGCTAGTTGATGCCACTCACAATCTACACATGGGCTACTCTTTCAAAAATGAATAACTGGATTGAACAAATATCACGTTATAATTCCCCCTACATCTGAAAGAACAAGCATGTTTGGTGAAAGAGATTCAAACATGGGAGTCTCAGATTGCGAGTCAAGCTCCTTAACCACCAGGCTATGCTGGGGGTCCCTTTTTTATAATGTAATTAAATAATATATTTAAATAATTGATGTAATTCATCCATTAAATAACTTTAATGAGCATAACCATACAAGATGTTTCAGTTGATGTTTGTTATAGTTTGTCTGTACAGATGGGAAACAACCAAGCTTAAACAGCTATTGTTAAAATAAATATTGAAATTTTACTCGTTTCTTAAAACATTAATTTTTTTGCTACATATATAGATTAATTTAAGTTACATAAAATTTGATGGTAAAGTTACTATTTAAAATCAGATCATTTATTTTTCTATTAAGTTTAAATTACATTTAATCATTCAAAATATTAATTCAGTAATCCATTATTGTTAAACTGAGAATTACTGGGGGAAGTAGAAGTGAACCAGAAAAGATTTGGATTTCTTTGGCAGTGTCATGAGAAGGACCTAACTTTTAAAGAATCATGGGAATATTATGGTTTCTAAGAAATTATTCAAAGGACAGTACCAATAATAGGGGTTAAAAGAAAGAAAGTTAATTCTTTTAGGGCAATGAGCAGAATTATATTTTTTTCCACAAAAGTCTAGAGGTAAGAATTACATTTTTTGTTATCAAAAAAGTTTTTAAAGAGTTTAGCTTTAGCAATTTAATGTAAAAATAATGATTAAAAACAAAATCAAATTTCTGCATAATGTGTTACTAGAAACTTTAATTTTAACAGAACTTATAATCATAGTAATTACAATATGAATAGAACTTACGCTCCACCAAACAGTTGCATCCCTAAAAGAGCAAAGATGAGGATGAAAAGGAAGAGCAAAAATAGGAGACTAATGATTGAACGCATGCTACTGAGAAGAGAAATCACCAAGTTTCGGAGGGATGACCAGTACCTGCATTGAAATAAGAGGTCATTTTTTAAATCTACATTTTGAAGTGAAAAAATTCAGAATATACTTGAAAAAAAATACATTTAATTTAATCTGACTTAAGTTATTTGATGTTTTAGGATAATGAATCATTTGTTTTAATGGTGCAAGGCAGTGACATGGGGTAGGGTCTATAGTAGTAGAAGACTTCATATTGGAAAATTCAGTCTCCCCAATAAACTCCCCTCCTATCTGAGATATAGTATCTTAAGATGTATACGTTTTTTAAACTGTGATTCCCCATTGGCATGGAAGTATTATAGTTTGTTTTTTTCCTTTTTGAATCCCTTAACTAATTCATTACGTCCCCCCTCCAAACAGTAAATTCAACAAACCAATACTTGTACAGCACATTATAATATATATGTCTGAGATACATTTATGACACCACTAAAAAAGAACTGAAATTTATTAAAACACAATAATTTTCATAATTTCATTAGATAAAAATGAAATATCAATTTATCTAGGAGTATTAGTTTACAGTTTAAAAAATTACATTCAACTGTTTGATTTGATAACTTCCCATGGATAAATATTAAAAACAACAACTTACGTTTGAGTCATTTTTCTCTAATAGTTTAATGCATTTTCCACAATTTTTCTTTAAATAATGAATCAGTTATTTGATTTAAGACAACTGTATTTCCAAGGAATTTTGACACATATTACTAGACTGTAAATTAATTCATAAATTAATACGACAAACATCATGTGTTCTTATGTTCTTGAATGTATTTCTTTAATCGTTTTATAAATTTTTTTATGTTACTTCAAACACCTACTACAGTGAAACAGTAAGAACAACTCACTTGGTAACTTTGAATATCCTGAGCAGCCTCAACGCTCTAAGTACTGAAAACCCAAATGAGCCTTCCCTCACACTGGACCATACAACCTCAAATATACTACCTGCTATAACCTGGAATATATTTTTAACAGCTTAATTATACTTTCGAAGTAAAATACATTCTTAACTTGGGTATTCCTTCATATTCATTGCAGATAATAATAGTGTTGTATCCATATGTTTTACTGATTATAAATACTCAGTATTAAAAATGTTGTAACAATTTATATTTAGTACATTTATAAGGCAAGTTAGTAAGCTACCTTAAAAAAAGCACAAACCCATTTAAATTTCTATCTTATATCATTTTTTCACAGTTTTAAATGTTCAACAATACAGACAATGCAGCAGTGTTTTTTGCTTATAATTAAAAAACTCTGAATGTTATCAACATGATTTTAAGGTAATACAGGTGTGGCTTAATCAATAATTACCTTGCAGCCACTTTGCTATATTGGCAAGAAAAATAGCCACTAATTAACAAAATTCTCTCCAGGCACATCAAGAATACGAAATGTCAAAAACACTACTTACTACACAATCAAACCTGTTGAAGGAGGACTCGAAATAGATATGGGGTCCTAAGGCATACATTTTCATAAACATTTCAAAGATGAAGAGTCCCAAAAAAACAAACTCCGCCCAATCTGAAAAGATAACAAATGTTACTGTAGTTAATAAAAAGAGAAACTAACAATACAATACATATCTTTGAAATTTAGGATTTCAAAACAGGACTTTTATTGCCAAATTTGAAGCATTAAAGGGAAAAATTTAGAAACCAGTCATAGCTGTAATAAATGCAACTTCCTCAGAAATTTGTAGTTGTTAATCTCTAGACACAGAGTAAAACCCATTTTTAGAGGAAATATGGTTGTAAGGTGGAAAACACAATCATATTTAGTATGAATAAGAAGCTAGTAAACATGTTAAATTAATACACGTTAGCTTTATATTCATTGTAAAATTCTCTTTCATATATTTAATAATAGAGAATTAATTAATGATATTTGTATTCATTAGAAGGATTTTATTTTACAGTTCTAACATACTGAGTTTTCTTTGTGACATTTATATTTATTACATATGAGGCCTTATTTTACAGATTTCTTAGGATACTTATGTTTGTTGAATTGTTCTTTTCATACTTTTGGGAGATTAAAGAATATATTCATGTACTTTAGACATATTAAAAGTTTTAATTTTGAAACAGTTTGTAAAATCTGATTATTTAGTAGTTCATTAGGATGGATTGATAATTCAAAGAAAATACAAAGAATTATGTTGAAACCTTGTTAGCTAGCTTTGAGAACTACTAGATACAAGTCTGTACCAATTTATCCACAGTGTATTTTCTTGTATTGCATAGCTTAAAATGCTATACAATATAAAGTTAACTGAATAATACATAAAACATTCAAACACAAATTCTTGAACACAAAGTTATTATAAAATGTGTTTAGTATGAGTTGAATACACAGATTTTTCACAATTTATTAGCGAACTCCACATGATGAACATAAATCTAATAAAAAACTTGATATTAGTTAGATATCATATAATAAATATTTAAACCACAAGTTTATAATAACAGTGAAATAAATATTACTTACATAAAAAAACTGTTAGCCACTTTGGCTGGTTGTAATGTTCTACAGCTACACATACAGTGTTAAGAAACACAAGTACAATTACAACCCAATAAAACACCTGGGTCTTTACAAGGTGGCGAATAAAAAACCTGAAGAATGAAATGGAAGACACACCCCATTAATACACAGTTAAAACAAAATAAAATTAGACAATAAATCAAAACTGAAACTTTCTGGTTTGTAAAAAAAACAGTTGTTGAAACATAGTGTAAAATCACAAGAAAACCTTACCTGAAACACAGAATCTTCACCAGTCTCATATGAACTACTGATATTATGAATATTTGGGTCACCTACACAGTTTAAAAATTTACTGTAAACAATTCAGTTTTTTAAAATTAGGAAACTCCACAGATTTTGCAATGATGTAAAGGGGAGAAGTTATTTGCTTGTATTATTGTGTTTTATATCAGCTTGTTGTGGGCTATTTTATTTAAAATCTATGTAAACTTAAACATTTTAACCTTTCAATTAAACAGTTTAATTTGAGGTTTTTGTTGTTATTTTTTACATTTGTATCCTGCAAAAATTGGAATATAAATTAATATTAATACATTTGCATGTGCAGATAACACATACTGTCAATATTATTTTTTCTGGAAGATAAAATTTCATTCTAATACAAACAAACACACACTCACACATTAATTAAAATTACCTCCACATTGAAGAGTTTAATAAAAGTATAGGTTGATCTATTCATAAAGAGTTATTTTCTTCAAGAACATGAAGTATTTTGATAGTTCAAGTCTCGACAAGTCCTTTTAAACCATTATATCAATCAAGTTCTACAAGAAACACACCTGAATCTTTTTTCTGCTTGCCAAAAGGACTTACATGCCCCTTTATTCTTGACTTTCGCCTTGAGGTAGGAAGCCCGTGCAAAACCTAAATAGATTAAAATGTCAATACTATTGAACTGAAAACCAGAATATCTTTTATGTTATTTGTCTAATTACTACACTTTTATGATCAAACTGAAACTCGAAATATGTTTTAACAATGAGATGATTCATTTTATCTGTGAAAACAAAGGCTTTAACTTAAACCAACATGAATAAAGAGAGATGAATAAACATGATTTTATATATGGAAATCAGCACGTCATGTGGCAACACAGCAGTGGAGCAATATACATTAAAATTATACTTTGACATTTTGTAAGTAGGGTGATGCCATCAAAATTTATCTCTTTTGGGAAGAGTATGTAACAGCAATTTATGATGAAAATATTCATTTATTCAGGTAATAAAGATGTGTTGGATCATGGATTCAAACTTTTCAAGATAAGGATTTGCTTACAAGTAAAATTGGAAAACAAATGAATATTGATCAATATGGGGCACCAGGACTATATTTATAAATAGAAATTTGCAATAGGTTGTAGCCAAAATGCATCACAAGATGTCTAGTATGGGTATTAAAACTGTGTGGTAAGTTGCAAACTCTCTTTGTTAACCTGAAGATGACCTACAAAGGACAAAACATTGTTCTCTACTTTATTTTAATAAATGTTTTAATACCCATACCAGCTGTCTTAACATGCATTTTTACTTCAAGTGGGTTTCTCGTCATCATTGAGTTGTAGCCAAATCATGATAAGCAAAGTGTGGCTTCTTGTAAAACGTGGTAATCCATAAACACAAAAGTTAGAGGAAAAAGGATGACCATATATCCCAGACAACAGTACAGAACATAATCAAGACTGGTGCAAGAGAAAGCTTCTTAATTACATATCTCAAACAGCTAAAGAATGAAACTAGTAGTTATGCTATTTATTTCATATTAAGACAAACTAGAAAAGTTACCAGATAAAATGCCAATGAATACTTGTGTGATTGGATCATTGAAATGGATGATGAGAAATTATTGTCCACATACGCTAAGCGAAATATGGAAAAAATGCAGGGAGAAGTGGTGAATTTATGCCACAAAAAACCTTATGACAGAGCCTTTTACAATGGAAACTATGCTGCAGGGCTATTGACAAGGTGCACAGTTGCCAGAGAGAGCATGACTGGATGTTGCAATATGGACTGTAAAGACAAGGTGAGGCCTTGAAACTGTGTCAATATAATATACTCAGCCTTTGAATTAAATTTTTCACCAATGTACCCAAATTGTAGAAATTTTAACAAATTAAAACTTGGATCCGGACAAGTTTCAAGACTGTGTTATGCTGACTTTCTTTTCATAACTGATTATTTTCAAACTTGTAGACATTGTGTTAATAGCTATATAGTGATTTTAGTAAATTTAAAAGTATATCTTTTTTTTTAAATATCAAGATTTTTGTTTTGTTTGTGCAATCACTACAACAAACTGGCAGACATAAAAGTTATTGTTTATGATGGAAAAACAAGTTACATTGTAAAACAAGATAAAATACATTTCACATAAACAAGAAATAACATTTTATGTTGCTCAAAATATCTGTATCCATATGAAGCAGTCTAAACACTTTAACCATAAAAGTGCATATGCATACTACACAATGAGTTGTCAAAACTTGTTAAACCTATTTCTGCAGCAATTTAAATCCATATCCATGCTACACAATGAGTTGTCAGGACTAGTTTATTTTTTATAGTAGCTTCGACCCACATGCATCTTACACAATGATTTGTCCGGTTTGTTTTAAATTTCATGCAAAGCTACTCGAGGACTATCTGCACTAGCTATCCCTAACTTAGTAAGACTAGAGGGAAGGCAGCTAGTCATCACCACCCACCACCAACTCTTGGGCTACTCTTTTACTAATGAATAGTGGGGTTGACTCTCACATTAGAACACCCACCAGCTGAAAAGGCAAGCATGTTAGGTGTGATGGCGATTCAAACCTGCTACCCTTGGATTACGAGTCAGGCATCTTAACCACCAGGCTAAGATGGGTTGTTAAAACTTAACTTATTTTTGTAACAGTTTAGATCCACATACTACATATGTTTCATAATGAGTTGTCAGAACTTATTTCTTGTAGCAGCTTAAAACCAAAGGCATATTCCACAATAAAATATCAGAACTTGTTTAACTTATTTTTGTAACAGTTTAGATCCACACAGATATTACACAATGAATTTTCAGAACTTGTTTAAATTATTTTTGTAGCAGCAATCCAAATACATGTTACATTGTTAGAATGTGCTTAACTTACTTTTTGTAGTAGTTTAGACCCACATGCATGTTAATCATGATATACATGACGTTATCTTATTTCACTCACTGACAGTGCTCTTATCATTAAACATGTAAGTGTCTGAAAGTCTACGACTTGTAACGTAAAATTAACAAGAAAATATATTTAAATGATTTTTAGTTCTAACGGATATTATACATGGTTTATTCTACACCTTTAATTATGACAATTAGATAATATACCTTAAAACTTGGAAGAAAACATGCTGACCTAAAAATCAGAAACAAGATGGTACTATAAGAGAATAATTTCTTAAATGTGGATAAATGTTCATGTCAGTTAATAATGCTAACTAGTTCTCATTTCTCTCCTTTTAGGATAGTTTTGTTAATATGTGGCAAAAATAACAGGTATTGCTTGTGTAATCTTTGTCAATGGTATCTTGAATTCATTATATTTTTAGCTATTGGCACAAACATTCAATTTTAGCAATGTTAAGTCATGTATAATGACAGGAAAACAAAATATAAAAAATAATTTTTTTTAGAAAGGTACTATTGTAGGAAATATTAAAAATAATCCAAGGATTTTTAATGTTCAACTATGTATTATAAACATTAGTAATTTAGAAACATTAAAGAAAACAGAGTTAAAAGGCTATCAACACAAAATATCAATATCACAAAATTTAGAATTTTGAATCATTCAAAGATTCCCATAGATTAAAGTAGAAAAGAAATTATAGAACAGAAACATTATAAAATATATGTAGAAAAAGAGAGATACGACAATTGACTTTTGCAGGATACTATTCAGTTAGGAGTAAGAGTAGTGTTTTCAAGGAACATATACGAATTTATCTTACAGTTTATTGGCAAGATATCAATATGCATTTCAAAAACGTATTGAAAGAATCTCTATATTTTAAAAACAATTATCTGCACTGGATTATCGATCAACTCTTGCCAAAAACAGCTGTTATTTGCCAATGTGTTTAGAGCTACACATGACAAAGTTTACCAGCTCTATGCTGCATTAATCTTGTCTGGTACAGCTGTATTATGTTGTGTCACATGTTGATTTAAATGGTTCTTGAATCCTAAGGTTTCAAGCACATTACCCCCAAAAATATCACATGTTTTGTTAAATAAAGGCAAGCTCCCAGTTCTGTACCTTTTGGTTTACCCGTCTTTGTGGGGGCTTGTGAGGATAAAAGAGGGCGTTGTGCAAAAACCAGGAAAGAACATGCAAAAGAAGAGAAAAGGAAGAATATTAGTTAATGAAGACCAGACCAAACAAGCAAAGATAAATTCTAAATGCCACAAGTATATGTACTTTTCTGTATCATCACCATTAACATATATAAATATTTATTGAAACAAATTCCAAGTAGAAAGAAACAAAAAGATACTTTAAAACACACCAAAGTGTCTAGAAATATCACATTCACCAAGTTATCTACAGAAACACTTTAGAACTCTCGAAGAAACTAGTGAAAGCAAGACAAAATAAGAAAGAGTTAAACTTAAAATATATTCAGTTGCATAAACATAAAGAATATTCTACCAAAACAAATACAGTACAGTATTCTAAAACATTTACCTAAAATTTACTAAAGTCAAAAATCTTTCATCTATCAGTTTAACTAGATCATACTTTCCTATCTATAACAAGTCTGTATACTTTCTGAAATTAGCTATTTTTATTTCAGTTGTCTGGTCTTCTACCTATTTATCCTTATTTCTTTAAATTTATTTGCACATTTCAGTTGGTAATAATGCTACGGGGCTTTACCATCTTCGTCTATTTCCTCGTCTTCTTCATCTGTGCTTTTACTGTGCGTTGTTTTCAGTTTTTTTCGCTTGGCTGCTGCTCTGCCTCTTGCTGAAGAAAATGAATAATAAACTACACAGTCAGCTTTGGACATTATAACTTAGAATTTTAAGAATAAAAAAAAAGTTATAATCAATAATATTTATATCTGTATGTATTTATATGTGGAGAGGCATTCATTGGTTGGATAGTGTGACCTGAAATTAGGAAAAGATCAAAATTTCAAAGCACCCATTTAAAAAGTGATTACGAAATAAGAATAAAGTTTATTTGTTCTACCTCTCTCTCTACTTATTTGTTTATAAGAGAACTTCAATCTCTACCAAATAAAAAACAAATGAAAGATGTACAAACATTCCCACCTTCAATTATATGTATTTTTTCTTCTTCTGTTGTTCTTTCTTCAGCTAAGATTACCTCCTCTGTAAAATAGTAAGAGAAGTTACTTCTACATATTTCCTGTTTGAAGCTTCACATCTCAGAAAGATGAGTTTAACAGTGTGTTAAACAATGTGTTATTTATCTTTTGCTATAACATTACAAACACAAGAAGTCTTATGGGTTAACTCATTAAGAAAACACAATTTTGTCTTGGAGCATTATTGTGTTTCATCATTATCACACAATTTTACCACTTATTGAAATATTATAAGTCTTGTATGTCTTCTGTTGGAACAAAAGTGAGTTTTTATTCATTACTGCTGAATTTCTTAGCTTATAATTGAGGCACTAGAACTTTGTTCTTGTTTTTTTTGTTGAATTTCATTCAATGCTAATGCAGGACTATATCTGCACTGGCCATTTCTAATTTTGAAATTATACACTAGAGGGAAGGCAGCTAGTTGACACCACCCACTACCAAACTCAAGGTCTTGTCTGATTGAGTAATGTAATTCGACTGTTAATATTATAAATAATCCAGGACTCCAAAGTTGGATACGTGATTTTTATCTTTTGGTAACTTAGCATAAACCACAGAACTTTAGATCCAAATTGCAGCACACTAACCACTTGAATAGAAAATTTTTTCATTGCTATCAGTGAATTTCATTGTTTACTGAGACTCTACACAAGACTTACACAATAAAAATAAGTACAGTTGAAATGTTACACGTACATGAAAATTATTTATGTGGCACAAATTATAAAACAAGAAGCTAAAAGATAATATGTAATAATGAAAGGTTTTTTTTTTGGAGAAAGGCTGGGTTAAACAGTACAATATTATGCTTCAAGATGTCGTACATTTAAGTAAGTTGTTTTTCAAACTGAACTAAATGATTAGTTTGTAATTATTCTATAAATATAACAATAGAAATGTCAAGAAGCAAACTTTCTTCAGAGTTTTAAATTTTAATGTTTTACGTACATATAGAAAAGTCTATGTTGTTGTTTGTAATTAAGCACATAGCTACACGATGGGCTACCTGTGCTCTGCCCACCACGAGTGTTGAAACCCAAATTTTAGCATTGTAAATTTTGTATACATATTACTGTACCACTGGGGGATGAAAAGTCTATGCCTATAGCAGTTCATCCTATTCTGTCGGATCTTAAATTTTTAGATTTGTTTTTTCAAATGGAATCATTCTCTTCCCATCAGATTATTATTTTTATTTGGTACATAAATACTGATAGAAAAATATTATTAAAAAATTATTCTTCCTTTCATCAGATTTTCCGTTATTATTACAAATAATATATCCATCTGTAGCACATTATATTATTTCATTTTCTTTTTGCAAGTGTTATATAGTAAAGACATAATAACATAGCTGTATCAAAGAATTTGGCAAGTGTAATTTCAATTTCTTGTAAGTATTTCAATCAGTAAAGCTGTTTCGATTAGATGACATATTTCTGAACTTATGAACTCCTGGTTTGAGAATTGTCAACAGTTTTAATTTTTTTTTCCCCAATTAATGTTTTTGAATATGTAGAGATATGTCCAGCTTCATTACAAAGACTTTTGGATCACAGGATTCTCTTTCCTAACCACAACATTAACTATGTAAACAAAGGTATTGTTCCAAATTGGTTTGGAATGAGACTTTAGAGTTGCTTGTTGTTTTCCTAAGCACTCTGCTTTGTGAATTATTTTCTCTTCATGAGAAGCAATGAAGGTTCTTTTCTTCAAAACATTTTATCATTTGAATCTAATTTACTTAACAATCTTGCTATTCAAATAAACTTCTTCAAAAAGACTATGGCACATGTATACAGCTATAGGCTATCTATGATAGTATTGCAGGATCAAATGGTTGGGAATTCACTATTAATCAGATACTTAGGTCTTATTACCATGTTGCCACAATTCACATCTGTGACAAAATAGCATTGCATTAGCATACAATAATTATTCTTGTGATGTTAAAAATTAATCTTTTATGCAAATCAATTACATTTTATGTGCCATAGCTAGAAACAAATTGGACAAAGCTAAATATAATAATGTATTTAAGTGTTACTTCACCTACTTGTAAATGTGATTGTACGTTTTTATTACAAGTTACTAGTGGCAGCGATAATTTTGAAAACGTATTTTAATTTGCTAAATACATTAGAGTAAGGTCTTATAAAATATCATAATTTCCAACAGACTTTGATATAACATTTATAAGTATGATTTCAATAAAATATGAATGTAACAAAATTAATTTTTCAGTGGATAGGTGATAATACGTTCAAGTCAAATCTAACAGATTTGTGGAGATCAATATTCTCTCTTGTAATAATTTTTATACACAAAGAACAGAATGATATATACATATATTAAAGGTTGGTAAGAAATATTATGTTAAAAGTTAAAAGGTGTAACCTAAAATATTGTTAATGTATAATCCATAAAATGTTATGAATTAGTTTATACTATAAAAACATGTTATTCTGAAGTTATTCAGTGTCTCAATAAAAATCCTTTTTTTAAAAAACAATATAAGTAAAAAGCCATAAAGATGCCAACATAAAAATATTATGTAGAAACTTTATTACTGATAAATTTTTAACTAAAGCATAAATATTGATTTGTAATTAATAATTCAAAAACACTACCACTATTTCACAACATAGGTAATTTAGCTTATTTGTCTGTCAGTAACTAATACACATTCTGATTACAATGAAAGAAAATAATCTGTAAAATAATCAGTTAATATTACTCTTACACGTAATTGTAAACTGAGAGACACGTACGCTTAGTTGATTCAGCTTACTGTTTTAATAAACACATTTTACCCCACACAGCTTACCAGAGCTGTTTTAATATGTACTTCCTAGAAGTTTATTTGTTTGGTGTGATTTGTTTTGAATTTTGTGCAAAGCTACATGAGGGTTATCTGTGCTAGCCATCCCTAATTTAGCAGTGTAAGAGTAGAGGGAAGGCAGTTAGTCATTACCACCCACTGCCAACTCTCGGGCTACTCTTTTACTAATGAATAGTGGGATTGACCATCACATTATAATGCCTGCATGGCTGAAAAGGTGAACATGTTTGTCATAATAAGAATTTGAACCCATGACCCTCAGTTATGAGTTGAATTCCTTAACCACTTGGCCATGCCAGGCCCAGGTTCATTTGTTTCTGAATTATAATGAACGTAAATGTAAACAGCTAAAAGTCACATGAATTACAAATTAACAATACTCAAGTTAAACATCTTTATACAAGGAAAGAGAAAACATCAGCAAACACTTGAATTTTTAAATGTATAAGATAATTAAATAAGATAAAGGCCAATATTCTATAGACAGTAAAACTGTTCACCTGCCCTACATATCCACTCCACGTAGCCATTCAACTCCTTTTCTAATTGCTGCTGTCGTCGAAGTTTTAAATAGGCCTGTCGATTTTCTACTCTCTCTCTTTCTTTCGCAAATTCACTGTAAGCATGTTACAAATATGTATATACACACATACACGTATATTTTAATCCTAAAACTAAGCTACTACATGAAAAATTAGGTCTGATACTTTTGTATAAAAACTACATGTACATAGTATAGCTTTTATACAGTCAACCTCAGGCAATCTGTGCAAAAGATATGAAATTAAGTTACCACAAAACAAAAGATTTTAATGGAGATGTTAAGAGACATACAGGCTTATAATATTAAATGCTGTGAATGGCTAAGCACCACATATACTTATTTGAACTTCACTATTATGACACTGGCATAAAAGTTATATAGGTTATAATATCTAATATGGGAGTTAAAAATCTGAGATTAAGAACTAAAGAGTTTTTGGTAAAATGTCAGAGGCTTTAATATGGTGAAAAGTTCAGTAGCAGAAGAAAAAATAAATACAATGAGATTAATAAAAATGTGATACCACTCGCCACAACACAGTGAATTTCATTTAATATCAACTTCATTCAAAAACAAATTGAATAAGCTTTAGGTAAGTTATACAACAGGTGTACCAACATACATCTGGAATAAGGAAATTTAACTGTTGGACGAAAATGACAAGAAGTATTTAAAATAAAAGATTCTTTTGATTTTAAAGCTAAAAAATTTAATTTATCTTAAAAATGTTCTATTTGTGGAAAATTATATGTTGGAGAAAATGATAATTTGAAACTAAGAGTTAATTTATTTTAGTATCCAGTGGTCCTGGAGTTAGCTGGACCCTACTAAATTTTCAAAGGTCAAATGAAAAAAATAAAATAAGAAAGCATTTACTTTGGTTATTTCATGTATTAGTTAATATCCTTTCAAACAGGGCAAACTAACAGCCAATACAAACATGTATAAGTGGTGTCCCATGTTTATTGAAGGTAGGCTGAAATCACTTACCCGCTTAGTACACCAAGAACTAAATTAAGCATGAAAAATGACCCAAGGATGATCAGAGGCACAAAGTAGATCCAGTTGAATGTACTTCCTAATGCATCATTTGTCTGAGTAAGAAAGATGAAAACATGATGAAGACAGTTGGTGGAATTTCATACAAGGATAACAAACTACTTTATCATGAATTTTTTTTATTTTTAGAAACAGAATATCCATAGAATGTTCAGAATGTGATTTCATTCAGTTTATGAAACAAATATCATAAACAAAAGTTAGAAAATTGAATTTTAATAATTTTTCTATAATTTTAACCATTTATGATGTAAAAAGATATTCTTACTGTAGAATATTAGGTGAGTTTAGTAATAGTAAAACAACTCACAACAGAACACTAACCTGTCCAAAACACAGTAACTAACAGTACCTCTACATTTCTATCAGAAACATTGGGCTTAATAAAAATCATCTAAGATGCATAACAATTTTCATTTGACAAATAACATTTTTAATATAAAAAAACAATATGTCTGATTTCCTGAAGTTATAATTTGTAATTTAAAGGCATTGCCAAGTATTTACTTAAGAAGAAAATAATATAAGAATGTTATAAGGTATGTTTCTATATTTACACCTTACAACTTTAATGAAGAAAGTGAGGTTACTGTGAAAATTTTTCTTACCCAATATAGAATTGACGTCCACCCTTCTTGTGTGATGCACTGGAAAACAGTAAGCATGGCAAAAAAAATGTTGTCGAAACTGGTTATACCAAAGTTGGGACCTCTCCACTTTTCTAAGCAAATTGCTTCTTTTGGATCACATGTGTGTGCACCCTGAGGGGCATTTGTAGGGTCGAGAGTGTAGTAACAGGGGATTTCTTGTTCGCCTTCCTCGACTATTTCACCTGTAGTAAGCAAAGAAAAAAAATGTTACCACAGGATAACATTCTTTCAGATACTCCTGGATAATTATTAGACAAATAAAATACCTTATTAGCTCTTTCACTGCTATGTTTACTGATAAAAACTCTGGTGCCAGATTTATTTTGCATGCAAAAAATTAAAATAAAGAGCATGATTTAATATTCTGCCACTTACCCATAATTCAAGAGTGCCATTTAAGATTTCACTGAAGGAGGGAGAGATAAGATAATTGGTTATCCAAGGAATGGCTGGACACTTGGATTTTTTTTAGTTAAAATGTAATAAAAAAAATAAATAGCATATTTTGAGGGTATTTCCTAAATTATTTACATACACATATATATAATTTCCAAAATAAATAAAACTGGAAAACAAACACATTAGTAATAAAAGGTGAAGAGTTTTGAAATAATTAATTCAGTTTGTTATGTATGTAAGCTATCAAAACATCAACTCAAAAAATGAAGTCCCCATTCCAGATGTCATAAGCAGAAAATGTGAAATAAAAATAAATCAAATCAGTGTCAAAAGTTTTTATAGAGGTGAAAATAATGTTCCATCTTGATATCCAGCTGAAACTAAAAAAAACGACTTTTAGAAATTATAATTGTGATATTAACTTTTAATTCAGTTTTATGCAAAATATTCTAGCTTATTCAAGTATCTGTAACAGTAATGTATTTTTGAAACATTTTTTGTTTCCTTTGAAATGGTAGGTAAAGAAACCATGACGGTATATGAAATGTTATAAACATAAAATTTTGAATTTCTATGGGTGTAATTTATACAAATCTTTTCTCAAATTACAAAACATTTATATCGACAGAAAAATAAAAAGACTCAATCCAAACATGAATCACACTGAATTAATATCAAATAATTGACTCAAAATTCAGAACTCCTGATTTTAGCATTGTAAATCCATAGACTTACCGCTGTACTATGGAGCACAATTCAAAAATGATGTTCTACTAGTAAAAACACTATCTCAGAACATCAACATCAAACTGATATTAAAACATCCCAAAGGCAACTGTCCTTATTGCACAGGCGGTAGTTTAACAATTTAGCACAAGAAAATCAAACTGATAAAGTGAAAGCATCGAACATGGCCAACATTAGGTTGGTTATTATTTCGTTACTGGGGAATGAAATAAACAAACAAAATAGAGAAATGTTACTAAGTTAATAATTTAAATTAATTAAAGTATAATAAATTATTGTGGGATAAAAGTAAATAAACACAAAAACATGGTAGCCTTAATTTCACTATTGAACCTCATTGCAGTCAAACAAATTCACAACAAAGGTTATCTGTTATAGTTACCTGTTCTAAACATTAATTTTAGAGGCATGCTAAGGAATTTCCTAACAAAACAATTGCTTGGTTTCTTCTTTTTTTTTTGGTTTGGTTTGTTTTGAATTTTGTGCAAAGCTACACGAAGACTATCTGTGCTAGCCGTCCCTAACTGAGCTGTGTAAGAATAGCAGGAAAGCAGCTAGTCATCGCCACCCACTGCTAACTCTTGGGCTACTCTTTTATCAACAAATAGTGGGGTTGACCAACACATTATAACATCCCTGTAACGACTGTAAAGGCGAGCATGTTTAGTGTGACAGGGATTCGAATCCATGACCGTCGGATTACGAATCGAGTGCCTTAACCACCTGGCCATGCCAGGTTTCTTTTTTTTTTAATTCTACATATATCTACACATATGTGTGAACTTCATAGTTAATAAACAGTTGGATTACTAAAATTAACTTTTCCTTTTGCCCTGCTCTGAACCCACTAATGACAAAGGCATAGATATTACTTATATCATGTTGGCATTCCTGGTTTCAGTATGGTTGTTTGTTTGTTTGTTACACAATAGTCTACATGCGTCTTATCCACTGCAGGGAACTGAACCTACAGTTTATAGTTGTAAGTCCCTAACCTTATTGCTGACTTACTTAAAGACATTCCAACATACATACACACATAAATCGCATAAGCCTACAAAATGCATTGTTTTTGTTCTCTCCACTGTGGGTGTCAAATCCCGTTTTTAAGCTGTACGCCCATGATCTTATTGCTTACCCATTGGGGGACTCCAGTATAAAGCAGGTGTGGTAATAAAATCTTGTAGTAACTACACAGAACACTAGAGTACTTTATTCTCTGAAATGCCAATCAATAAAAAGTAATATCACCATAATAAGTTAATTGTGGAGGTCTCTAGAGCACTGCCAGACTTCAGATGTTTTATTAATGCAAAAGAAACTCTGTACTCTAACGGGAAAACAAAAAATACACAAAAAGACAACTATATATCAAGTTTGACATAATTACTTTAAGTTATTTAAATCAATAATTAAGGTTTAATGCAACTTTTAAGTACATTTAAGTATCGTTCCATAAGCGGGCATTTTAGAATACTTATTACAAATAAAAATATTCTAAAAAATTAGTTATTCACAGCTAGCATTTTGTTTTAATGCTAGGAAAAGTTCAGTACACATTCAGGGCATTTTTTGAAATTATTTTTTATGAATTTTATGTCACAGAGTGTATTAATATTTTGCATATAAGAACACAGCAGTTCAAGATCAAAGCAAATAATGAAACTTATTTTGTTGTTTGAAAAGCTTTGTTCTAGGTACTAGTGAAAATAATTTTTTTATTTAAAAGAAATTGTGGAAACAGTACAAAATATTGCTGTTTAACTTGCCAAATATATGTTTGTTGTAAATTTTCGCGCAAAGCTACACAAGGGCTATCTGCGCTAGCCTTCCATAATTTAGCAGTGCAAGACTAGAGGAAAGGCAGCTAGTCATCACCATCCACCGTCAACTCTTTTGGGCTACTCTTTTACCAATGAATAGCATGTTTAGTGTGATGGAGATTCGAACCCGTGACCCTCAGATTACGAGTCAAGCGCCCCCTAACCACCTGGCCATGTTGGGCCTTGTCAAATGTCACATAATTAAAAGAACAACACATTATATTAAGTGATCTTCGTTAATGTAAAATAACATAAATAACAATACTATATAACTTATGTATTTATAATTCCTGGTATAGCGATTCAATGGCCGAAAATAAACATTAAAAATTAACAATAAACAACAAGTTAACGAACCTTAACAGTGCAAAAATAATTTTTGCTACGATAACTCTCACTTACTTGTATCTTCTAAACTGTAGCATGTTTTATGTAGAGCACCATTGTAAAACTCAAGGCCAATAATAGCAAAAATGACAATAGCGAACAGCACCAAAAGGCCTATTTGGAGGAGAGGCGCCATAGCCTTGATAATAGACTTTAATACTACTTGAAGACCTGAAAAACAGTATGATACATATATGTTAATATTATTTTTAGGTGTTGTCACAAAAGTTGGATGATTCATACTCGGGTCTCTTGTAGAAACATGTTACAAAATACGTCAACTTTTATTTAGTTTATTTACTTTTCGAATTTCGGGTAAAATTACTCGAAGGCAATCTCAAACAACCATCTTAATTTAGAAGTTTGGTTTATTTTGTTCTGAATTTTGCGCAAAGTTACACGAGGACTATCACAACTAGACATCACCACCCAACGCCAACTCCTGGGTTACTCTTTTACCAACGAATAGTGGAATTGATGGAAACATTATAACGACCCAATGGCTGAGAGGGCCAGCATGTTTGGTGTGACGGGGATTCGAACCAGCGACTCTCAGATTGCGAGTCAAGAGCTCCCTACCAGGAATATAATTTAGAAGTAATAGACGAGTGGAATTACCTATATAATATAATATATAATATAGGGGAATGCCTAGATGTGTGTTTGAGCTGAGTTATCTCTAGAAAAAAAAATTTACTAAATCTGTTTTAATTGTAAACAAAGAAAATATATTCATTTCTTTTTCGCCATTTTTTCTGTCGAAACATTCGTCCGAATTACGATCATTGATACAGTTCATATAAGCATTTTATATATATATATTTCACGAGTATTTTAGCATGATATTTATTATAGGTGACTGTCAACATTGTTTATTGTACAAAACTAACACCATAACTGAAGTTTTCTCAACAAGTTTCAGTTTTTCCAAGTCAGTAAGTACTTTCACTTGCTACTGATTTGACCTGGATTAAAACAGTAATCGAGAAAGCAAAATCACTACCAAATGTTAATACGAATCATTAAAAAATAACTAAATTATTTGCCAAAGATAAATGTTAAGCCCATTCACCGCTTGTCACCGAGTTCACCATATTCGGAGAATTCCACCCTCATCAGTAACCCTGGAGAAGGATGAATCAAATAGCAAATCTGCTAAAGTTGGGTGTTGTTGTTACTTGCTTTGAATTGCTAAGCCCACGAAACCAGTTGATGAAATTAATAAAAGAGGGAGAAAATAGAACTGTCTAATATTCTAGTTATTTGTTATTCGTATCCACGAGTGACATTTATTTGTGTAGCTGATATATCCATATTCGACCACAGAACAATTTTCAATTGCCAAGCGCACAGATGCATATCAAATAACAAAATTTATATAAAAATAGCAATAACAACTATATTTCAACAATTCTGAGCTAAATTTTATGACACGTATTTGACAGAATTAGCAAAGAAAAATGACAAAGATGTTTAACTTTTATTCTTACGCGGTTCCCGCGAGATTCGCTTGCAAATAACGCACGTTTTTAGAAAATTCTTTACTCATCTCAAAGCACAGCTTTATATTTGCTAAGAACGCGTCATCATCCCTTGAGGATGTGATTATCTGTTTATTGTTTCTCTGGTGATCTTCCTTGTCTTATAATAGTTTTATTACTGCGTCCTTTTGTTTCCATTCTGTTACTAAGGAAACACACAAAAAATAGCTACAGGCGACGTTTAAATTGATTGTATAGAACACAGTATAAACTATTTAAGTCACTGTAAAGTAAATAAGAAGACGAGATCAGTATTATATGTTTTGCTGGGAAGTGACTGCTTGCAACTCCAATAGAGATGGACAAAGTAATGTAACTAACAGCCAAAGAGAAGTTTAGATGGTTTAAGAACAAACCACAGGTATGAGACTTTTATTTAGCAGTTTATTTTAACGTCTTTCTCGTCCAGGAAAATACTTATACTAAACTATATCTGTTTGAAAGTTTCGAAAATTTTGTTCCATGAAAAATATTGCGATGATTCAAATTATTTTCTTTAATTATTGAATATTATTGTTAAATTTATCGTACTAAAACAAGGCAAGTAAACAAAACACCATTTATTAAAATCAAACTACACTTTATAGATGTAAACTGAACTCCACCAGGAATATTGTTAGAAAAAAAAATGTTGTTACCTAGATTGATGAACGTAATGGTGAAGTAATTTTGAAATTTCAGATCCTAAGTCACCGAAACGTTTCTGAATTTTTAACTTTTTAACAGTTTATAACCGGAAGTAGCAACTACTGCAATTAACAAAATAGCATTTTAAAATAAATATTATACTGAATTGGACGGACAGATAAAGATAAAACGTTTTTAGTCAATAATAAGAATCTTAAAATAAAAGGAAGTTTTTATAATGTTTGTTGAAAAATGTTGATTCTGAGACTTAACCATCTAAAACTTTTAGAAAAACGAATTCAAACTGTGAGTTTTAACACCAAAGTTAGAAATTATTAGTATAACTGAAGCAAACAGGTTGTTTATTTCCACGTTTATATTTGAGAAGGATAAAGCTGAAACGGAAAACTGGTTTGATTATTTTGTAAAGAAATGGACATCAAGAGTCCCTCACTTACTTGGAATCCCAGAAACGAGCTTTAGAGGCCGAAGCACTCGTATAGCTCTGAGCGTTCTCAGATCTACTTCTAAGTTATCGGATGCATAGGAAGTAATGAACCTGTAAGAAGGGAGAGCAAAAGAACAGGGTCTAGACCTACAGGACAACTACGGTTGGTACTACAACTATATCTTACAGACTACAGGAAGTTATACAATGTAGAAGTTAAGGAAGTAGGAAGTAGAAAAGAAGGTGCTTTATCAAATATCCGACTGTTACTCATTCTTTGTTTGGACTACAGGAAGTTACACAATGTAAAAGTTAAGGAAGCAGGAAGTAGAAAAGAAGGTGCTTTATCAGAAATTCGACTGTTACTCATTCTTTGCTTGGACTACAGGAAGTTATACAATTTAAACGTTAAGGAAGTAGGAAATAAGATGCTTTATCAGAAATTCGACTGTTACTCATTCCTTACTTGGACGACAGGAAGTTATACAATGTAAACGTTAAGGAAGTAGGAAATAAGGTGCTTCATCAGAAATTCGACTGTTACTCATTCTTTGCTTGGACGACAGGAAGTTATACAATGTAAATGTTAAGGAAGTAGGAAATAAGGTGCTTCATCAGAAATTCGACTGCTACTCATTCTTTGCTTGGACGACAGGAAGTTATACAATGTAAATGTTAAGGAAGTAGGAAATAAGGTGCTTCGTCAGAAATTCGACTGTTACTCATTCTTTCTTTGGAAACGGGCAGTGCACGGCTTAGTGATTATGGTGTCACGTTGTAGATGGGGCTCACGGTTCCGTCTTTGCCATTTATGGGCGTGTTATAGAAGTGATATTTAATCCAGATATTTGGTTATGTGTAGGTATATAGACGGTGGGCGCTGTTGGTTGCTGAAACCGAAAATGGCAAGGAAACAATACTGATATATTCATGAAATTATGCTACTGGTTTCTATTAACTGAAGAACGATAAGGATTCGTGTAAATCATAATGGCATGCACAATTCATCCTGCCGCTATCTTGTAAAAATATACAGGAGCAATTATGTGTTATTATGGTCAGCGAGAAATGCACATACTCAAATTAGAAAGTTAAAGGACTTCTGGTTAGCTGTCTAAATTTTACTCTTTTATTTTCCTATAAACGTTCCCCGCAGTCTTTTTTTTTTCTTAGATGAATGAGTTTGATTTTCTGATTGCACCCTTTCCAAGGAAAGTTATTCCTATTTTATAGGTTTGGTCTCATCATAAACATTCAATTCTCTAACTCTCTAACTACAATAGGAGTAGCAGTCAAGAATTAAAAAAAATTAAATGATAGGAAAACCATCTTTGAACAGAGTAATACATTAAGTCAGAGAGTATAATAATGTATCTACTGCTTAAAAAAACAAACAGTATCATGGGTTTCCTCCACGTGGTTGGAATGAAACGAGTCATATTCTAATGAAACTAATTTTAAGTAGAAATAGTAACCAATAAAACATATATAGAGTTTAATACTTGAAATATGGTAATCGGCAATATTCTATTTTGGGTAATAAATAAATATTTTAGGTTGTTCTGTCCGCTAGTCAAATGTTTGCATGTTTTTTTGGAATTTTCCTGGTTGAAAAAAAAAAATTGTTGGAATGTTTCTGTCAGTTTTACTACCCCAAAGCATAAAAAGTAGGGTCTCTATGAAACTATGATAATCTTACATCACACTGTTTCCTTCTTTTCCACTACAAGTCTTTTTAGACGAATCTTCCTACTCGAAAGTCACTTTAATAAATTCGTATTGTTGATGTTTTAATATATTTGGGGTTAGAGAGTTCACTGTCTGTAAACTATAACATATTTCACACATGAAAGCATATTTTAGAAGTTGTCTGGAATTTTTGCTAAAGTCTATGAAATTTGAATGACACTGAAAGAAAAGTTTTTAAGTTCTATTGGAACATTCGACAGGCTCATCTGTCGATATGTTTCACCACCTATTGTCTCTTTTATCTTACTTCATAAATCTTAACACTTTTACCGGTATCATACAACTGTTAACGTAATAACTCAGTAAAAAACAACAGTGTAAAACAGAAACGAACATGAAACACTGTTTGGATGACAAGTGGTTGATCATAGTATTTATTATAAATCCCTATCTTTTTCACTCTTCAGCTTCAAGATACAAGTTAAAATTACAAAAACACATACTCAGCAATAGCTGCAATACTTACCCGGTGACGACAACTATAAAGTCCATGATATTCCAAATATTACGAAGGTATGATCCTTTATGGATTATAAACCCTAAAGCTAGAATTTTCAATAAGGCTTCTACGCAGAAAATACCAAGGAAATATGGTTCTGTTTTCTCCTGTTTAAAACAACAAGAAAAAAAATGGTGACAAATGTAAGGCTGACCTAAGAATATGACATACGAAACTTGTACACCACTGCACTTCGTTCTATTTATATGTTATAAACGTACATTGTTATTCCAGAGTCGAAATATTAAGTTGGCATACGCGGAAACTATAATTACTAAGCATATACTTTCAAGATTAGCAAGAAACGTGTATATTAATCCAAGTTTATTTTGCAAATCAGAAATGTTAACTTGATTACAAGTGGTCGTCTGTAATTTCACTCACCCTAAACTACTAGGCCAGAGGATTTGTGATTGACCCTTAATAACTTTATTCAATTAAACAGATTTGTGGTCAGAACATATGTTACGTATTTCAGTGTTTTTTCTCTATAAAAATCCAAACAACAATGAAGAATAAACATTTAAAAGCTAGATTAAAAAAACAACCATAAAAACACACCAGACTTTCCTATTTTTTGCTACTTATATTTTTATATCTTTATTTATATATTTTTGAATTTTTAGGTTTACAATATGCCTTGTCGAAATAAAATAATATCAGTATAAACTCACGAGAAAAAATCAAGAAATAAAATAATCCACTCAGCGAATGGTGCTTCTGGACATTAGTACGATATATCTATTTTGACATATAATTTAGTTTAATAAAATGTTTTGATATTGGACTTCAAAACCAAAATACTTTTTTAGTTTACATAACATTCATATTCTTCATATTTGATTATTAGAGTAAAATTTAAGTGAAAATCATAATTTAAGAACCGCATTTCATTTAAGAGAAGTATGATTGGCTAAGAAATTTAATTTCATGGAATGACAAACAATGTCAATCGTAAAATAATAATACAGTGACATCTGTACGCACATAAATATATTATACAATTTAGATTAAATACATGGAGGTGAATAGTTATGTCTGTGGACAGGTATATATTTAATTTGGATTAAATACATGTTGTTGAGTTGTAATGTCTGTGGACAGATACACATATTACACTATGTAACACAAATTTTGTTCCTGGATAGTATGTTATTTCTTAATTGCTTATGTTGTAAAAGTACAGAAAATGGCCATTATTCCCTTCAAACTTTGCTTTTGTGACCTGGATAATGAAATTTAGAAATTAATCTGTTTCTATGAAAAACGGGCAAATTTGCACATTTTCATCTACATAAGGTTTGAATAAAACAACATATGAATGAAGATTTACATGTATTTATACTAAAGTTATACACAAATGTTTAGGTGTGAACAGTTTTTTTGAGATTTGCAACTGTAATGTAAATCACTTTCACGTATCAGCCACCCAAATATAGTCTTCTATTATGTTTTCATTATATGCTCCCAGGTCACAAAAGTAAAGTTTGAAGAGAAAAATAGGTCTTTTCCATTTACTTTAGGCACAAGCAATTGGGAAATAACAGTTTCTGCCCAGGAACAAGAAAAAGTAAAAATTTTGTTACATAGTGTTACAGTATTTTTATGTTGTGTTAGCTTTCTTTTGTATGTTTATGATAACTGAATATTAAATATTTTGTTTTATATTAATAGTTTTCCTAACAGAGCCTTCAGATGACAGTACACATTTCTAAAGTATACAAAAACAAAATCTAGGAAACAGTGAGTTTATTTATTATTATCACACTTGTAATGTTTCTCTCATTACATTAATGACTCCTTTCTTATTTTATTTTTAATAATCTGTTGCATTATTCAAGACAAAGGTGAATAAACAACATCAACACATTTTTGAATGCATTAAAATTACACTGACAGATTTCTGTTTGCATTTGATTTCTCAGAACATCTAATAAACATTCATTTGCAGGTTATATCTTCAGAATTAATTTATGAAGTCCTGGCTTGTTAGTAAATTTTGATTTTTCTATGTATTTGGTAAAACTGACTAATATTTATGCTAAATACATATATTTTAGTTTACAGTAGAAGAAAAACAATTTGAAGCAGAAAAAATCAAAGATTTTTCAATAAATTCCAATAACTATTTTTATTTCTACAATTATCTTAAGAAAGCATCTCTGTAATTCTTGAAACCTTTAAATGTAAACATGAAATCTGTAGAAAAACAAGAAAAGGAATAATGAAACTGGAAAGTAAGAAAATATTAATTCTTATGCAAAAAAAACAACTTTTTACACTTCCAGTTTTTCTATAAATTTTCACCTTCTTTTGTTTAGTTTTATTGTTTGAATTCAACTTCCATTTGAAACTGATTTCAATACTAGCTTATGATAATTTTAGATTTCCATACGAGTCTCAAAAATAGAATAAAAACCTCCATAAACATAATATCTTAATCTAAACACTATGTAATTGTAATTAACTTGAAAATGACTTACTAATTTTTGAGCTAAAGGCGTTCTATCTCCTTTAGGAAGGTGCTCTTCCAGTGCCAAGACTATGCAGTTTGCAATGATTGTTAGCAGGACTGTATACTCGAAGGGAGTGAAAAATAGGTTAAGGATAAAACTGTCTTGGAAAAACACAACTATAAAACATTGTTAGAAAAAAAAAAGTTAAAATGATATTAAATATTTATTTAAGGTGTCATAGGATAAACTTTACACAATCAAGGGAGTAATTTGTTCTTACCAAAAGGCAATGCATTGGACCAAATTGAACAGCCTATATAAATCAACATAGAAATACATTTACTAGAATGAGCCAAAACAAAACATTTCTGTTTGTTTTGAATTTCGCGTAAAACTACACGAGGGCTATCTGCACTAGCCTTCCCTAATTTAGCAGTGTAACACTAGAGGGGAGGCAGTTGGTCATCATCAACCACTGCCAACTTTTGGGCCATTCTTTTACCAATGAATAGTGGGATTGACCGTCATATTACAATTCCCCATGGCTGAAAGGGAGAACCATGTTTGGTGTGACGGGAATTCGAACCTGCAACCCTCAGATTATGAGTTGAGTGCTTTAACCACTTGGTCGAGCCTGGGAGAAACATGTTTTTATTTTCAGTGCAAAACACATGACAAAACGCTAGCAGATATGAAGCTTTATTAGTGTTTGTTGATATGAGAACTGTAGTTTTGAAGAAAAGAAACTGAAGAAATCTGTTCCAACAGATAGAAATTTACATTCAGACATACTTGATGAGTGGTTAATTAATAAATTCTAAGATGATAATTAATTATTTGTGATTTATCTTTATTTCTACAAGATTTTTTTTTATTGCTGAAAATATAATTTTCAGAAAATATTTTTGTATCGGATTCTTCAAGATATAAATATAAACCTGTTACATTTCTTGTGAATTACAAAGTCTTTATCTTAACGAAAACATTTAAAAGTCTTATAAACTCGCCATATCCTAGCAACTCTATTTATTGAAAATCTAGATAATAAACACAAGTGTAAAAAAGACAAAGAAAACATACAAACGGGTTAAAACAAGTCAAAAAGCATTTTGGAAAACAGTATCAATAACAGTCAAGCGAAGCCTTATTTTAACCCTTCCCAAAAATTCAGGTTTTCCTATAACATGTATGTGGAATTTTCATTATCTTACAAGGATAATGCATGTATGTGATAATAAAAAAAGTAAAATGCTTATTTAAGGACTTGTCATTTTATACCATCCTTAAGATATGAGATAACTTTTTTTTAGATTATTTCGTGTTTGTGTTGTTATTGTCTTCATTTTCTAACATTATTTCCACTGCCTTTTTATCTTTCTATATGTTTCGTAGCAAAGCCACATCAGGCTATCTGCTGAGTCCACCGAGGTCAATCGAATCCCCGATTTTCGTGTTGTAAATCCGCAGTCTTCCCACTGTCCCACTAGAGGACGCCCTTGCTTTATTACCATCACCGATTTTATTGAATACGGTTAGGAAAGTCTCAGCTATTAAAGGTCTACTGATTCGGTTAGATTTGTTGTTGTTTTTTTATAGTTAAGCACAAGGCCACACAATGTGTAATTTATGCTGTGGCCATTACGTTTATCGAAACACGGGTTTTTAGCCTACAGACCTAAACTCGTGTTACTGAGGGGACAATTTAGTTAATTTTTTTTTAAATTCGCGCAAAGCTACACGAGGGCTATCTGCGCTAGCCACCCATAATTTAGCAGTGAAAGAGTAGAGGAAAGGCAGCTAGTCATCACCACCCACTGCTGCTCCTTTACCAACGAATAGTGGGATTGACCATAACATTATAACGCATCCACAGCTGAAAGGGCGAGAATGTTTGGTGTGACGGGGTGTCGAACCTGCGACCCTCAGAAAACGAATCGAGTGCCTTAACCACTTGGCCATGCTGGGCCAAAGTTTAAACGAACTTGAATAATCTGATTCAGATGGAAACTGGCGTATTTCCGGAGAAACATGTTTAGTTTGTAATGAACCTTCGGTAACAATTAGTAATACCAATTTAAAATTATATATATATGTTGATGTGTGATCTGTTTGTCATTACGGGTAATACTAGACAATAGTCTATCTGTGCTGTGCGAACAATTGGAACCGGACGTTTTGTTACGAACTTTTAGTTCTGTTTGTTTTGAATTTCGCGCATAGGTACACCAGGGCTATTTGCGCTAGTCGTTCTTAATTTAGTAGTGTAAAACTAGATAGAAGACAGCTGGTCCTTACCACCCGCCGCCTACTCTTTTACTAACGAATAATGGGATTGACCGAACTTTATAACGCCCCATCTTTGAAAGGGTGAGCACGTTTGATGTGATGGCGATTCGTTCCAGCGACCCTCAGATCGAGAGTCGAGCGCCCTAACCACTTGGCCATGCCGGACCTGGACATTTCGTTACCGCCATATTTTTGCTAAGACAACTTATGACCGTTACATTCTTGTTACGTTATATTTGCGATAGGCAGTTTTGTTAGAAATACTAATTGTGTGAGACGCAGTTTTGCTATAAATACTAATTGTGTGATACGCAGTTTTGCTATAAGTACTAATTGTGTGATACGTAATTTTGTTATAAGTAGTTATTTTGTGATAGGTAGTTTTTCAATATAAAATTGACTAGTGATACTAATAAAAAATAAATTTTACAATAATTTGGGGAGCCATTCAAAAAGTATATAACTCTGATTGTGAGAGGGCGTCTAGGCTTGTATGGGGGTGTCATTAACAAGGTTGCACAAAACAAATTAGAATGAAAATTATTTTTGTCTAGAAAAAAAACATTTATTTGTTAATATACTCTGAGTTGAATTCAAAACGCCTTCAATATCTCGCATTAGATAATAGTGAATCTTGCAACAAAATTCACCAATCACATAAAGAACACGGTAACGAAACCTTTTTCAATGACTTGTTTGTTTCTAAACTTCGCGCAAAGCTACACGAGAGCTGTCTGCGCTAGCTGCCCTTTATTTAGCAGTGTAAGACTAAAGGGAAGGCAGCTAGTCATCACCACCTATCGCCAACTCTTGGGCTACTCTTTTACCAACGAATAGTAAGATTGACCGTCACATTATAATACCCCCACTGCTGAAAGAGCGAGCATGTTTGGTGTGACGGGGAGGTAAGTTATATGAACGTGAGGTATTCACAAAGAAAAAAAATCTTTAAATCTCCTGAGGGCAAGTTTTATCTAAATTAAAAAAATAAAATGATAAGAAAACAAAACATTAATGATAGTCTTAAATGTCTCTCATATTATAAAATTACATTAATAACTGTCAGAAGGTTTGTTTACACTTATGCAGTTTGTTTTTAACCTGTGTCATTTTTAACACGGCTATACATGTATTCCACCAGTGAGTCACGAACATTTATGTTTCAGTTGCAAATTTCTCTTGTGCTATATAAGTCTGGGGCGCTGTGACTGTTCCTACACACATTTTGAACCTTTAAGTGTATTTATAGTTAATTTACTGTGTTGCAGACAACGTGTTAAACTATTCTACAACATAAAATTTAGGGGGCGTTGTTGTTTGTTTTTTTCTCAATAAAAAGCTACACAACAAGTTATCAGTTCTTTGTCCTCCAAGAAGAAGAAAGCATTAAACTTTAGCGTTTTAAGTCTGTAAAACTGCCTCCAACCCACCAAAAGACAGCCCAGAAGAATCTCATTTACAATGAAACTAGTTCTAAGAATTTTAAAAAGGGTTGCGAGTCGTGTGATTTCTTGCCCGTAAAGGGTTTTCATTTTCCGTACATTTGCATTCCAAGTTTAAGAAAGCAAATTTAACACATATATATTTCGTCAATACAATACCGTATTTCTCAGGGGTGTTTACCAGAGTTTGTTAAAAGAAAACTTCGAGAAGATAAAAGTTTAGTGAAGGGGAGTTTGGATTGCTACTTTCTTAACGAAACTAAACCGGACATTCTTAACTAAACCATTAAATTCTTACTTTACTAAATTTATTTAACTTTATTCAAAATCATAATTTTGCTCTGTTTTTAGATATTCTCGCTAAGTTCATATGCCTCAACCGTCCTTAAATCTGGAACTGACAGCACCCACTGCCAATTCTTGGTCATGTCAAATCAAATAGTGAGACTTAATCATCACCCATAAAACGCCTCCACAGCTCCAAAATGCGGAACGCAATTTTGTGGCAACAGGAAGGAAAATATGAACCTGGAGACTCAAAGTCCGGCATTAAAACCAGTGGGCCTCGCCTGACCTACATTTGTACTGCAACTATTCGCTGCTTGTTAGAAAGGCCTTACCAAAAGTTGGATGCTCGATTTCAGGTTTTTCTAACATCAGAATACCCAACCTAATGTGGTTCGAGTGACACTTCCAAAAGAGAACCTAAAATGCACGTTCCATAGCGCTTCTTTACGAGGTACAGGTTTTACAGACTGTACTTGTGTGGAGCACACAACACGTGCTGTCGATATGCTGTTACGTAATTATATTGACAAGGTTCATATATTTCTTGTTTGTTTGTTTTTAAAAAAACACACCAGTCTCAATGTGATGTGATGCCACATAAAGTATCGAATAAACAGCGTATTCTTGTCCTAACTACAGTATCTAAAGATATAATGACAATACCCTGAACTACATTATATAAAGATAACAGCACAAGTTCGTTCCAGTCACATTAGCTAAGCATTAATATAGAGCCATGTCCTCTTCAGAATAGAAGACAAGTTAAGAAACATTCATGGAAACTCCTATTTTGAGAAGTTCAAAATACGTAAATGGTAATATAAGCCTCTAACCTCATAATCTTTTTCTTTACAGAATGGCAACAAGCGGTGAATCAAGTCAGCTTTAAAAATCAATACCTTTGTTTTAGTATCGAATAAACTGTTTTATTTTGCATTCAATCCTTTGAAACACCAAACTCCCATTCACAGCATTGTCGAAACACTTTGGAAGTCAAATGTCAACTTACTGAAAACCAGAAACGAGTTAGTTAATACTTTCTTATCTCGCACACAAAGCTAGACCTAGCAGAAGAAACGAATCTAGGCCTAGAAGAATAAACACACCTACTGTTTAATGAAACTACACCTAGATGAAATGAAATTATGGCTTGGTACGTCAATGTAACCCTTTTAACCCAACCTGATTTCGTTAACCATTACTTCCTCTTTCAATCATACGATTAAATTAGCGGAAACATTCTCGTTTATTTTATTCAAACTAATCACTTCAGCAGTTAAAGAGACAGCTGCTACCGTGACTTCGGATATATATTGTATTAGGCCCGTATGCAGGATGTTATGGGGGTTGGGGGCATGTAACTGTTTCAAGCCAAAAAAAAATTACCGATGCTCTATCTGAATAATGTAGACCATGTAGAAAATGTTAAATACCATAAGCGGCTGTGCTGTAACTACATAAGCACAATTTTTTAGATCACATAAACACGGCCAAAATGCCTCGAGCCCCCACTTGCATATGTGCATATACAGGCATTAAAGTATGCAAACTGGCGTACGCTACACCCCCTTACAAAATATTTTATAAATACCTTCACTTATGTAAAATTCCTTGATGTACCATTTTATGAAGTTTCAAAAATCTGAAGTGTATGCGTGTACATAAACATACGTGCACATACACTTACCTAGATAGATTTACCGGTAAAAACAGAAATCCAACTTACAAAACACAATTGACAATATTGTTTTTGATACATGTTCAGTCGAATTAAACAAAAGTTAAAACTAACCGAACGTCTTTTCTGAGCTCGGCCTGGCCAAGTGGTTAAAGCACTCGACTCGTAATTTGAGGGTCGTGGATTTTAATCCTGGTCGCACCAATCATGCTCGCCCTTTCAGCTGTGGGGGCATTATATGTGACGGCCAATCCCACTATTCGTTGGTAAAAGAATAGCCCAAGAGTTGGCGGTGAGTGGTGATGACTATTTGCCTTCCCTCTGATTTTACACTGCTAAGTTAGGGGCGGCTAGCGCAGATAGCTCTCGTGAAGATTTGCGCAAAATTCGTTTGTTTATGTAAGTAAACCACTTTCAAGGAAATTAAATTCTCTTTAAGCAAAGTGCACTGTACACGTTTTGTTTACGCGGTTCTTGTGGTACGAGTTGTGTCTGCTTTTACCTTTATATGATCAATAATTTATTATTCAGTCATAATCATCAATGTAGACAAAACTCTTGCCCTTGGTTATTCGGAACTTTTCTCATAAATCAAACACCACAAATCTCACATCGTTAGAAATGTCTTTGCCCGAAGAGTCCAGATTTTATATTGAGTTTTAAATTCAAAATTAATTTAGATGTTTCAGATCGGTCAAATTTTTTAATGCATGTACATGATGGTTCAATTTCGTTGTCATGACGACTGGTTTCAAGTTTAACTCTAGTATTTTTATTTACAAAGTAGTTTACACAATTAAAACTAAATTCACGTGACATTTCCTGAAAAATGAGTAATACACTAAATATAACGTCTATGAGCTTTCTTGATTTATTTATATTTAAAATAAGCAGGTGCAGTTTGCTCAAAACAATATGCTTACAAAAAACCATACATGTTTTCTATATATGTTCAGCCGAATTAAACAAAATTTAAAACCAACTGAACGTGCATTCAGACGTTCCTGCATAATCAGCTAAGTTTGCCTTCATTACAGTTTTACATTTTCTTCACTTTGTAATAATTAACTTCGATTACATTCATAGATCGCTATAAACACATTTTAGGTATATTTGACTTTGCTACGGATTTTATTATTCGTTCTCATGAATTTATTTGTCTTAATTGACAAAACCATGTCATACGCTAAAGGATCATAACCGTTTCATACTTTGTATACTATTAAAAGTTCATTACGTTACTGTTTACTTTACACTCAGTTTCATTAAATAATGTTACGTCTACGCGAGTTTGTCTGACCACGTAAAAGGTTTTCAAGTGCACCATAATTTATCGATCTAACGCATAACACCTGCAAGAAAGCATAGCTTAAGAAGC
Organism: Tachypleus tridentatus; assembly: GCF_004210375.1. Taxonomy (NCBI): domain Eukaryota; kingdom Metazoa; phylum Arthropoda; class Merostomata; order Xiphosura; family Limulidae; genus Tachypleus; species Tachypleus tridentatus. Next base: position 47,468,051 of record NC_134826.1, on the reverse strand, counting down.
GTGCGTCGAAATGGTAGAATACAGAACATTCAAGTTAAAGGCATAAAAACTACTGCAAGTGTTCTACGGGTAGCAGAAAATGTAGTATTAATAACATGTTGTATGGATTAACTTTGGTGTAATGCTACTAAATGTTAAGAAAAAAAACCCACCCCCTTGCTAATATGTGTTTCAATGCTTGTGATAAGCTGTAAGCATCTGTAGTCAAATACTAAACTAACGCCACCTATGTTAATTGAAACAATAATAAAAACAACGTATAAATATATAATTGCTATGCACATTATTTTGAAATTTATAAGCAGTATATTTTCCCTCTGGAACAATAAGTCTCTATTGTACATAAAAAGTTAAAAATATTCAGAAGTGACGTATCTGGCTCTCTTAATTAAAAAGTAGCTTATAAATACAAAATTCATCCACTTTTTAAGCCTTCTTTTATCTTCATCAGATGCACAAAATAAACCGTGTAACGCTGGATGTATCTAAGCAGAAATTTCAAATTAGTGACATGTGAGGATCGTTTGTTTTGAATTTCGCGCAAAGCTACTCAAGGGCTATCTGTGCTAGCCGTCCCTAATTTAGCAGTGTAAGACTAGAGGGAAGGCAGCTAGTCATCACCACCCACCACCAGTTCTTGGGCTATTCTCTTACCAACGAATAGCGAGGATTAACCGTAACTTGTAACGCCCCCACGACTGAAAGGGCGAGCATGTTTGATGCGACGGGGATTCGAACTCGCGACTCTCAGATTACGAGTCGAACGCCTTAACCCACCTGGCCATGCCGAGCCGGCATGTGAGGAATACATTTTTTCATGTGCACTAGTATCAAGGTAATTTTTTGAAGGGGGAATATTTTTAGGTCATCGACCCTGTTGGATTATTAGGCCATTTTGCAATACTACCAGCTGGTTATTTAGGCTTTAGACCTATCAGCTGCTCGGGCCCATAGAGATCGCCAACGTGTTGAGACACCTCACCACAATTGAGGACGTGCGCGGCAGGAATAACGAGATGCGCAGCACGTGACTTGTTGTTGTACTGCCGCGCAACTTAGAGGGAACACTGGTTATAACTATTAGTAATATTCGCTAATGGTTCATTTTGAACTAAAGTATACTTTAGTCTAATACAAATTAGAAAGCGAGCACGTAACCATCTGACATGAAAAACTTTGCTAGTTTTTGAAGTATTTGGAAATTTATTTTACATTTTCTTTATTCACCTCAATTAGCTGGATATGGCTCAAGGGTATTAATCGGAACTTTGAAATATATATATATATTTTAATTTCGTGTAAAGATTCAGGAAAGCTATTTGCGCCAGCCTTCCCTAATTGAGCAGTGTAAGAGTACATGTAAAGCAGCTAGTCATCACTACCCATTGCCAGGTGGTTAAGGCACTCGACTCGTAATTCGAGGGTCGCGGATTCGAATCCCCGTCACATTAAATGTGCCTTCCCTCTCAGTCGTGTGGGCGTTATAATGTTTCGGTCAGTCCCACTATTCGTTGGTAAAAGAACAGCCCATGCGTTGGTAGTGATGACTAGCTGCCTTCCCTCTAGTCTAACACTGCTAAATTAGGAACGGCTAGCGCAGATAACCCTAGCTTTGATCGAAATTCAAAACAAACCAAACCATCACCAGCCACCGCCAACTTTTGAGCTACTCTTTTAACCAACGTATAGTGGGATTGATCGTTACATAATAATGCCCCCACGGTTGAAAGTACGACACGTTTGGTATGACGACTTTCGAACTCGTGATCCTGAGATTACGAGTCCAATGCCTTAACCACTTGGCCATGCCAGGCCATGTTTCTCTGACTATATAATATTGATGGAACAAGATAACTAATCAGACTAACTACTTTGGCATCAGTGATGGCAGAGAACTAAATACTCTGGAAGTTCGTGATCATATGATTCGTTTACAAGAAAACTTTCTTTCTTTCTTCACTGCTCTGCTAAATTAGGGACGGCTAGCACAGATAGCCCTCGAGTAGCTTTGTGCGAAATTCCAAAACAAACAAAACAAATTCTTTCTGCTTGTTTTTTAAACTGATTCTAAACCATTTTTACCGAAGAAATCATTTTCAATGTTTTTTGCGTGTCACTCGTTTTTAAACTATGTATTATTTTCGAACTGGAAAAAAGAAAGAGGATTCATTAAAGAAATTTCTAATAAAACATTTCACGTTAAAATATAAACCTCAGAGAAGGGTCAGACTTATCTTGAAATGAAGCTAAACTGGTTGGCCAGAAATTAGGGATTGCCAGCGCAGATAGCCCTCGTGTAGCTTTTCGCGAAATTAAAAAACAAACAAACCATGATATTGTTCTCTGAATAAAATAATTATTCACTATAAATGACTACTAGTAAATGGTTGTGGTGTTATCCACGAGATGAGTAGCAATGGAAAAAAATCACTATAAATTGGGCTAAAATAGTTATTTTATTTTAGAAGTTAAAAAATATATACGGGTACATGTAAGTGCAAGAAAATTATCTGTTAGGGACAATGTTCGTCGAGTTGATCGGTTTTTTTTTCATCTGTACAAAATATGGCAACTGCGTTCGTGTGGGTGAGAGAGATTTCCATTTTTTCCTCTTATCACATCCAAATCATTTGTTAATTGCCAAAGACTCGTACGTGACTAACCGTTTTACTAAAAGGTTTTACTATAACAGCGTGTTTGCCAAACAAGAGTCTAGAATTCATATTTAAGATGGAGAAGAGACGTAACAAGCACATACGCTTGTAGTCAAAACCTGATAACAGATGGCTCAATACACACTAACTCACTATACAGACTTGCCAAGCGTTGCTAGAGTAAAGGGAAGATGCTTTGCTGGAAGTTAGAAATCATTTAACGTAAGTATGTAAACTGTTGCCATAGCAACAGCATTTAGGCCATGACGTGCGTTGCACTGCATTGAGTCACGTGCTAATAAACGAGAGAAAATCTACCGTACGTGTAAAGCTGTATTTATTTTTGCAAGTACCATAATTTTCTCAAGTTTTAACTATTCTTATGTGTAAATTAGGGATGATAACATTCGAACAAACGTCAATATAAAAAAATAGAAATCTGTTACTGCGACCTATTTGAGAATTATTTGCAATCAGAGGAATATAAATATTAGCATACAATTAATTGTTGGCGTGTGGATGTAAGTTTCATATTACACCCAACAACGGCAAAGCAAATTAATAACGTAATTTAGGTAAATCTTTCCTCGACACACCAAACATGCTTGCCTTTTCAGCCGTGGGGGACGTTATAATGTTACAATCAATCCCACTATTCGTTGGTAAAAGAATAGTCCAAGAGTTTGCGGTGATGACTAGCTGCCTTTCCTCTAGGCTTACACTGCTCAATTAGAGACGGCTAGCGCAGATAGCCCTCGTGTAGCTTTGCACGAAATTTAAAAATAAAACATTGCATCTCCTGCCATCATATATTATATCGTAGATACTGTTTTTATTTTAAAAAATAACATTACAAATGAAAAAAATTAATTCCTCTTTAAAAATAAAAGCCATAAATAATTTGCAACAGTTCCAAACTTGATACCAGTTTTTGGTAAAAGACGAACAGCTGGTTACCTTTCGACTCAGCTCAAGTCCCAGCGTGTTATTTCACAAATTCTCTTGGATAAAAATGTATTTCACCTACACGTTCAGGTAGTTGTATTCTAATATTATCTATTTATGAACACTTCTTTTCGTTCTTTACAGCAAAAGTCTTAAGACTATGTACTGTGGTTTCTAACTTTCACCTAAGTCAGTAACATCCTGCCATCCATCATTCATACTAATGGATTACTTGTCATTACTATAAGGCACCCGCGGCTTAAACTGCGGGAAGTATTTTGTACTATTATCTGGGCTCGAATCCCGATCACCATCTCCAAAATCTAAAGTTCAACCACAGGGCTAACCATAAACCAATTCCTACATCACTGAACGTTCTAAAATCATTTGGATTCACATTTTTAAATTCAGTAACACGTTCAGGTTATTTTACTTTGTTAAAAATGAAACATTTCATGAAAGGTGTTTTGAAATATTGCAATCTTCAGTAAGTGTAACCTATGATACTAATTTATTTCTAAAATAAAAGGAAATTGTTTTATCTTGGATTCTTACTGGCAATAAATTAATACAACGTTAATCCAATTTGTTTTGTGTTTTTCACTACTAAGCCACATAGGGTTATCCATTGTGTCCTCCGCCAGGAATAGAACCCCATACTATAGCGTTGAAATATCAATAGATTATCGTTGTTGCTTATCTTATGTTTACTTATCTTGGAAGATTAAAATAGTCACCTGTTTGTGTATATAATTTTCTTATCAACACATTACTCGAATTATCGATATTTTTTTTTTACATTTTTATAGAAATATTCTAATAATCTATAAATTTAGGTAGTTATTTTCATCGCAGATTTATTCTGATCACATTTCTATATAATTGCTGTGCCGCTAGGTTACACTGACCGTCTATTTTCCTATATACTTTTTTTATACATGAATATTGTTCTGATTATAAATGTTTGAACCTAATTCATTTCATGGATAGTTGTACCGACCCACGATTTTATTTAGAGAGACTAAAAATGTATTCTAAAGACAGCTGGTATGGTTTTTTTAAACACTTTAATTAAAATAAATACAAAGCAACGTTTCTACCATTTCGCTGCAGAGGTATGTGTATCATCTGGTCAATCACCACAAGGGGTATGAATACCTTTTGGTCACTTACAGTAAGAGGTATCAGTATCTTACGGCATTCATTGTAAGAGGTACCAGTACTTTCTAGTAATTCATTGTAAGAGGTACCAGTACTTTCTAGTAATTCACTGTAAGAGGTACCAGTACTTTCTAGTAATTCATTGTAAGAGGTACCAGTACTTTCTAGTAATTCATTGTAAGAAGTACCAGTACTTTCTTGCAATTCATTGTAAGAGGTACCAGTACTTTCTAGTAATTCATTGTAAGAGGTACCAGTACTATCTAGTAATTCATTGTAAGAGGTACCAGTACTTTTTAGTAATTCACTGTAGGAGGTACCAGTACTATTTAGTCAATCACCACAAGGGGTATCAGTACCTACCGGTCAAGGTACAAGGGTTTGTACCTTGTAATCAAACTACAAGGGTTTGATTTGTTCTGAATTTCGCGCAAAGCTACACGAGGGCTATTTGCGCTAGCCGTCCCTAATTTAGCAGTATAAAACTAGAGAGAGGGAGTTTAGTCATCACCACCTACCGCCAACTCTTGAGCTACTTTTTTACCAATGAATAGTGAAATTGAAAGTCACATTATAACTCCCCCACGGCTGAAAGGGCAAGCATGTTTGATGTGACGGGAATTCGAACCCGAAATCATCGGATTACGAGTCAAGTACTTTAACCACCTGGCCATGGCGAGCCCACCACAAGGGGCATGAGTTCCTTCTGGTCACACCCGCTTCGTTACAATTAGCAGCGGAAAACGGTGAAAGATGAGAAATGTTAAATTGTTTCACGGTTATTCACAGTCTACTTCAACAACGCCATATTTCACGGTTATTCACAGTCTACTTGAACAACGCCATATTTCACGGTTTTTCACAGTCTACTTCAACAACGCCAACAGTATTAGTGGCGCAGGGGTCCGGCATGGCCAAGTGTGTTAAGGCGTTCGACTCGTAACCCGAGGGTCGCGGGTTCTAATCTCAGTGGCACCAAACATGCTCGCCCTTTTAGCCGTGGGGGCGTTATAATGTACGGTCAATCCCACTATTCATTGGTAAAAGAGTAGCCCAAGAGTTGGCGGTAGGTGGTGATGACTAGACTCCCTCTCTCTAGTCTTACACTGCTAAATTAGGGACGGCTAGCGCAGATAGCCCTCGAGTAGCTTTACGCGAATTTCAAAAACAAACAATTAGTGGCGCAGATAGCATAGTTGCTTTGCGCCATGAAACGTCAAACCAACTCAGCCCACAGTATTAGTACATTTTATTTAGCCTTTTAGAAATAACATAAAATCTGACTTAAATGGCGCTTTAATTTAGAGAGAACGTAAAACCCATATACATGTGCACGTGTTAGTCTTCAAAAGTAAGTTATGTTGCACACACGAAATTTAAGTTTGAACTACGAAAGAAACTACTTAATCACACACACACACACACACAAAACTTAGACAGCATACGAAACTAATTCTGTCATAAACACAGAAAACAACACTTCAAACTGTACACACATTTCTCCCAATGGCTTAACGGTGAGAAATGGGACTAAGGTTTTGAGTTCGAACCCTTGGAGGACGCAGCGCCACAACAAACCAAATACAGATGATCTTTAACCGTTTTTTTCATACCTTTCAAACGTACTAAAATGAAAAAGAAAACCAACTAAAAACCCCATTCGTTTATTCCTGTTTAGTCGAAAGTTCGACAAACTTATAATCGTAAAGCTTTCGTCATTCAATTTCTTCCAGTGCAGCTGAAACGTTTATAACAAATGTTCTACTTGCACCTTAATTTCCTCCATTTTCTCGTCAATACAGCTGCATTTTGTACACGGGTAACACATGTTTTTCTGTTGCCATAGCAACGGACAGGATCAGTATCATGGGAGCAGCGAGAAGATGCGTGACTTTAAAAAAACACAAGAAAATGTTCGTTAGTAGTCTATGAATTCATTTCGCTTGGAGAGTTTGGTCGTAAAAATTCGTAACAAAATATAGTAAACACAGCATCTTATGAACTGATATGAGACGAACCAGACAATGTTATAATATAATGCTATATAATGTTATATTTTGTACTATGACAATGGAGGAAGATATGAATCGACTTGACAAATTATAACTCACGTTAAAGATTGTATTTTTTTAAAGTTCAAATTATTAGGAAGAGCAAAAGTAAGAATACTCATTAAACAGAATGCTTCTATTGTGTGAGAACGTTAGTTTTATTACTTACTTATTCAGTCAAAGTTATAGATTGATTTAATCACTAACTTTACGAACTTGTGATAAAGTTTTCAATCTAACAGCATGGGAAAGAACATCACAGATTCCTTTCTAATTTACAGCTTAAAAGTAACGAGGTTTAGATTCAGAAAATAATATTTGAACAAAATTTATTAACAGAACAATTCGCACCGACGCCAGTTCACGAACGTCAGAAGAACAGTTGCTTTGAACTTACCTCAAATTCACCTTTGTTTAGTAATCGATTTACGAGATAATTTTGCAGGCTGAAATACATTAAAATATGCTTTAAAAGGTTCATTCCGATTTGAAGAACAATAATCCTCGGTTTCTGACTATTGTGATAGACAGAACGGAAAAGAACGATCAATTTAATCTTAACTTCAAATGTTAAAAATCACCCATTTTCAAGCAAGCTCGGAAAATAAGTTTTATAGGGTACAGTAAATGCGTTGGTTCAACTGTGTCCTAACTTTTACTCCAATGAATTTATATATAGTTAAATGTTGGCTATCAGTATAAGCTTTTCCAGCTCTTCGTACGCTGATTTATTACGCAAATCTTTTTCATTGGCATGCATGAGAAGGGAATATATTTATTCATTTCATCGGTATATCAAATATTGTTTAGTGATATCCATAATTTAACTGTCCAAAACAGTTTCAACACAGTCTCGTGATATTACAGTGACGATGTTTTGCATCTTCTGATTACATTCAGAGTCCAGAACTTTATTCTGCGTCATCGTCTTCACATCTAACAGTAATATATGTACAAACAAGATTTATCTACTACCACTGTAGGAGTTTCTCTCCCGTTTGTTTGTATATGGCACTCCACCTTTAACATATGTGAAGAGTTTCTGTGCTGTGAACTTCGTAGTGCGACTCATTCAGTCTTCAACAGGTTCCTGAATGGATTTGTTTGTTTGTTTAGAATCTGCGCAAAACCGTATACAATGTTTGTGTACCTGATAGACTGGATGAAACCCAGATATTCGAGGACGTCCATCATTAACTCTTGGGCTACCGTTTTCTGACCGAATAGTGATTGAAACATCAATGTTATGGTATACTCACGGCCCTAAAGTGCGTGTTATCAAGCGGAAACGGGACGTTAACCCCGAATCCACAGTCCTAGCACGCTAAACTGGATGGACCGCTTTATGTTTTAAGAATAGTCTGACAATTTTTTTTAAAAAATATTTCTTAAAATGCATGAAATGTTTTTTTTGAATGCCTATTTTTATATGTAATTAATTATCGTAAGGATGACAAATTGAAGCGAAACGACTGTCATGCAAGTGTGATGAAACATAAAAAAATATATGTTTTCGTACAGATAATACAATGTTATAATAAAACTTAAGAGAACACCCTTAATAGCGGGTCAGTCCGCCACTGCCAGCGGTGATTTCAGCTGCGGCACATCGTGGAATCGTCTCCACTAGACGCTCACAAATGTTCGTCTAAATATCGAACCAATCAAGACAATATCATCTGGGTGTAGGCAGCTCTGCACGAAATGTGTGAAGAGGTGGCCTGAGTCTGATGCGATGTTCCACAACATTACACATGAAGGGCTTAAGATCTGGGGGCTTTATTGGCAACAGGATAGAGGGAGGGAGGATTGAGGTCCTTCTTGCGTTCACAGAACCACTTTAACGTAAATCGTACAGTGGCGCTATCATTGTGGAATATGTCATTATTGCGCCGATAGATGGCGAACACTGGTGAGTGGACGTGGTCAGTAACGACGCAAATGTTCAATACAACATTAAATATATCATGCAAATTAGAGATGTCACATACTCCAAACCATGATAAACCCACAAGCGAAGTGAATGGTGGGCACGAGTCGCAAAAGGGCTCTCATCTCCACCCTGGTTTTCCAACAGTCCTGAATTAGTGATATGTCAATTACCCCACTACATCACACGCTTCCAAAGCTTAAATGCATAATATATACATTCACGGCAGCATTGTAGGTGGACTTCGCGGGTTTTTTCGTGTTATTTTTTTCCCAGACACAAGTGAGTTGTAGGTTGCTATTATTTTACTCCGATTGCTCATTTCTTGCAATTCCTGATGCGTAGTTGTCACGAAAACAGGTGTTTCTTTATTAATGCTGAAGTCAGCTGTGAACTTTTACAGAAATATCTTTTTTTTTCTCAAGTGAAATCTGTCATTTGTCCTTTCAGTTCAGCAGCTTCCCAAGGCAACCAATTAGCAGCAAGAGTCTATCATTCACTATCATTGTTAAGAACTACTGACCAGGGAAGGCAACCAATCATCATCAACAGTCCACCATTCACTATCCTTGTTAAAGACTACTGAACAAAGAAGGCAACCAATCAGTAGCAAGAATCTACCATTCACTATCCTTGTTAAGAACTACTGACCAGGGAAGGCAACCAATCAGTAGCAAGAATCTACCATTCACTATCCTTGTTAAGAACTACTGAACAAAGAAGGCAGCTGATCATCATCAACAGTATACCACTCACTATCCTTGTTAAGGACCACTGATCAGGGAAAGCAACCAATCAGCATCAGTTTACCACTCACGTTACGGTTTAGAATGTCAGTACTTTAGCGCACTTATAGTTTAAAGTGTGAGAAAAGTTTATGGTATTGCATGAATTCGAACACGTATCGACAGCTCCGAAATCCAAGGTGTATCACACAAAGCCAACCAACGTCCCACGACTTAATAAACGAATAAAACAGTTACGCAAATCGTTCTAAGGAGACTATTATCCTCTCGTACAACAACAAAAACACCTGTTGAAGAACTACGTGACATCTGCCGGACAATGCACGGAGTATTTTAAACCGTTTCTCTTTTTCTTTTCCGCAGTAAAGATCGTGTTGCTAGAGCTTGCTTGAAACTAAAAAAATTTTGATCGCATTTCAATGTCGTAGAATCCACTTGTCATACAGATTTATCAAAGCAATTTTAGTTTATGAAATGAATTAAAATGCTTAGAAAAGATGTTTATTTGGCAACCCTTGGCCCGGGCATGGCCAAGCGTGTTAAGGCGTTCGACTCGTAATCCGAGGGTCGCGGGTTCGAATCCCAGTCGCACCAAACATGCTCGCCCTTTCAGCCGTGGGGGCATTATAATGTTACGGTCAATTCCACTATTCGTTGGTGGAGTTGGCGGTGGGTGGTGATGACTAACTGCCTTCCCTCTAGTCTTACACTGGTAAATTAGGGACGGCTAGCGCAGATAGCCCTCGAGTAGTTTTGCGCGAAATTCAAAACCAATTGGCAACCCTGGTGGTGAAAAAATGCTAAAGCGCGACTGTTGAGCAAATGAGCCCTTATGTAAGCTATGAGCTCTACGTAAATAAATTGTTATTTATTTAAATCTTCTCATGGTATGATAATATATAATATAATTACAAGGAACGAGTAAAGCGTTTGTTTATTTTTGCTTTCATAAATACGTCGGACAAAACTATTTCTTCTTGTAGAATTGTTGTTTCAAATGCATCACAAAATTATCCAATGAAAAATAGTGTTGTACCTGTATCCAGTTGTTCAGTCTATACCTCCCCTATAAACAAACAACACTTTTAACCTTAAACCCGTCTGGAACATGAAAGAAATGTTTAAGCATATCTTACAATTCAGTGAATTCTTTAAATATGAAAAAGGTTTATCTTGCTTTCCAAAAATAATGGTATAAACGGTTTATAAAATTTATATGATTTTCATTGGCCCACTTGTCTGTTTGTTTGTTTTGAATTTCACGCAAACCTAAATGAAGGTTATCTACGATAGCCCTCCCTAATTTAACAGGGCTACTCAATTACCAACGAATCCTGAGATTGACTCTAACTTATAACTTCCCCCACGGCTGAAAGGGCGAGCATGTGAAGGGGATTCGAACCCGCAACACTCGGATTACGACTTGAGTGCGTTAACCACATTGTCATGCCGGGGCCCACTTGTCTAAAGTGGATTATTGATTATTAAGAGAAAACTTTTTCCTTTTCAGTTTATCTGTGTCAAAAAAAGATTCAATTTCTTAAACATGTAAACACATTGCAGTTTATTAAAACAGAGCTTGCACGTCACAAACAAAGTTTCAGTAACAATCATTTTGATACGTAATTTTTGTTTTATTAAATTATGCCGACCACTGTGATATTTATTTAAACGTTACTATCGTCTTTAGCCTAAATATATGGGCGATAATTTTAGATCAAGAAATCCATTCAACCTACGTTGTTGGTAGTCAAAAGTGGCGTAGGCTTTCTTCAAAAGTTAAGTGTAAAGTTATGGTGTACGTGACAGTGGGAATTGGAGAGAGCTAAGTTCTACGAGATAGGAACGCCCCTCATGCCAACGACGTTGAGTTGATGTATGTCTCGCGTAAACAGCCTGGTGAAAAACCTTATCAAATATCCAGCCTTCTGTTATTCAGGATGTCTGGTTTTCTGGTTTTCAACAGTTAACAGACTAAAAAAGTCATACAGTGGACATTTAATGTTAAAGTTAATGAAAGGAAACTTGAATATACTTTGAAGCACAACGAAATTTGTATTTATATATATATTTTAATAAGCACTGGATTTGTCAGGCCTACGTACATATATGACATATGATATCCAATAACTAATTTTAATTATGATATACCTGTTGTTCGTATTTTACAAAGAGAAACTTAAGTGACTGAATAACTTGAACGATGTCAGACGCCATTTTTTGCTGCTGTTGTTTTTTAAAGATTTTGGTTTGGTTTGTTTTGAATTTCGCGAAAAGCTACACGAGGGCTTTCTGCGCTAACCATCCCTAATTTAGCAATGTAAGATTAAAGGAAAGGCAGCTAGTCATCACCATCCACCGTCAGCTCTCAGGCTATACTCTTTTACCAACAAATATTGGGACTGAACGTTACATAATAATGCCTCCACGGCTAAAAGGGCGAGCATGTCTGATGTGACGGGGATATTTTTTTATGAAATGAAGATACTGATTGGCAAATCTTGACACCTGACGTTTTGCATATTTTAAGACCTTATTTTTCAAACGTATAAATAAACGCCTCCTATAAATACTTCTAACAGTCATTCTGAACATTGTTAACTAGTAAATAATAATGGTCCGAAATAACGTTGCTGAACCTACCGAAACGAAACTAAACCACTTCTAATTTTCGTAATAATTTAACAGAGTATTATAAAGTGTTTTTATATATATATATATATACACACACACACGACAGGCAATAACGTTGGTGGGTAACTTGAGTATTTGAAAAACATCCGAGTGTAATATATCAATGCACTTGTTTTTATACTTTCAGTAAACTGTTCCAGTAGTGTAGAACGTCAGAGAGAAGTCTACTTAAGTAGAGTAGGATCCTATTAAACATTATTTATAGACTAACTGAAGTACCCCTGGGCCGAAGCTATACAAGTTCATAATTAATAAAAGGTTATGTTAGAACATGAAATTTGTTTCACTTATATGCAATGCCTGTCCCGCCAAACATGCTCGCCCTTTTGGCCGTGAGGACATTATAAGGTGATAGTTAATCCCACTATTCGTTGGTTAAAAGAACAGCTCAAGCGTTGGTGGTGGGTGATTGTAACTAGCTGTCTTTGATCTAGTTTTTAAGTGCTGAATTAGGGACGGCTGGCACAGATAAGTCTTCGTGTAGATTTGTGCGAAAATCAAAATAAATCAAACACATAAGATACAAAACGTACACAAAAACTGCAAAACACAAAATGTGATAGAGAAAATTTGCATGTATCTCTGCATTGACCCTAAAAATATTTATGCTAAATTTGGTAAAGATCCACCAACAGGGAGCAAAGTAGTGGTAGAAAACGCAAAAACGCCCATAGAAAATCGTAAAATTGACAAGTTATATGCATATCCACGTAGATCCATTGAGCTTCCATATTCAATGTAGTAAAAATCCAACCATAGGAGGTGAGATAGTGGTATAAAACGTAAAACTGAAAATTTGCATGTATTCCCACATGGATCTGTTTCTTTGTTTGTTTGTTTTTGAATTTCTCGCAAAGCTACACTAATTTAGCAGTGTAACACTAGAGGGAGAAGGCAGTTAGTCATCACCATTCACCGCCAACTATTGGACTACTTGAAAATTTGCATGTATTCTCACATGGATCTGTTTCTTTGTTTGTTTGTTTTTGAATTTCTCGCAAAGCTACACTAATTTAGCAGTGTAACACTAGAGGGAGAAGGCAGTTAGTCATCACCATTCACCGCCAACTATTGGACTACTCTTTTATCAATGAATAGTGGGATTGACCGTAGAATTATAACGTCTCCACAGCTGAAAGGGCGAGCATGTTTGGTGTGACGAAGATTCGAACCCGCGACTATTGGATTACGAGTCGAGTCTTAGCGGCCTGGCTATGCCGGGAGCATGGTTCTAATCACCCTTGATACCAATTTTGATGAACATCCATCCAAACCCTACAAAGTAGTTACGTGGTCATACAACAGATAATACTATTATGTTTATAGAGATATAGAAGGTAAAGTACTCTGTATGATTGTGCTAGAGACGTATCTTTACGTTTGGTGACGTCAGAGTATAAAAGTAAAATTCGACAAATTCTGCATAGCTTGAGATACTTAATAGGCTATACTGATGAGATATACAATATCAATATTGTTGATAATATATCTGAAAAACTTGTACCACTAATGATAAGTAGGAACACTTTTATATGAATAAAACAGTTTCTCGCTACAAATAAAATCAATGGTTCACCGATTCCTGGATTTTTTGTTGTTGTTTAATATATTCCATACTGTAAAAATGTAAACATTTTCTTGCATAAATTAGCGAATCGTTGTTTTACGTTTGCTATCAGTGAGCACATTCATAGTGGATCCTTGCTAGACTATGCTGAGCGTGGCTTATTGTTTATTGTGCTGAAGTGTGGAGGTATTTCTTGGTTATCCAAAAAGACTTTTTGTTTTCGAATTTCGCGCAAAGCTACACGAGGGCTATCTTCTCTCGCTGTCGCTAATTTATCAGTGTAAGACTAGAGAGAAGGCAACTAGTCATCAGCACCCGCCGTCAACTCTTAGGCTACTCTTTTACCATCTCTTCTTCAACAAATGCTGAATTGTTCAATTATAATTATCTATCTAACTGCTACAGCCCATATTCACTAACGCTTCTTCATCAGATAAGCTATTAGCACAGATTAAAAAGGCATGTCAGTTAGTCAGCCATCTTTGAATATATACACCACTAAAGAGCGCCATGTTGATACCCTACTCAGAGACTAAAGTAGCTTTTGTATTAGCTGAATAGGTCAAAAATATATTAGATAAGCCGAGTATCTTTACAAATAACATTTAATGTTGTATGGCGTATCTAGGCAGGGAGCTTCAAATAATTAAGTTACTACGAAAGAAAAGGAAACATGGCGCTTTGGTTTACCATTTTGTCAAAAGCAAACATTTTATCAGCAACTGTTATAACTGAAACCAATATATATTGACATCAATAACCCAAAAACTTAATTTTGGTAAGAGGAGATGCTATAGTATCACGTGGTAACTCTGTTTATGGCGTCTGGTAATATTTTATTATCAAAAGAAAGTTCTCTCTCACTAGTTTAGGGCTTAGAATTGTATGTCCTACTGCTTATTCTTTACCACAATAAAACAAGGTAAGTCGATTTGTTTTGTTTGTGTGTTTCTGTTACCGCATAGCTACACAATAGGTTGTGTGAGTTCTGTCCATCACGGGAAATTAGAGCCCCGGATTCTATCATAGTAGATCGATACAGTTTGTGATGTCAATGTGCACTAAACATAAATAGCAGAATTCTTAGAGGAAGGAAATGTCTGATACCGTAACAACAATATTGCTGTTTAAAGTTTGACTGTTCTTGTTTTTTGTTGTTTTCTCGTAACGAAATTGAAACGTAATAAGAATAATAGAGTACCAGCCAAGCCTAACACTACAAAAGAGAACCAGCCAAGCCTAACACTGCAAAAGAGAACCAGCCAAGCCTAACACTGCAAAAGCGAACCAGCCAAGTCTAACACTACGAAATGTTCGAATTAAATAAAATTTTGGCTCAATTCCCAAACTAAAAAAAACTTCAAGTTTGCTTGTTTTTTTTTTAATTTACAACCACATTACTTCATCTCTATCATAATATTTTACGACAATGATAAAAGAAAGTAAGTTTCTACGTATTTTCTGGTCTTTCATTAAAATCAGACCGCGTTCCTGGTTTTGTAGAAGTTGATGATGCGCGTGCAGCCCTGCATAAAGTAACCAACCACCATTTCGTAAATACTTCTTTACGTCCTTGCACCATTTTTCCTTTCTCTCTCCAGGGCATTTTTTTTTTTCGTTTTAAATACAAAAACAGTTGCAAGAATGACGACAAGAGCACGTGCGTCGAATACACTGCACTGTGAAGCCTACTTTCGTTATTATAAATTCTATATATTTTCTACGGAATCCATGAACGAATAAAAATACTTTAGGCCAGTGGTTTTCAATTTATGACCAGTGTGCTTCCTTCGGGTGGCTCGTGGAAAGGTTGCATAATTACAAAAACGAAGCGGCAGCGTATAGCATAGATCCCACTGTGATCCACACAAATAATAAAAAATATATATCAGATGGTCCGCGAATAAAATAATTCGATAATCGTTACTTTCTGGTAGCTAGTTCCATCTGTAGCCATAAAATCATATTGGATGCTTGAAAAGAGGAAAAACATGACATAAACAAACAAAGAAACTTGTAAAGAAATCGTAGTTTCTCTGCAGACAACTATTAAAACAATAATCCACAAAAGTATCACCTAAAGTTTATTGTTGCTTATGGAAAGATAAAACAAAACGGAGTTTCTACTGAACAGAACATATTCTTGTTTATTTGTTTTTTTAATTTCGCGTAAAGCTACACGAAAACTAATTTAGTAGTGTGAGACTAAAGCGGAGGCAGCTGGTCATTACCACCCACCGCCACCGTTCAGGTTACTCTTTTACCAACGAATAGTGGGATTCACTGTGAGATTATAACGCACCCACGGCTTAAAGGGTGTGGCTGTTTGGTGCGACGAGAATTCGAACCCGCGACCCTCAGATTAGGAGTCAAGCACCCACTGACCATCTGACCATGCCGTGCCGGATATTTTCTTCTAAAATTTGTTGTTAAAATACATACCTGTCCTCTGATCACCCGAATACCGATTTGTAGCCTTACAAGTTCTCAAACTTACCTCTGGATCTACGAAGATGGAATACTTTCTAAAAAAGAAAAAAAAAAGAGAAGATAGAATCGGGGAAAACTACAAATACAAAAACAGCGAGGTTGAAATACAGTGTCCGAAAAGTCTGGAACCTGGAAGTCTACAGCTTTTCTTAATTTCAGAAACGTGACTGATTATGGCTCTGTCGGAGTGTGAAAAAGTCAAGTCACTCCTGCTGTGTTGCCAGCAAAATGTGTTTCCGAATTTCAGGCACTATGCACAAGGAAAAGATGGAACACATTCTGTGAAATTCATTAAATTGCTATGGTTACAGACTTTTTGAATACCTCGTACATTAAATTTTCAGTGAAGGGCAGTTGTTATTTTGGAACTCGTAAAACTGTTTGTTTTATGAAAACAAAACACTTACTTTCGCCAATTTCCTGATAAGATCAAATATAAAAACAGAAAACGATAATTCAGACGTTTGACATAAACTAAAAGTGCTATGTAAGACATCACTGTCATGTATGGCGGGACAAAGAGACTAATTAATTCACGTGTAATTAAGGAGACTAAAAGTAAACTCTACTTAATGGCGTAATTATTAAGACTAACACATTGAAGGAATATTGAAAACATTTTATAGAAATTAGTCCTAATGTTGGTTTTTTAAGACCTGCATACAAATTACACACAAGTTATATTAATAACTACAGAAGTTACAGAATTAATTGCGGGTGTAAAACTAAGACATTCACCATCTTTGCTGGTCAGACCAAACCCACGTTAGAAGGTTATAGGAGATCCATGTTTTTTTAAACAGTTGCCTTATTTGTACACGAATATTCAAAATGGAATAACTGACAGGAGAATGGAGAATAATTATGACAGAGTTGTTATTATAAAGTATCCTTATGGTAAGTGTACTTTATAATAACACGTTTATTTAATACATTGATTTAACATAGAAATATTCTTTGTGCTTAATTAGCTATCTATTTATTGACCAATTTGTCTGTCTGTTCACTCACACACGTACCCGTTAACGTATCCATCCCTATATCTAATATTTACAAGTAGGTCATGTCTATCGTTTAAACAAAACTGAAAACTATCTACAGCTCTACAAGTTTAAAGACCTGTATTCACCTGAATGAAGCATGCGTAGTGTTTGCGTCTTGACATTGGTTTCTTCGTGAAAAGAGCCATATAGTTACTGCTGACTTACAGGGGGATCGTACTGACTGACTGTTCAGGATATCACTTTATATTTAAGCTGATACTAACCAAATAAACAAACTGAATGTTTATGTATGAACAAGGACAACCACAGAATAGATCCCAATACGATACAAACAATTAAACAAAGAAAAATCCATTTGTTTGCTCTCAGATATTCGCACAAAGCTATTCGAGAGCTATCTGCTCCTAGCAGTCAATGGCAAAGGAAATATTTTTAGCCAATGGCAAGCTCTTGATTTGGCTATCAACCTTAGAACGTGCTCACGGCTCTAAAGCTCAAAACACGCGTGTTTTTTTTTGGAAGGGGTGAGGCGAACAATGAATCTTCGATCACGCTAATCACCGGGTCACAATTCGCCTTAAAGTTTCATTCATAAAACTGTTAAGAAAAAAACGAACATTAGTTATACGTAGTTGAAATCTGTAGTACAATTAGCAGAGTAAAAACATTTACCAAAATAAACAGAAAAGGTTTTACAGAATCCACGTTTTCTTTTAACTTAAAATACAAAAACAGAAGGTTAACAGATACTGTCTGTTGTAAGTACCACGTCAACTTCTAAATATCCCACACAGCAGTAAGTTTACAATAGTCCTGTTACTTTTCATTATTTCGTTCTTATGTTGTTTGTGTGTGTGTGGTTTTCTAACACAAAAGCCACATCGGGTTATCTGCTGAGTCCACCGAGGGAAATTGAACATTTGATTTTAGCGTTGTAAATCCGTAGACTTACCGCTGTACCAGCGGGGAACATTTATCTTGTTAACTAGTGTATTATTAGATCTTTAACATGTTGACAATTTTGCTGTTAGCTCTTTAGTTTTTTAATGTCTTAACTGATATTCTAAGTCCTCTAAAATCAATAAGTTAATCGTAACGATAACACTAAAGTCTACTCAGCACGACGGAGACACAAAACTACTATGATAATATAAGAAACTCTCAAAATAATGTACAAACTCCTACCGTTCCTTTGTATGTGCATCATATTACCGGTACTCAAAGGTCAATATACAAAATCATGAAAAAAATCTGTAAATTGAGCGCTTTCAAAAACTGGACCTTTCTTTTAATGGTACTTAGAAGAGTTTGAAAGAATTTTTTACGCCTTGAAAGCAAAACAATATTTGAAGATAAAACTTATAAAACGGTAACAAACAAGAGCTGTTCTATTGCTTCTCGTATCTTTTTTTTAACATGTTAGCAACACCTTATTAATTTTCGTATCAGTTCCGAAATGTTGTTTGTAATTATATTACTGGTTCTAAAGTCGGATTTGGTAAGTTGGTAGCTCAATCCACTTATACAGTATATCTCCTGGTGACTTAATCCATCACTGGACCAATATGTGTTATTTTATAGAACAACTGGTGATGACAGTCAATCACTGGTCTAACACCTGTTATTTTATAGAATATCTCCTGATAACTTAATCCATCACTGGAACAATATGTGTTATTTTATACAATACTTAATCCACCACTGGTCTAACACCTGTTATTTTATAGAATATCTCCTGATAACTTAATCTGCCACTAGTCTCACATGTGTCATTTTATAGATTGCCTCTTGATGACTTAATCTATTATTTGCCAAAGATGTGTTATTTTACAGAATACCTACTAGTGGTTTCATCCATCACTGGCTCAAAACATATTACTTTACAAACTATCTCCTTATGATTAATCCATCACTAGTTTAATACATTTTATGTTACAAAATGCCACCTGAGGAGTTAACCCATCACTGGTTTAACATACATTGTTTTATAGAACATTTCCTGATGATTTAATCCATCACTGATCCAATAGATGCTATTCTACAGTTATTTTTAATTCTAAATCCCCAATCTATATATATCATTGGGATCTACATGTATCAATATTTTGAGTCGGAAAGGGCTGTCTCCCGTCTCTCACAAAAGCGATCAATATTTAGTGGCACCACCTACCTATGTAACGACAGGTAACTTCACTACCACCTTACATCGGCTTTATACAACGTACTCAGACACGTATGCTGAAATTACACTGTTTGTTATCTATTTGTGATATTCGCGCAAAGTTACACAAAAGCTATCTGTGCTATCCGTCTTTAACCTTGAGCTTCTCTCGTCACACTGAATAATGGTATTTAACTATTACTTTTCAGACATACACACGGCCACTTAGGTAATGTTTAGAATACATTACTTAGTTCTTTAAGTAGTGGATCAGTCTTTAATGGATTTTAGTTGGTTATTTATTAGTGGCACAATAATCAGTTGGGTTTTAATAACTGGTCAGTCCATCAGTGACCTTACAATTAATGTTAGTTTTAACAACTGTTCAATATGACATAATTATATTTAATTCTTAGATATTAATTAGGCTTTAGAAGATGACACTTGGTAGTCGTCAGTTATTTTTAATAAGTGGTAAATGTTTGAAGATTCAAGTTCATAGTTCTTACAGGATGTTTTGCGTGTTTTAAATAAACAGTAAGTACTGGAAGTTGTTAATTCTTAGAAGACAAGTTTTAACAGCTGTTTAACTCCATACGATTATAATTATTAGTACCTGGACGATTATAGTTATTAAAATATTGGAGTAGTTTTTAGAAGATTATAGTTAGTAGGTTTTAATCTTCACAGATGGTAAGTCTCAGAAGATTTTACCAAGTTAAAACATGGAGGATTCGAGGGTTTTTTTAAATAATTGTTCAGTCCTAGAGGGTTACAGTAATTAATTGCAAAAAGAAAAAGTACTGAAAAATGGATAACAGGAATTTTCCACGCACAAACTTAATCCCTTAAGTTTCTTAAGTTAATAAAAAAAGCAAATCAAACTAAATTAATGAACTTGTTGAAAATTTACACAGACTGTTATCCAAAAGACAAGAGTAAAACCTAAAGGATTGCACGCTCTGACTTTCTTCAGTGTTCTCTTTCACTTTCAATGTCATAAACGATAAACGTTGACATTGCGTTCAGTACAAATAATCAGTGTTACCGGAGAGACATACCTGTTGAAATAGAACTGAAACCGACAATAAAAGTGCACGTTATGTGAAAGCAATGGTATTCTGAACAAGTAAATCAATCACGCTGTATTTTCCAAGATACGATTTGAAAACAAGCTACAAATAGCTGCTGATAGTGAAAAAAAATTCCAGTAATTCCGTATAGCATTTCCTTTGTTATTTCGTAAGCGCACTGACCAATGGTTCAAAACGCAAAGGAAGGTTTAAAGTTGCGTGTTTATGTTCACTTGTAAAGCAGCGACGAGAATTTGGTTTCTTTTGAATTTCGCGCAAAGCTACACGAGGGCTATCTGCGCCAGCCGTCCCTCATTTTGTTGTGTAAGACTAGAGGGAAAACAGTTAATCATCACCACCCATCGCCATCTCTTGGGCTACTCTTTGACCAACGAATAGTGGGATTGATCGTAACATTATAACGCCTCCACGGCTGAAAGGGCGAGCATGTTTGATGTGACGGGCATTCGAACCCGCAACCCTCAGATTACGAGGCGAGTGCCTTAACCACCTGGCCATGCTGGGCCTGGGAAGGGGAAAATGTCCTATTGTTTGTGTTCTTCGGCACTTCCATGAGGAAAATATTCGATTCTCAGCGTTTACTCGAGCTGCGTCTCGTGTACAGCACGAGCTTCGTTTACTACAATACATTGTCTACTGCGAACAATGATCGATAACTCATATAAATAGTTCATCTTTGAAGGTCCAACAGCTTACAAAGTACTTGCGCAAGACAAACAATTTTTAGTGACATCATAATTACAACGTTTCGGGAGGTAAGGAAGCGGTATCATACTGCAATAAAAGAAAGTCACATATACAGCAATACAAAGCTGCAGCGCTCGACCCCCGTACACAATAAAAAACAAACAACAAATAACAGAGTGATAAAAACGCTTTAACGGGAGTTAAAAATTAATTAGAGAAACGTATCTACCAATTCTTTAGAGGGAGTGAATAGAAGTTGAAAATAAATCAATTTATTTCTCCGTTTTGACCGCTATGTGAACTACACAGGAGCTAAAACTAAAATACTGTTAAAAACTACTGACACTGAAAATTACGGTTTTCGTTCGAAAGACTTTTTTCCCAATATTTTATCCACTGTTGATATCTGATACGTTACAAGCCGACTATACTTTGCTGTTGGTGTACGCTACAAACTTGTAAATAATGGCCCGGCATGGCCAAGCGCGTAAGGCGTGCGACTCGTAATCCGAGGGTCGCGGGTTCGTGCCCGCGTCGCGCTAAACATGGCTGAAAGGACAAGCATGTTTGGTGTGACGGGGATTCGAACCCGTGACCCTCAGATCACGAGTCGAGTGCCTTAACTACCTGGCCATGCCGTGCCTGCACAGAACGGATTTCTCATTTTTCACTCATGAGTGCAAATTAATCCATTTTAAAAAATGTGATCCTTTGTTTCTTTATTTTAACATTCTGTGTTTATTTAGCTCAAAGGGGGGTAAATAAGTTGAGTCTAAAGAAAAGGTTAAACACACACACAATAAAATCGACAAAACGTGTAATGTTTCTTTCTGTTTTATGCCCAGTCAGCGTGAGTTTGCTGTCGCAACTGGGCCCGGCATGGCCCAGCGTGTTAAGGCGTGCGACTCGTAATCCGCTCCAAACATGCTCGCCCTTCCAGCCGTGGGAGCGTTATATGTGACGGTCAATCCCACTATTCGTTGGTAAAAGAGTATCCCAAGAGTTGGCGGTGGGTGATGATGACTAGCTGCCTTCCCTTTAGTCTTACACTGCTAAATTAGGGACGGCTAGCACAGATAGCTCTTGAGTAGCTTTGTGCGACATTAAAAAAACAAACAAACAAACTGTCGCAATTTCCAGAATGAGGGACAACCGTGATGTTGACATTCTTTGGTACACTTTCACATGTAATTTGTAAAATTCGAACACAGTTCGCTGTAATTTGTTTATTTATTTATAGTCAAAGGAAGTTAAAAAAGGGCGGAATATCGGTCCGGCTACAAAAATAAGTGGCTTATTAATATGATAAACAACGGGTACAGTGTTACCATGTTGTGAACTACACAGTGTGATTTTCCACCTAGAATATGTTCACGTAAAGTCATTCAATTTTTACCCTAACCCTCCAGTTCGATATTGTGAAAGCATAATAATGGTAGAGAGAGGGGAGCAACTGAACACAAAACACGGTGATTAGAATTTAGTGACAAGAAACTCTCTTTAGAAGATAAAGATAAAGCGTATGTGATACCTAAGAACGACTTAAGCTTGTCGAAACGTTGTACATTTGTAATACAGTTTCTTCATTATCCTTTTAAGCCAGTTACAAACTTTATTAGCAATACGATCAGTTTTGTCGCCATCACTGATTGTTGTTCCATCTACCAGGAAGTTTGTTTATGTGTTTTGAATTTGGTACAAAGCTACACGAGGACTATCTGCGCTAGCCGTCCCTAATTTAGCAATTTAAGACAAAATGGAAGGCAGCTAGTCTCACCACTCATCGCTAACTCTTGGGCTACATTTTTACTAACGAATAGTGGGATTGACCGTAATGTTATAACGCTCCCACGTGTGAAAGGGCGATCATGTTTATTGTGACAGGGATTCGAACCCGCAATCCTCAGATTATGAGTTGAGCTCCCTGACCATTTAGCCATGCCGGGACCTACCAGTAAGTCAAATGTGTAAATAAAACTTTCAAAGGCAACAGTAACAGGAACCCTAAGACTGGGCAGTCAATGATGATTTTAGTAGCAATTACGCGGGTTAAAATGAACACATTTTTGTCAAGATAATAATCACCAAGGGAAAACCTTTTTCCAGGCATATCTTAGAAAATTGAAGCCACTTTTAGCGTACTCCAACTGGCTTATTTCCTAAAATGTTATAGAAAAAAAAGGAATGTTCAGCAGTATATTTAATTATCTTATGCATTCAACTTTAATGCGTAGTTTAGCGTACGGAATTCATCCTAGAAGCTTCAACTAATGGACAAGATGCACTTAATTATGCATCATTCTAATAATTTCGTGCATGTACATATTTTCAGAACTCGCAATAATGATAAAATAATAAGTTGTGAGATATCATTAACTGTCTGTTTTTTTTATACCAAAAACTGTGTTCTGCAAATTCGGGGAAGTTAACAATATGAGACATATTTATATGTGAGGCATCCCGTCCATTAAATTGATTACTTTGAATCTTTTACAAGGAGCTTTTTTTAAAAAAAACTTTTCTCATTTATTTAACTGAATTGGTTTTGATGTTTCGAGAAACAAGTATTAATTAATTATATAATGTGATGTACTGTACACACACACGAACACATTAAAAATCATTCAAAACGAGAAAACGAAGTCTTTACTTCTGACTATTTCTAGTATCCTTGCATATTCATCAATTAGAATAATAAACAAAAAAATACACTTCGAATACGTTTTCGTCATACTTTAATAAACTTGTATATATTTATTTATTTATTGAAAATATATGAACAAAAAAGGTAAGCAAGTACCTGAAGAAGAGTTTTTCGAACAACCGATTCATAATAGTTTTTTCTGTTTCATTATAATCAGTGACGAAAGTAAGAAGTAATGTCAGTGATAGAAACATGTGCCTTTGTTTCTGAAAAACTTCCTGTCGGTCACATGCTACACCTAATTTTCAAAGTATATGTATGTGTTTGTAATTAAACATAAAGCGACACAACGGGCTATCTGTGCTCTGCCTATTACGGGTATCGAAACCTGGATTCTAACGTTGTAAATCCGCAGATATACCGCTGTGCCACTGGGGGCGTCTGTGTGCGTGTATTTATGCGTTGCGATTTGTTCCACGGGGGGCGTGTGTTTGTGCGTGTGTATTTATGGGTTGTGATTTGTGCCACTGGGGGCGTGTGTGCGTGTATTTATGGGTTGTGATTTGTGCCACTGGGGGACGTGTATGTGTGTGTGTATTTATGGGTTGCGATTTGTGCCACTGGGGCGCGCGTGTGTGTGTGTATTTATGGGTTGTGATTTGTGCCACTAGGGGACGTGTGTGTGTGTATTTATGGGTTGTGATTTGTGCAACTTAATTCCGCTTCTCTCAGTCCTGAATTAATCGGCATGCAATTAATTAATTAGGGTAGTTCTACTAATTAGTGTGTTTGTTTCAACAAAGCACACAAATAATTAATCAGAAGAGCAAATTATCGGATTAAGTTGATTTTATATTACAGCGAATATTTTACGTGCAGTGTATCTTCATTACTACTAGTAACGTAAATAAATATAAAAAAACTAATAATCAGAGTTTATAAAGTATTTTTAATATTTTTGAATCTTAAAATATCTAAAAAATTATCGTGTCTATGGAAAACACTAACTTACCACTGCCAGTTCAAACTAGAAACTATAATAACAATGACATCCTATGGAACACACAAAATCCAACAACGTTAGACCTCTCGTATGAAATTATGTGATACTTGATATACACAAAAGACGTTAGGTTTGGCATAGCCAGGTGGAATGGGTGCTCCAATCGTAATCTGATGGTCACGGGTTCGAAATCACAGTCAAACCAAACATACTCGCCCTTTCAGTCGTGGGGGCGTTATAATGTTACAGTCAATCTTACTATTAGTTGGATAAAAGAGTAGTCCACTAGCTGACAGTGGATGATGGTGACTAGTTGTCTTCCTTCTCGTCTTACACTGCTAAATTAGGGACGGCTAGCGCAAATAGCTCTCGTGTAGCATTGTGCAAAATTCAAAAATCAAAACCAAACCAAAAGACGTTACGGGATACTAAACACCGAATCTGTAAATGGCATCATTTTAATATTAACTAAACTACTTTAAGCACATGTAAAAACTAACGAAGTTTATTCACACCTCAGTCATGTTTTGTTTTGGAGAGTTGGAAAACTGAATACGATTTTCTTTCCATTACAATTAGCGTAAGTTTCCCCCTTTAGTTATCTATCCACTAGAGATCATTCGAAGATTTGAGGGATTTATATCTAGATGTTAACATCTGGTGCGAAACAAAATATCGATACCCTTAAAATTGTAATATTTGAAGACTTACCCTGGAATACAACCAGACCATGTTTATCGACACACCTACTGTACTCTAATTCTTACAGTCACAGCGGTCACCATATTAATATTATTCCTTCTCCCTGTCTCTCAAAGAAAACCCCTGAAGTCAGCAACTTCGACTTCTTTAGTATTAGCACAAATAAATCACCAGATACACATGCAGTAAATAAATAACCATATAAAAATCAACCATTTATCTAACCATCCTTTCTTATTTCTGCAATAGATAAATAAATAAAAAAGAATATATAGAACGAACTTTCGAATCCAGTTTGTGTTCGTTGAGAAATACTGTAATAAATTAAGCTATCGGAGGATTGACATAGCTCACACCATCGAAACCAGCATCGTAAGTACCCTATGGCCAGATGGTTAAGGCGCTCGACTCGTAATCTGAGGGTGGCGAGTTCGAATCCCCGTCGCACCAAACATGCTCGTCCTTTCAGATGTGGGGCGGTATAGTATTGCAGTCAATCCCACTATTCGTTGGTAAAAGAGCAGCCCAAGGGTTGGTAGGGGGTGGTGATGACTAGCTGCCTTCCCTCTATCTTACACTGCTAAATTAGGGACGGCTAGCGCAGATAGCCCTCGTGTAGCTTTAAGCAAAATTCCGAACAAACCATTTTCTATCGGTTTCTTAAGTTATCATTTGAACTTCCAACAATCAACTACACTACCTCTGCGCTTCCCACGTCCCTATGTGTTTTTGTGGTCTACGTTACTCTACGTATTATACTGTCACGTCCTGTCTTGCAAATATCTCTCGTGTAGCTTTGTGCGAAATTCAAAAACAAACTAACATTGTAAAATGTTAAGCCACCTGCTTGCAAACAAGCCTGCACATAGTTTTAAATTTAATCCATTTAGAAAAAAATTGATAAGGACACTAGATAAGAAAAGACTGACCCATGTATTTAAATGTATTTAAAATACATTCACGTGAATGCCTAAAGATCTTTGTCTGAACAAGTACCCTAAATGTAAATTCTCCAAGCCACATGGAAACATCTTACAATATTGATGTATAACTCAATGAGAAACTGTCAACTAAAAGTTGTCTGAAGTTCCGTTGTTTCTGCCATAACTGCCACATGATGTTTACAATACCAAGAAGTAACAAGTAGTTTGTTAACCGAACAGATATAGAAAAGTAAACACAAAGCAATGATATGCCAATGAGAAAAAGGCAGTCAAATAAATAAAAAGAAATTCATACGACTGACGTATTTGCTTCAGACTGAAGCAAATAAAATAAAAATATTGAGAATTATAGAGAAAAAAGGAGGTAATACACCGAGGTAGATAAAATGGACAAAGTATGCAAAATGTGCGAATCAAACGTTTTTATAAAAAAGCATTGTCAAACAGGAAAGACAGTTGTACAGGGGACTCCGCGCACCCATAAGGATTAAGATACAAGTTTCACAGGAAACTACAGAACGGCAATAAGAAAAAAGATGACAAAAAATTGAAAACTTACAGACATTGTAGTAGTGGTACTTGTTTGCAAAACATAGTAACTATGAAGACAGATGTACACAAATCAAAAATACATATACAGCTAGTTCCACAAGATATTTATTTATCGTGTGATCTACAAATAAGTTGAGTTGCTTATCACGATTCGCGTTACTATCCCAACAGTAAACCAAAACCAACACACAATATTCTAAAATACATCAAACTGAAAAGAGGTTACTAAACTCGTATTATACTAAAACACCAGAGAAAATTCTAAAATAGATTAAATTAAGAACAAGTTACCAGCACCATAATATTTACAAATACATACACAAAATTCTAAAATAAATTATATCAAGAACAAGGTACCAGCACCATAATATTTACAAATACATACACAAACTTCTAAAATAAATTAAATTAAGAACAAGTTATCAGCACCATAATATTTACAAATACATACACAAAATTCTAAAATAAATTAGATTAAGAACAAGGTACCAGCACCATAATATTTACAAATACATACACAAACTTCTAAAATAAATTAGATTAAGAACAAGTTACCAGCACCATAATATTTACAAATACCTACACAAAATTCTAAAATAGATTAAATTAAGAACAAGTTATCAGCACCATAATATTTACAAATACCTACACAAAATTCTAAAATAGATTAAATTAAGAACAAGTTATCAGCACCATAATATTTACAACTACATACACAAAATTCTAAAATAGATTAAATTAAGAACAAGTTATCAGCACCATAATATTTACAACTACATACACAAAATTCTAAAATAGATTAAATTAAGAACAAGTTATCAGCACCATAATATTTACAACTACATACACAAAATTCTAAAATAGATTAAATTAAGAACAAGTTATCAGCACCATAATATTTACAACTACATACACAAAATTCTAAAATAGATTAAATTAAGAACAAGTTACCAGCACCATAATATTTACAAATACATACACAAAATTCTAAAATAAATTAAATTAAGAACAAGGTACCAGCACCATAATATTTACAAATACATACACAAACTTCTAAAATAAATTAGATTAAGAACAAGTTACCAGCACCATAATATTTACAAATACATACACAAAATTCTAAAATAAATTAGATTAAGAACAAGGTACCAGCACCATAATATTTACAAATACATACACAAACTTCTAAAATAAATTAGATTAAGAACAAGTTACCAGCACCATAATATTTACAAATACATACACAAAATTCTAAAATAAATTAAATTAAGAACAAGTTATCAGCACCATAATATTTACAAATACATACACAAAATTCTAAAATAAATTAGATTAAGAACAAGGTACCAGCACCATAATATTTACAAATACATACACAAACTTCTAAAATAAATTAGATTAAGAACAAGTTACCAGCACCATAATATTTACAAATACATACACAAACTTCTAAAATAAATTAGATTAAGAACAAGGTACCAGCACCATAATATTTACAAATACATACACAAACTTTTAAAATAAATTAAATTAAGAACAAGTTATCAGCACCATAATATTTACAAATACATACACAAAATTCTAAAATAAATTAGATTAAGAACAAGTTACCAGCACCATAATATTTACAAATACATACACAAACTTCTAAAATAAATTAGATTAAGAACAAGTTACCAGCACCATAATATTTACAAATACCTACACAAAATTCTAAAATAAATTAGATTAAGAACAAGGTACCAGCACCATAATATTTACAAATACATACACAAACTTCTAAAATAAATTAGATTAAGAACAAGTTACCAGCACCATAATATTTACAAATACATACACAAAATTCTAAAATAAATTAAATTAAGAACAAGTTATCAGCACCATAATATTTACAAATACCTACACAAAATTCTAAAATAGATTAAATTAAGAACAAGTTATCAGCACCATAATATTTACAACTACATACACAAAATTCTAAAATAGATTAAATTAAGAACAAGTTATCAGCACCATAATATTTACAACTACATACACAAAATTCTAAAATAGATTAAATTAAGAACAAGTTATCAGCACCATAATATTTACAACTACATACACAAAATTCTAAAATAGATTAAATTAAGAACAAGTTATCAGCACCATAATATTTACAACTACATACACAAAATTCTAAAATAGATTAAATTAAGAACAAGTTACCAGCACCATAATATTTACAAATACATACACAAAATTCTAAAATAAATTAAATTAAGAACAAGGTACCAGCACCATAATATTTACAAATACATACACAAACTTCTAAAATAAATTAGATTAAGAACAAGTTACCAGCACCATAATATTTACAAATACATACACAAAATTCTAAAATAAATTAGATTAAGAACAAGGTACCAGCACCATAATATTTACAAATACATACACAAACTTCTAAAATAAATTAGATTAAGAACAAGTTACCAGCACCATAATATTTACAAATACATACACAAAATTCTAAAATAAATTAGATTAAGAACAAGGTACCAGCACCATAATATTTACAAATACATACACAAACTTCTAAAATAAATTAGATTAAGAACAAGTTACCAGCACCATAATATTTACAAATACATACACAAAATTCTAAAATAAATTAGATTAAGAACAAGGTACCAGCACCATAATATTTACAAATACATACACAAACTTCTAAAATAAATTAGATTAAGAACAAGTTACCAGCACCATAATATTTACAAATACATACACAAAATTCTAAAATAGATTAAATTAAGAACAAGTTATCAGCACCATAATATTTACAACTACATACACAAAATTCTAAAATAGATTAAATTAAGAACAAGTTATCAGCACCATAATATTTACAACTACATACACAAAATTCTAAAATAAATTATATCAAGAACAAGGTACCAGCACCATAATGTTCACAAACACATACAGAAAATTCTAAAATAAATTATACTATGAATAAGTTACTAGCACTACTTTAATATTCAGAAACATACATACAGATTATTTCTAACTTATATTTATTGGAGAACAAAACAATACTAGATTCATGAAATGTACGAATAACAGTTTTACATACACAGAGGCTCAAGCTTTTTGTTTTTTAACGTTTTTTGAAATAATTCCAATTCCAACGTTCGTTATAATCAAACCCATAATATTTGATAAACTGACAGGTGTTGACAAACATATATAAATTGGAATTTCTTTCTAACCACTGATACACATATCTACGCGAACTCCATAACATTAAATATGTTATTGTTATCAGCAAATGTATATATCTACCAATATCTTACAGCCTAATTTACAACGCCAGTTTTTTTTTACCTGACACACGTAAAAATATCCTAATTTCAATGATATGCGAGGTCTGATCAAAATGTTCTCAGACTTCTTCTGTTACAGGTACCACTACAGAGGCAGTGAGCTTCACTGAGTTGTGTACAAAGTACAAATAGTGATCTACCTTACCAACAAGCCATTTCTCCAGACCTTATACCCGTATTGCCAAAAACGTGTTCAAAGACAGACGTATTTCTTGCCCCTGTCATAATAAAAATGAAGAGAAAAGAAGAGCAACATGTTTGCATCAAGTTTTGTGTGAAAAATGGTAAAAGAGAAAAAGAAATCCTCGAAATGTTAAGAACTGCCTTTGTTAATGACTGCTTAAGTAAGGATGTAGTTTACCAGGGGATAAAACGCGTCCAAGATGGCCGGAGATCGGTCAAACATGACCCACTTTCTGGGCAAGCTGGCATCGTTCACTGATGAAACGGTTGCTAAGGTAAAATACAGTTAACAAGGTCTCTTATAAAGAGGTCTTAAATCGCTTGAGGGAGAAAGTCAGTAGAAACTGCCTCGAGCTGTTGGAGAATGGTCACTGGTTTGTTCATCATGATAAAGTCAGTAGAAACTGCCTCGAGCTGTTGGAGAATGGTCACTGGTTTCTTCATCATGATAATGCACCTTCACACACACTGCTGTGTCTGTTCAAGAATTTTTGACAGAAAAAACATTCTTGTGATACACCCCTCTCAGTATTCTCCTGATCTTGCCCCGTATGATTATTTTCTATCCATAAAAATTAAAATTAAGTTGAAAGGAAAAATATATCTGATGACATTCAAACCATCCATAACAATTTGAAAGCAGAATCTACTGACTATATTCCTCTGCTTATAATGAACTCTAAGGTATTACGATAACATAATACTACTTACCCTATAGCTTAGAGTAAATGTCTTAAGCAGAAGTAAGCAAAATCTATTGTGAGAAGAGGAAACAAAATATAACATATGGTTCAAAAGTTTTCGTTTTTGTATGATAACTAAACAAGTAGCATACAAAGTGTTAAAACTTGGGATTATAATCATACAAGGTATTAAAATTGATAGGAATAATGGTATAAAGTGTTAAAAATTGAGAGAGATAATCATGTAAAGTGTTAAACTCAGTTAAAGGTTGGGATGTAAAATTATACAAGGTGTTAAAATTGAGAAGGATAATCGTATAAGTGTTAAAATTGAGAGGTAATCATGCAAAGTGTTAAAACTTGGGATGTATAATTATACAAGGTGTTAAAAATTGAGAGAAATAATGGTATAAAGTGTTAAAACTTGAGATGCATAATCATACATGGTTTTAAAAATTGAGAGAGATAATCGTATAAAAAGTGTTAAAAGTTGTGAGGGGCAGTTATACAAACTCTTTGTAAACTAGTTAGACTGAATATACATCATTCATTACCATATCCTGTAAACAAAGACACTTTTCCTGAACGTTTGTAATCCACGTCCTCCATAAAATATAAACTCTTGCTCAACCCCTCTTTAGTTTTAAATGTGTGAGTGAGTAAGTGACGAGATGTAGTACACGGATACGCACTCAAATGATACACATGTTGTACTAAGTATTTACCATTTTCATTTATAAAAAAATTATTTAACGCTTAAATTTTGCATTATTGTACTATTGACTCTACCCTTATCGCTTGCCCCCTTCCCCATAGAGACGCGCCCAATATTTTGGGCAACGTTGGTCTAAGCTATTATTTGACCAAAGTATATGTGTGTAGGTGCGTCGTGTGTGTGCCCACTTAAAACAGGGGTATCACTCTAACGACTGTACCATGAATGTATCATTAGGGAGAGTGTTGAAGGATACTGTCACCTGTTTCTCTCTGCGGGTGCGCTTACATAATCCTCGTGCGTTTAATAAATATATTAGCTACCACATATGAAATTATAAACACAAGCCCAATTTCTAAAATTAACATTAGGGTTATCAGCGTCTATGAAGTACAAATATTCACACACACTCCTGTATACATTTCAACTTTTCGTACTGTGAATTATCATTTTCTCGTACCTTAGAGATTTCGTAAGCACGTGCGGAATAGATCAATATTTAGTAAACATATCATATGCATTTTAATAAATTATTCTACTTGCGTGCATCGCACTAAATCATATATGAAACTTCATAGATAATTACTTCTGTACTAACCAAAGTTCTGGGTACAGAAGACAATGTCACAGCGTAGTGAAGTTTGTCTGTTTTTGTTGTGATGACAAAAAGGCCCAAAATTATTTAAAAAATAATAATCTAATACAACTATTTAAGAATGAATTACGTTTTGAATACCGCATATATTCGTCTTATACAAAATAATACAATCACGCAAAAAAAATATAGGCGGCGTAATTTATATAGCCATGAAGACAGCTTGGCAGACGGAAAAAATAGGTAGATAGATACACAGTCAAAAATAAACAGCGATGGTTTTGTTTTTTAGCATGCACGCAAATAAACCAGAGCAAGTATAAACAGTGATGCTGTCTGTACATGCAGAGACGTAACATCAAATATGGATGCGCGGATAGATAGAAATAGAGACGGGTATGTAACGACGAATATGTACTATTGTGTGTGTGTGTGTATTTTCTTTCAGCAAAGCCACATCAGGCTATCTGCTGAGTCCACCAACAGGAATCGAATCCCTGATTTTAGTGTTGTAAATCTGTAGACTTTCCGCTGTACCAGCGGGGGCCGAACTGTTTTCAAAACTAAAATATATTATTTAGATAGCGTGTTTTTACTTTCAATCTTCAAATCGCAGTGTACGACAAAACATGTTGTCCCACATCGAGTTGGTTACATCAGATAGGCTCGTATTTCTAAGGAGACAACAACATTGCTGTTATTATTGTTATTATTGAAATACAACAAAACAAACAGCTGACGTAACAAACATTTACCAATTTATAAAACTCGTTGATAAATTGTTCTTCGATGTTGAAGAAAAACTCTTAAATCACTAGAGATTCAACGGAAAAGATAAACATTTGTATTTGTGTCCACAAACACATATTCTGATATTGTCAGAAATCCATAGCAAAAAACAAAACCAGAAGCAATATATTTTAAGACAGAAAAAGACCTAACCCTAAATGTTCCTTAAGACGTCGGAGATAAATACTTAGAACTGAAAGAAACGTTATCTGTAATGTGTTCATAAATAAACAATAACCAAAACAACATTCTTATTAATAACTCCACAGAGCATGTGGTTTGTTAGGGTTAAAACCTATAACGTTTCTGGTATCTCCAGAAACACAAAACAATATGTATTACCTTTCAAACGTATTAGGTTCCTGATATGTTAAATAATATGATACGTACTGAAACAGTAAGTCACGTCTAGTACGTGTATAAAAATAAACGTGTGTGTTATTAGTGGCACAGTCTCCAATATGTGGAGAAAAAAACAAGTGCCAGCAGCAGTGCTGTTTATAGTATGTTCAGAAACAAAGAACAAACCAATATGTACACAAACAGCAGTATCTTATATACATTTCTAATACTTTACTCTGTGCGTACATTTATTTGTCAGTGTATTTCATTACTAGTTACCGGGATAAAGCTTTCTAGTGTTACGACGAAAAACGAATCTCGGAGAACGCGTCTAAGACGTTTACATATTTTCAATTTGGTTTGGTTTTGATTTATTTATAATTTCGTGCAAAGCTACACGAGAGTATCTGCGCTAGCTGTCCCTACTTTAGCAGTGTAAGACTAGAGTATATAACCATTTTTCTTAATTTTGAAGAATATACAGTCTCAAGTGTCCATGGTGTTAGAAAAAAACGTAGGTTTAAGAGATAGAAATGAAACAAAAACCTTATAATTTGTCTCAAATAGTTATGTGTGGGACAATATTTATAAACGCAGTTTCCTCACATCAGATACGATTTGAATTTCGCGCAAAGCTACACAAGGGCTACTTGCACTAGCCATCCCTTATTTAACAGTGTAAAGCTAGAGGGAAGGCAGCTAGTCGTCACCGCCCACCGCCAAATCTTGGGTTACTCTTTTACAAACGAATAGTGAAATTGACCGTAACATTATAACGCCCCTACGGCTGAAAGGGCGAGCATGTTTGGTGCGACAGGGATTCGAACCCGCGACCCTCAGATGACAAGTTGAGCGCCTTAACCACCTAGCCATGCTGGGACTATTCCAAATTGTCTTCTCAAGACGGCTGGTATGGGTATTAGCACTTCAATTAAAATAAAGTACAGAACAACGTTTCGACCATCTTAAGTCATCTTCAGGATAACGAATTACTCCAAATTAGTTCTGAATGTGAATTCGAAGCCCATAGTTGCTTCACCATTTCCGTGTGAACAGAGAAGTCTTTCTTCTCCGAAACTTTGCAGTTTACATCATCTAATGGGTTTTCTATACAAATACACCTTTCTTCGTAATAGCTCTGACACAGTCACCCAGTCACAAATCTAGATGGGGCGGCATCGCGCTGTCGAAAAATAAATTTTCGTGCTAACCACATCGACCTCAATGCCATCTGCACCAAAACGCCACAGAATCCTTCTTATATTTGACAGAGATATAGATACACATACACACGTGTATAATTCTGTTTTCGCCTTCGCTAATCGCAGATAAAAGCTGTACTTTCTATTAAATAAAACAATCACGTGGTAGTTTGTTTATCCGATGTCATTCAAATATGGAGCACTGACACAGTTTATCTTACCTTATAAGGAAGATTCACGCATATCAATCGTACTGACATAGTATGTCTTACCTTATAAGGAAGATTCATGTATATCAATGGTATTGACACAGTTTGTCTTACCTTATAAGGAAGATTCATGTATATCAATGGTATTGACACAGTTTGTCTTACCTCATAAGGAAGATTCATGTATTTCAGTGGTATTTTACAAATGATGTATATGTATAATTCTCAAATCTTTCAAAGATACAAGTTACAACTAACACATTGTCTACACGAGTTTAACTAGAAATAATGGCATTTAAATTTCCCAACAATTTGGATGACGTAAGCGAAAATAAAAACGACATGCGTTTTACTTTTCTCTTCGTCTGAGAAAAATCCTCATCTGGAGAACGCCCAGAAACCAAATACCTCGATGTGGCCTGTATCTCCCAAACTGACAGAAATAACGATTGTTTCAAGACGCCTTATAAGGTATTCAATGAAGATTATTTTTTTACAACTTAACACTTCACATTGATAACCAAACCACATTGATAAAACCACTCACCTTTTTTAAAATTTGTAAACTGCGGATAAGTAACGAAATGAAACATTGGTTATACTAACAGTGTGAAGGTACGTTAATATGCGTTCAATGTACTAACAATAACTTTCATGGCAAATGATGTGAGATTGTATTTGTCTACACGCATATAGGAAACAAAACTGATGAAGTTACGACATCTAAATGCAAAAGTTCGTCGTAATGTTATAAACAAATATGCAGAAAGCAGTTTACACTCCTCAAGTGCGTGAGATTTGGTTGGGTTTGAATTTCGCGCAAAGCTACACGAGGGCTATCTGCGCTAGCCGTCCCTAATTTAGTAGTGTAAGACTAAAGGAAAGGAGACTAGTCATCACCACCCCCTATTAGGCTACTCTTTTTTCAACGAATAGTGAGACTGATAGAACATTATGACGCGCCCATGGCTGAGAAAGGGAGCATGTTTAGTGTGACGGGGATTCAAACCCGCGACATGCAGATTACGATTCGGGTGCCTTAACTACCTCGCCCTGCCGAGCCTCAAATGGGTGAGAGATAGTTCATTTCTGATCGGCTCGAGGGGTAACTCCCCTTAAGCAACTGACTTGAACATAACAGACAACATCCCTAAATAAAATGTCCCTTATAGAATGTTACTGCCACCGACTCAAAAATATTATACAGTACATGCGACACAGTAGCTTACCCAAATAAAAAAAAAGACTCGTGCACCACTTCTGAAAATATGAATAAATGTATTTTAAATAAAAGAAATACCCTGTAAAATAAACAGAAATAAAACTTTTTGAGGTTCAGTGTTAAACCTTGTAACCCTTAAACAGCAGCCATCATCAACTGATGCTGCTACCTACAACATTCCAACTGTTTAAGGGTTAAGGTTCAGGGTCAATAACAACAACCATGATTGGAGTATTTTTCAGCCATTCACTGTTCGCTGATCATTTTAGTGACGTTTTGTGATGAGTTTGAATACAGTCTGTGAAACTCAGTAAGTAATGTTTTTAATGTATTTTGGTAGATTTGTCTGAAAGATAATAAAAACCTGAAAAAAATTGGAAACATACAGAGTTTTACACACTGATAAAAATACATAAAAATCTTACGTATTCTGAAAAATGAAATGTATACACTTTAGAATAAAACGGATAATACAGACAAGTGGTTCTCCTCTGGAGGGCCACATGGCCTCACGAGGCTTACACCACCTGCAACTGGAAAAAGAACTTGTGAGCAGACGCGGAATTACATAACAAATTTACTTTTTATCTTTCATTTCAATATTAGTTTACACAATCACTCACAAAAATGAAGACTGTGTGTTGTGAACAGCATTATTAGTACACCGACAAGATATTTGGTCAATAATATAACTGTGTACGTTTTGATCTAAAGTCCTTTATCCACCGCGAATAACATAATGTGCTTTAGGTGTCTAATAAAAATGTAAAAATAAATAAAACATTATAAATAAATACAATATCTTACTTAACCTTCCTATTATTTGACACGTTTTTTATATTTGAGATATGACAACCTAGTCTTTGAGAAAGTTAGGGTTTCATATTTTGTTCCGTTCAATACTGATTAGTTATTTGTATCTTTGTACGTGAAGAAATGTACATAACTTCCATGATGTACATTCACAGCTGTTATATTCACCGATTAGCCGAATTGTCTTTCATTTTGCTTTCAAGGAAATAAAAAACAACCTCAGTACTCGCTTTTCCGATTCTGTTCACTTCATCCCCAGAAAGTGAGACAAAGTTGAAGACACGGCGTAAACAACACAGCCAAGAATATGGAATGGCTCTGACGTGAATGGCACTGCGCGCGTTTGACGTCACGAAACGATCGAAAAGTCGACAAATACTGTTACCCAGGGAACGTGAGGTTAGGCGCCCCACGGGTAGATGGAGAAGTGTAATGGCGGGTAAATGATACTTGATACAAGAATCCAAAGTGCATAACTTTAGGCCTCTTGGATAGTGTATCGAATCAAATCACATTCCTATAAAAACGATGCACTTAACTACACAATGATATTGGTTCTACTGATAAGTCTTCTATACATTTAAAACCCTCTTGTAAATTCGATGATTTTATCCTACTACTCAGTATTAATATTATTCATATATTCTTTAATAAACTTTGGTTTGTTACATTCATAAACTTTGTATTCAATGGTAATAAAACTATACACATTGTAACACCATTAAAGTCACTGTTGAGATGTTTGGATTGTTACAATAAAAACTTGGTATACAATGGCGAAAACTAAACACATTGTAACACCATAACAGTCTCTGTTAAGATATTTGTGTTATTACAATTAAAACGTGGTATCCAGTGGCGAAAACCAAACACCTTGTAACACCATGAGAGTTTCTCTTGATACATTAGGTTTGTTACACCAGGAAACTATGTATTCAGTGACAATAACTAAACATATTGTAACACAATGCAGTCTGTGTTGAGATATTATTCATTATGAGTTGAAACATTTTTGGAGTTAGCTTTTATCCGTAATCACTAATTTTCATCTAAAATATATTCCTGCGCGAGATTAAATTTCATTATTACAATCAATAAGTATTCAATATGTTCATAAGTTCTTAACATTAGTTCTCTAAAGGGACAGAAAGATGACTTTCGTACCTGTTGCAACGAATAGACGTTACGGACGCACCGAAAACCTCGACTCACAAAGATAACATACCTAAAGCAACAATTGCTTCAATATTAAGGGCTAATTGCGTTTTATAAGAACGACGTTCTATGAATTTGTTCTCTGCAAAATTGTTGAGTAAATATAACTTACTAATATATATATATATATATATACACATACATATACATACAGTGGTTCACAAACCTATATCCTAAAATGTTTTCTTTACTGAATCTTTTCCGTAATAAAAAATATACCCTTTCTTTAAAAGTAAGGTTTAAATTATATTGTGTTTAAAAATACTTCTGTGTGACTTATTATTATTATTAATACCAAAGCCTGTTGTCTACTAATCCTCCATACATGTAGGTATATCTTCAAGCAAAGATATTTTCAGTGAACGAAACGCACCCTATATTTTGTCAATACGAATGTCTGTGAATGAATAAAATTAATTTTACAAATTATTGGAAATGTTTGAAATAATGAAGTATGTCAAGGTTTCATTATCACATGAACGTGTGTTTGTTT
Organism: Tachypleus tridentatus; assembly: GCF_004210375.1. Classification (NCBI taxonomy): domain Eukaryota; kingdom Metazoa; phylum Arthropoda; class Merostomata; order Xiphosura; family Limulidae; genus Tachypleus; species Tachypleus tridentatus. The sequence continues at coordinate 47,429,202 of NC_134826.1, read as the reverse complement.
TAAAAAATTTGCACAGCCAGAACGAGTGAAGCCCTATACAAAGTAAACGTATCAGACAAGAACCACCGTCCGTTATCCACACTGTAAACCTGGCATAAAATCAATTAGAATTACCCTACGTTGTCTGCCACTTTTATAATAAACAGTATAAGCCTGTTGGTATAAAACAGGCTTAGTATTTTTCAGTTTGTATATCACCATCACGTATTTCCAGAACTTGCAGAATGGTTACAAAATACAACTACATTTACTTTATCTATGTAAAAGCAGGCACTCCATGATGCCTGTATATTAGTAGGTTTCTAAGAATGTTTTAATGAGAAGCGAAGTTTATTACCAATAAAACAATAAACGTCTGTGTTTATAGGAACAGTTTTCAAAAATACTTAATTCAAGCTATCATTTACAAAAGTACAGCGGTAAGTCTATAGATTTACAATGCTAAAATCAGGGGTTCGATTCCCCTTGGTGGTCTCAGCAGATAGCCCGATGTGGCTTTGTTATAGAAAACACACACACTAATTTACAAAATTGGTAGTGAATATCACATAGCTTCCTTAATTAGCTATTTATCCCTAACTCGGTGATTTTTAAGAAAAAAACAAATAATATTTGTAACTTGAACATTAAACCTTTTACCGCAGACAACTTAAAAAACTGGATAAGAAAGGTTAACTTACCCCCAATCACAGTAGTTTAGCGAACAAGTTAGAACACACCTATTAAACAAAAAGAATCAGGTACCTCGTTTATAATGTAGAACTTGAACAACTGAAGGAATCTAAGAAACGTGTAATGCTCTGCAGTAGCTAAATTAATATTATTAATCAGGATCTCATATGGTATGCAGTATTGATGTTAAAGCGACGTTGAGCAGGCTTAGCTTTCCCAGTATAGAGACAACTTCTATCAAAATCCAAACCAAAGGATATGGCCACTCAATAATAAACTTTGTGTATCTCCTAATGATGTTATCTTCTTTGAATATGAACAGGGAGGTTGGGGCCTTGCCCCCCGGGTAGTATTGGACTCCTTTCTTCCGTGGCATTGCTTGTAATACACTCCTTTGATTAGTTAACCCTCCATACTCGCTGAACGTGGACAGCCCTCGGCCACCTTCACCAGCTCCTGCCTTCAGCGCCCTCAATCTGTAGAAGAAGGAACAATATTTTTTGTTAAAATTCTTTAAATTACTAAAGAAAAATAAAGATTATATTCTGCTTTAACACAAACTGTTCACGGTATGCAGAAAACCTGTACGTAGAAAAAGGGAATGTGAACTAAATACTGATATAAATACTGAAAAACTACAAATAAGAAAATGTGTCGTTCATTCTTTCTTGGAAGTTTTGTCAATATCTCGATAATGCATCTCTTTCAGGCAGTTTTGTTTATACATGTAAGATATAAATGTTGCTTCGTACGCACATAAGGACTGTTATTATAATACCCTAAAAACACGGAATTGATGTAATACATTAATTTCTTAAAGTAAACCTTTGTAATGATACATAAAAAAGCATGCTTCCGCCCCTAAGCATATATATATATATCAAATACACGGAAACCGAAACTCACTCTGGTCCTCAATAAATTTCGATAGGCCTAAAATTACTTAAATGTGAAGTTAATTTTAGATCCAAAATATTTACTCAATATAAAAAAGATTAAATGAATGCAACAGCTGAAAATAAAGTTGCAAATATAAATGTGAAAACAAGGGTAGAGGTAACATAAGTTGTCTTTTAAAATTTTCATTTTCACATTAATCTCGCATATAATTGTTCCAAATTTCAGCCTTACCTTCGTTCATACCTCAAGAAAAAATACGCTCGAACTACCAGCCCTACTGCAAACATTTGTTGAAAGATCACGCCCCCGAACTCCAATCGTTCGTGTATGCCTTTCAACAAGTTTTGATTCCCTCTTCCCATAAAAACTAGAATATTGCTTACGACACCTAAACAAGTAACACGAATGCTATAGTAATATATATATAATAATATGAGTTATCAGGTTATAGAGTAAAGAGAGTAAAAACTTAACGAAATGTTAAAGCAATATGGATTATTTGACTTCTTTTTTATCCTATAGATTCTAAACTAAGACAGAATCTGACCTCCGAAACCAATATTTTAACTTATGTATTACGATTGTCTGATTATGTTATGAATTAGCATACGACTAGAAATACATAACATTCACTAAAGCACTTGTGTTGTAAGCTCGTCTATTCCAATTCATGTTGAGTTGAAACGCAAATATTATTAGTTGAGTGATAAAGACAGGAATATTATAAACCAGAAGCCAAAACATTCTGACTGCAAAATACCAGTACTTGAGACACACGAAACACGAAAGACAGAGCCAATAAATATGTGCGCATGTGATAGGGTCATTGTGCAAAAACTTTCTGGCTACGCTGAGAGCAAAATATCAAAACTGGAAATGTAAATCTCATAAAACAAAAGAAAGAAACAACTAGAAGCACAAGATATGTGTTAAATACATAGCTACGATACAACACACAGAAATAAGTTGTATGATATAAATGTCATGACAGAAAGTTTGTTTTGAATTTCGCGCAAAGCTACTCAAGGGCTATCTGCGCTAGCCGTCCCTAATTTAGCAGTGTAAGAATAGAGGGAAGGCAGCTAATCATCACCACCCACCCCCAACTCTTGGGCTACTCTTTTACCAACGAATGGTGGAATTGACCGTCACGTTATAAGGCCCCCACGGCTGAAAAGGCGCGCGTGTCTGGTGCGATGGAGATTCGAACCCATGACCCTCACATTACGAGTCGAACGCCTTAACCCACCTGGCAATACCGGGCCGACAGAATAATGATAAAACTCTATAATTATTTAAAATTCCAGTTTATCCCTCATGAGATAGATGGTTTGGAACGTGATCAGTGTTCTTATATTAAGCAAGCAATACTAGAGTCAAGTTTGTTTAGCTGTTGTCTTCCCTTTGGTACAGCGGTAAGTCTATGAATTTACAAGGTTAAAATTAGGGGTTTGATTCCTCTCAGTAGACACAGCAGATAGCTCGAAGTGGATTTGCTATGAGAAAACACACGTACACTCTAGCTGTTCACGTGACCATGTTCCATAACAAAATAAAACTGCATTGATGCAATTCTTATTTTTAAATGAAATATATTTTAAAGAACCTCGTTGAAAAAAAACGGAAAACCTGATGAATTTCAATGAAATTAAGAAAAGTATTCAACTTCTAAATAAAATTCTACAAAATATGTTCCATCAATAACAACATCAGAATATTTGGGAAATTTTCCAGTAACTATATATTAAATATTCATCTTTTAAATGAACTGTCATTAAATATTTTCCATTCGTACAGAACTCTGTATCCCCCCAGTGGCACAGTGCCTATTAATGCCGTGAGAAACCGGGTTTCGTTATCCGTGATAGGCAGAGCACAGACAGTAGTTTTGTGTTTAATAATACACGACAACAGAATTCTGGAAATTTCTTGCTGGCACTTTTTATTAGTTTAGGGGATTTTGTTTTTCATGCGATATCAAATGCAAAGATTCGTTATTCAACTTTCTCTTATAAAAGAGAAATAAACATTTGGTAAACATAGTTTGTTTTAAAATGACAGTTAAAACACTTAAATTACCTTTCAACTATTAGGCGCACTCTAGTTAGTCATTTACTTATTTAACTTTCAGTTGACCCAAAGTCAGTTAAAAATCATTAGCTATAAAAATAATATCCATCTTCTTGGTTTGAATTTTGCGCAAAGTTACTCGACGGCTATCTGCGCTAACTATTCCTAATTTAGTAGTGTAAGACTAGAGGAAAGGTAACTAGTCATCACCACTCACCGCCAACTCTTGGGCTACTCTTATACCAACGAATAGTGGGATTGACTTTCATATTATAACGTTCCCCCTGGCTGAAAGGACGAGCATGTTTGGTGTAATGGGGATTCGAACCGCGACCATCAGATTACGAGTCGACTGCCTTAACCACCTGGCCATGCCGGGCCTCCATCTTTTTATCCATATATATATATATATAAGTGTGTGTGTATCAACTCGTACATGTATTACCACATACCCGAATCCAGTAAGAAATCTATAAAAACATGCAAGCCTTGACTCTCATACTTAGACATACACTCACGTTACTGCTTTTCTACTTGACATATAACATCATAATAATATTGTATAAAACATGCAAGCCTTGACTCTCATACTTAGACATACACTCACGTTACTGCTTTTCTACTTGACATATAACATCATGATAATATTGTATTTAATTAATTGTGATTTATGATTTATAATTTAGATAGCATAGTTTAACCACGACGCTAAAAACATCAAACCACGAAAGGTCTAAACTTCAGAAGACAGGGTCTGATGATATTATATTAAATAGGGGAGCAAAAGGGGACAATTGTCTCTCTTTGAAAACAAAAACACAAAAACGTAATTTCTTTCTTTATTCAATGAACATATGTATATATATATATATATATATATATATATCACAATTTCACATTGGAAAACTTTGCCCCTCCCTAAATATATTTCTGCGAACGCCCGTGCCTTCAGTTAGACAATTAAGCTAGAGACGTACCCCTGACACATATAATTAGTTTTTAAAAAATCAATCGTTTTATAAAAATAAAATGGTGAATTAAATTAGATAACTCATTAATTGAACCTCGAGTGGTATACATGTGTAACTCACAGCAACCTCTGTCCACATTTCAAGGGAGGGATTTATCGTTTTTGAAAGCTTCTCACGTACTCTCAGAATAGCTGTAGACTAGATTATGTGCATAATACAATATATCTGGCTACACTGGAACTGAAAGAGCTTTCTGAACCTCTGTAAAGTAAATTTATTTACATAACAGGATATCGTTGTTATGGTTAGCAGACTATAAGATCACTTAAGTCTAATGACTGATTAATATTTTTTGGTTGTTATTGGATACTAATTGCTAATTAGTTTGCATCCACCGTTTCGACTGTAAATCTATTGACATCTTCAAAAAGATCGGGCTTTGTTAGTTACCGAAATTCGATCCAGGATTGTTTCTCATAGAAATGTTTGAACTCTACGTATTTGTTTCAGGTGTCTTGATATGAATTACTGACTAAAACATTGGTTTGAGCTGAAGATGAAACCGCGTTTTAATTACGGGAATCATTGTTCGTGATCTGTAACAATCGTATTGTAAACCCGCATTGTCTAATCAGAAAATCGTTGTACTTTGTCAGATAGAAGTATATAAATATAGAAACAAAAGCATAGGGAGACTAAGTTATATATATACAACTTATCTCTACACTCTAAGGTTCGATAAATAAATTAGCTGATCTCCTACGTATTAGTCAGATATAAATAAAACTTATTTCTACACTCTAGGGTTCGATAAATTAGCTGATTTCCTACGTATTAGTCAAATACAAAATAAAACTTATCTCTACACTCTAGGGTTCGATAAATCAGCTGATTTCGTACGTATTAGTTATAAATAAATAAAACTTATCTCTACACTCTCGGGTTCGATAAATTAGCTGATGTCCTACGTATTAGTCAAATACAAAATAAAACTTATCTTTACACTCAAGGGGTCACTTCAGATTCAAGTAACAACAAATTTAAAACTTTACGACTCAAGAAGTTGGTTGATCTCATTCGAATCAATTCAGATACAAAGTATACTCTACGCCCCCAGTGAAACAATGATATGTCTGCGAACTTATACTGCTAGAAATTGGGTTTCAATACCAGAGGTAGGCAGAACACAGGCAGACAATTGTGTAGCTTTGTGATTAATAACAAAACAACTTATCCCTACACTCCAAAGCTCAGGGAACCTTTCGAACTTTTACAAACTAATTTGTACACAAAGGGCAATGTATCCAAACATTAAGCTTACCCATCACTTCTGAGAATGAATAACACAAATTAAGTGAACGAATATTTTATACACTAAAACGTTTCTTGCACTTATCCAAGTTACGTTTGTGTAGAATATACAAAGCAAGTTAAGCATATACTTGCTGAAAATCTAAAATATTCCTATATTACTAAAAATGTCCTCCAGAGGAACAGCATGAAATTTACGGATTTACAGCGTTAAAATTCGGAGTTCGATTACTCACTGTGGACACAGACGATAGCCCAATGGTTCGAATCCCTGTCACACCAAACATGCTCCCCCTTTCAGCCGTAGAGGTGTTAGTGAAAGACTAGAGGGAAGGCAGCTAGTCATCACCACCCACCGCCAACTCTTAGGCTATTCTTTTACCAACGAATAGTAGGACTGGCCTTAACTTTATGACATCCTTACGGCTAAAAGGACGAGAATTTTTGGTGGTTGGATAGGGATTCGAACAAACGATATATCATAGTCGAACATATTATTGTTACTTTTGATATCAGATATTCTAACTTTATTTACAATTGTATGTGTAACCATGGTAAATATAATTATTATTTGTGAAAGATACACTTACTTTAACAATACGGTATCTTGAATTAAACGTCAACGTTTATTCATGATGAACAAATAGGAAGAACGAAAACCTTAACTTTCTTTTATTATCATATAACGTAAATGGTTCAACATGTTTCCATAAGACCGTATTTTACTTTTAGATAGCAACCTGTTTCTATGGCAACTGCAATCCCAAGACAGTGAGCTTGTATCAAACTGCCCTGTTACTAAGTAACTCTTAGTAACTACCATACTCTCGGTATTTTTACTTGGAAAAAGGCCTGTTTCCATGCTAACAGTGTGCTGTTAGTAAGCGATGGTTTTAAATCTGGCTTTATTGTTACTATATGTAATATGTCCCCGCTGGTATAGTGGTAAGTCTACGGATTTACAACACTTAAATCAGAGGGTTCGATTCCCTTCGGTGGACTCAGCAGATAGCCCGATGTGGCTTTGCTATAAGAAAACACACACTATACGTAACAATCTATTTCCAATGGCTGAATTTGCAGTACGTAACAATAATTGTTTTTCTTGTAGTCACAGATCGTGACTACTTCATGTTGGGAACAACACATTACAAGATTTTTTTTTTTATAACGAGGTGATCTGTAACAAAAAGGGTCATAATTTTATAGTGATAGTATTTTCATCCTCAACTGCTCAAAGTGGCACAGGGGTATGTTTGCGGACTTACAACACTATAAACTGTGTTTCGATACCAGTGCTTGACAGAGCACAAACAGCCCATCATGTAGCTTTGTGCTTCACTTCAAAAAAGGAAAAAAAAAAAACCAACAAAAACAGACACTGTATGTCGACATGTTTCCATAGCGATTAGGCCAGTGTGATGTCACAATATGAACAGGAAGTAAAATTAAGTATCTTGAGGCCCATATTTGACAGGTGGCATGACCAGGTGATTAAGACACTCGACTCGTAATATGAGGATCGCGGGTTCGAACCCCAGTCGCACCAAACATGCTCGCCCTTTCAGCCGTAGGGGTGTTATAATGTGACGGTCAATCCCACTATTCATTGGTAAAAGAGTAGCCCAAGAGTTGGCGGTGGGTGGTGATGACTAGCTGCCTTCCCTCTAGTTTTAAACTACTAAATTAGGGACGACTAGCGCAGATAGCTCTCGTGTAGCTTTGCGCGAAATTCAAAAACCAGATAGGCCTGGCATAGCCAGGTGGGTTTAGGCGTTCGACTCGTAATCTGAGGATCGCGGGTTCGAATCCCAGTCGCACCAGACATGCTCGCCCTTCCAGCCGTGGGGGCGTTATAATGTTACAGTCAATCCCACTATTCGTTGGTAAAAGAGTAGCCCAAGAGTTGGCGGTGGGTGGTGATGACTAGCTGCATTCCCTCTAGTCTTACACTGATAAATTACGAACGACTAGCGCAGATAGCTCACGTGTAACTTTGCGAGAAATTCAAAAAACAAAACAAACAAACAAACAAAAACCAATCTATAATATAATTCCTTGCGATTTAGTTCCGTTTCTTCTCTCTCTCTTTCCTTCCCTCTGAATTTTTCGTCACCCGGTATTAATCACTCTATAATCACCAACATCTCCCTTGTAGAAAATAATTTAATCACTTAAAGTACAACGAAATGATTAATCATTTCCATTATCTTAGCCTTTAAAATGTGTCATTTGGAAGTCAATAATTTGTATTTAATTGTGTGTCCTCATTAACCTCATTAATGACGTTAAATACGCCTGTATTACATGGTAATTGAAAAACAGAGAAACCAAGAGAAACAAAATATATACGACGTTAGAAACCAGTTGAAGAAAGTGTTTAAAGAATGAGGTAAAAATACGTTAATGATTATATTATTCATTTCTCCATATATCTATTCGTTAAAACTTCTATTTTTTACAAGAGGTACCCCAAATTATTCAGCAATAAGTCTGGGGGTTTATAACGCTGAAAACTGGGTTTCGATATCTATTGTGGGCACAGCACAGCTAGTCCATTGTGTAGCTTTGTGCTCATGGAAAAACTTTAATATAGCAACTGGATATCTGCGAGGAATCGAATCCCGAAGTTTAGCGAAAAAGTTCGTAAACCTACACTCCTGATCTGTCGTGAGACTTTCACAGTAGATCCACTGTAAAAATATCACTTAGAACAATGTAATTCAGTGTTACAGTTATTAACTGTAAAATATGAATAGCGAAATCGATCGCTGTTTCCTACAAGGTGTTTTTTTTTTACAGTTACTTCTGTTTATTTACTGTATGTGATTGGCCACTGGGGCCCGGCTTAGCCAAGTGGTTAGGGTGCTCGACTTGTATTCTAAAGGTTGCGAGTTCAAATCACCGTCACACCAAACATTTTTGCCCTTTCAGCTGGGGGGCGTTATAATGTGACGGTCAATGCTACTATTCGTTGGTAAAAGAGTAGACCAAGAGTTGACGGCGGGTGGTGATGACTAGCTGCCTTCCCTCTAGTCTTACACTGCTAAATTAGGGACGGCTAGCGAAATTAAAAAACAAACAAAGCAAACAAACACTGACCACTCTGAGTGCCTGTCGACGATTGTCTACTGTTGAAATATAATAAATGTATAAAAATATGCAAAGAAAGGAGGAATACACATTTATTTTTATTAAACACCTCCCTCCCTAAAAACACCCGCTAAAATTTTATATTCTGATTATTTGAAACTTTTAATTTTATCAGCCAGGTTTAGTACCTCACTTCTCTTGAGATTTTGAAATTGCGCGCATGTTGACATTTTGTATTTTAAACACACCTTTTACAACAAAAGTTCAGTGATTCATCATAACAGGTGTATAGATATACAAGGTCTCTCTGTATTTTGAAAGAGTGAAATTAGTTATGTTTCATCGTACAAACTTCCATCTGAATACCAAAGTTCAAACTAAAATTTGTCAGAGTCACTACAGTAAGCAGGAAAACGTAATGAAGACAAACAAAAACAATATTCTTTAATAAAGTGTATGAGATTTGTCCTTTAACCTTTTATGGAATCCTAGTCGATATGATTAGATAGTGTCACTCTTCATCTCACGTGTCATCGCTTAACCCTAAACGAACCTTTATGAAGTATGTATTACGAAAGAAAAGAGCAAGTGAAAGGAGATTAGTATACAGTACATATTGTGTGTGTGCAGTAAACAAGTGATAAATTTTACATTCAAGGTATTTACTTTAATTATTCAATCTAATTTAGGACTTATAATACTAAAAACCTGATTTCGATTCCTGGGTGTTGGCACAGCACCAATAGCTTATTATTTAGCTTTGAGCTTCATTACAAACAATGCTTACCTCGTTCTGTAAGGGCCAGTAGTGTAATTAATTATGTATATGTATTCATAGTGTCTATTGTATACGCTGCTTGTAAGAAGTTAGCCATTCAGAATTAGCCATTACTAATTAAGTTTATTATTTTTATCTTTTTTTAAGGCACTTGTAATTAAATGAACTATAATAATAAAAGAGCATATCTGTGAATCTTTGTGATGTGTGTGATGGCCATAACTCCAAAAGGAAAAAACATAGAAACCTGAAATTTGTATGTATATTAAGTGGATCATGAAGATGGCCTCCTAAGTGTTATTACTTATCTTATGAACATGCGTGCGCGTATGCGTGTGCGCATTTTGTTAACGAAGCAAGCTAGTGTAAAACCACATAGAAAAAAAATTGGATCTTTATATTACAAATAGAAATGACGGACGGACAGAGATACACACACGTGCGTGTATATGTGACCGCCATAGTTACAACGAAGAGGAAATAACCTAGAAATCTGAAAATTTTCACTCATAATAAGTAGATCCTGAGGGTATTCACATGGGTATTACTTATCCACGTGAGTGCGTACCTTTTTTAATGAAGTGAACTAAAGAGAAACCACATATAAAGTAAGTGATTCCTTTTATAACAGCTTTTAATATATAGAAAAGCAAGCGCGTTTTGGTAACAATGCATTCCATCAGTCCCCCGGTGAGACAGCAGTAAGTTTTGGGGCGTAAAACGCTAAAATCAGGGGTTCGATTCCTTTCGGTTTACACAGCAAATAGCCCCACGTTTCTTTACTATACGAAAACATACACACAAACGCATTCCAGCAATGGCTTTTATGTCATGTTGCTTAGCAAAAATAGCATATAGTTTATATTTTTATGCTAAAATGTGTTCAGAATATACACACAATCACCCTAATAACCCGAGAGAAGCCAGGCAGTTTTGTTAGTTTAAAATAAAAGAGTTTGAATACCAAACTTTAAACAGACAAAACAAAAACACGAATGATAGATTACAGAGAATTCTTGTTTTTATGGTAGACTGTTTGTTAATTTCATTAGTTAATTATTTGTTTTGTTTATGCTGCTGTTAAGCACGAAGCTTCACAATGGACTATTTGGGCTGTATCCACCATGAAGATCAAAAGCTAGATTTTAGAGTTATAAGCCTGCAAGCTTAAAGCTTAGCCACGTGGGAAGTGGGAAGGAACATGTTAGTTCAAGAGGATTATAATAAACGACGTGTTCTAGTTAAGATTAGGGTTAACTAAATTCTAATTTTCATCATTGTCCTTTCATGTATAATGCAAATTAGTGATCTATAGATGAGACAATTCTCAGGCATAATACAAACTTTACACATTAATTTTATCATTCATACTCTAGAAACTACAATTTTAACATAAAAACAAGTTAAAGAAAACGTTTCCATATGAGATAACGTTTTTGAAATGTTTTCGAATTTACCAGAATAGTTAAGCAAGATGGTGGATGGATGCGACGTAAACATGTCGAGATAACTGGATAACGAAGTTGTGGATGATGCCAATGAACTTTCTATTACTTCACATTACATGAAGAGTTCTCTCTTTTTTTCTCGTCCTTACACAGCCGTCCCTAATTTGGAACTAGTGACCACAAGAAAGGCAGTCACTCAGTAGCTACTTACAAGTTGTGTATAGTGTATAGTTAGAGAGTTTATTGTAACGTGAAGATAGAGCCTTATATCACAGTACTATCAAAGATTAAGTAGATAGAGGGTTTACTGTAACGTGAAGGTAGGTCTTATACTACATAGCTAAAGGATTTACTGTAACGTGAATGTAGGCCTTATACTATAGTATTATCAAATACTACATAGCTAAAGGGTTTACTGTAACATGAATGTAGGCCTTATACTATAGTATTATCAAATACTACATAGCTAAAGGGTTTACTGTAACATGAATGTAGGCCTTATACTACATAGCTAAAGGATTTACTGTAACATGAATGTAGGCCTTATACTATAGTATTATCAAAGACTAAGTAGATAGAGGGTTTACTGTAACATGAAGGTAGACCTTATACTATAGTATTATCAAATACTACATAGCTAAAGGGTTTACTGTAACATGAATGTAGGCCTTATACTACATAGCTAAAGGGTTTACTGTAACATGAAGGAAGGCCTTGTACTATAGCATTATCAAAGACTACATAGCTAAAGGGTTTACTGTAACATGAATGTAGGCCTTATACTATAGCATTATCAAATACTACATAGCTAAAGGGTTTACTGTAACATGAAGGTAGGCCTTATACTATAGCATTATCAAAGACTACATAGCTAAAGGGTTTACTGTAACGTGAAGGAAGGCCTTGTACTATAGCATTATCAAAGACTACATAGCTAGAGAGTTTATTGTAACATGTATTACATACATACACAGTTTACCGTAATATGAAGACATATCATATGTCACAGCTAATAGAGAGAGAGTAACTGTTTACACTGTTCAGTGTAACATGAAGATAGATCTTATATCAGAAGTATTATCAGAGACTACATACGCACACAGTTTACCGTAATATGCAGGTTTACCTTATACCATAGTATTATCAGAAAATACATTACACACCTGTAATGAATACTTTATATAGTATTATCAGAAAATACATACATACACAGCTTACTGTAATGAAGGTACACTTTATACCGTAGTATTATCAGAAAATACATACATACACAGCCTACTGTAATGAAGGTACACTTTATACCGTAGTATTATCAGAAAATACATACATACACAGCTTACTGTAATGAAGGTACACTTTATACCGTAGCATTATCAGAAAATACATACATACACAGCTTACTGTAATGAAGGTACACTTTATACCACAGTATTATGAGAAACCACATACACACACTGTTTACTGTAACATAAAGATAGGCCTAATACTACGGTATTTATCAGAGACTGCATGGACATTTACTGTGTATGGTAACACGAAGCTACGTCCTATGTCACAGGTAATGTCAAGCGCATATAGACTAGTTTTAAACTACAAATGATACTAAAGAACATTTAATTAGATATGTTACTGTAACATCAAGACAGTTTTGTACCAGAAATATCTTTTAAAAATATCCTTATCCAATGTAACTAGCATTTCATTCTTGGAGACGCACGTGTCTATGCTGTTTTACTCTAACGTAAAGAGTACTTATGTCACATATGTGTTGTAAGAAATAATACACACAACTTTTATCATTGATTTGGGCGTGTGTTTTCTTATAGCAAAGCCACATCTGACTATCTGCTGTGTCCACCGAGGGTAATCGAGCCCCTGATTTTAAAGTTGTAAATCCGTAGACTTACCGCTGTCCCAGCTGGGGGACCATTGATTTTTATTAGAAGACGATCTGATACAATAGAAAATAGATGTTATACCGCAGCTACCATTCAGTTCCATGTAATACAGTGACTTTTAACATGAAGAAACACTAAAGATATTATTATGACATGCAACTCTCTAAGCATTTTTGTAGCAATATACAGGTAGGTCTGTTGAGAGCAATGTAGTTAAACACTGAGGTCCGATATAACACAGGTATACTTTAAAATAACATGTCTGAGCACACGGAGCTTGTGATATGCTGTATCGTAACGCATGTACAGTGTTGGCGCTTTTAATCGATATAGAGCCCAACTTTTGGGAACCATACTATATAGCACATATAACCATGTACACAGCTTTTAATACGTAATAGCGTTGTGCCTAGCAGGTGTTACAGGCATATACAATCCGTCGTTCGAACTGTAGTGGATTGCACCTCCCACGTGCTTTTCTGTCAGTGGTTCGGCGAAAGAGCGTGACAAAATATATCTACCAACATAAACCGGAATGAGAGAAAAATAAATTATTCAAGATATGAAAAAGGTAAACGTTAACACCACTTTTGTACAATAGAGAGAAACAGGGAAGTAATTGTGTCTAGCAGAGTGCCTGGTTAAAGACATATAAGGATACTCTTGAAACTGTCTATGATATATCATAAATATAATCATCACTTTTAGAACACTGAAATTTGTACAAACTAAACACAAACAAACAAATATTTAAAATAGGAGGTATTTACGATTACTTAAAAAGAAAAGGTATAAATAGCCACTGCTAATAAAATAAGCTATTGCTCCATTATATCCCAAGAATCATTTTTCATCCAGCATAATTAGCTAGAGTATTTGACAAGCATCATATTTAATTTGGCATCGTTAGCTCCAGTATTTGATAAGAGTCACTTTTCACTTAGTATCAATAGCTCCATCATACATCAAGAGTCACTTCTCATTTGACATCATTAGCTCCAGTATTAGACAAGCGTTATTTTTTAATTGGCATCATTAGCTCCAGTATATGATAAGAGTCGCTTTTCATTTGGCATCATTAGCTTCGTCATATTACAAGAGTCGCTTTTCATTTAATATCAGTAGCTCCAATACATAATAAGTCATTTTTCAGTTGACACCATTAGCTCCAGTATTCGACAAGAGCCATTTTTCATTTGGCATCATTAGCTCAAGTATATGGCAAGCATCGTATTTAATTTGGTATTATTTGCTTCATCATATTTCAAAGTCATTTTTCATTAGCTACCATTAGACCTTCTCAACCACAGTGTGCTGCGATAGAACACCAAAAACGAACTTTTGGTTCTTAAAAAAATGCCAGTTATTAACTTAACGTTACTAAATCTAATATCCAAGAAGGTATGGAACTGGTGTGAAATGTATTACAAAAGAAACCATAGCAAAAAAGCAAAATAAAATAAGCAAGCTAATTTCAAAACTTGATCCAGATATTAGTCAAGTGATTTGGACCCATTTATTAGACCTTGCAAGGCTGAACGAACCAAAGACAGATAAGGTAGTTGTTTATGATTTCATGATGTCAGAGGGTCCACAGTGATTATAACCATTTTCATGTAATTTTTCAAGTTGGAAATTACAATATTTTAAAAGTATTATATTTGAGAAAAATGGCTCCTTCTGATGAATGAAAGTTGAATACAAAAACTAACAAAAATTGGTCTTTGGAGTAAGAGAGACCACAACGAGACATTTGAGCTTCTTATGGATGTAATTCAGCTCTGAGACTAAGGTCATCAGTTTAATCAACAATGCAAAATATAAGTCGATTAAGAGATGATACTACATGTAAATATATAAACATATAGGTGATCTATATTGGAAGTCCACCAAGAAGTAAAGTGTTTTTGGTTTGTTTGTTTTGGAATTTCGCACAAAGCTACTCGAGGGCTATCTGTGCTAGCCGTCCCTAATTTAGCAGTGTAAGACTAGAGGGAAGGCAGTTAGTCATCACCACCCACCGCCAACTCTTGGGCTACTCTTTTACCAACGAATAGTGGGATTGACCGTCACATTATACGCCCCCACGGCTGGGAGGGCGAGCATGTTTAGCGCGACGCGGGCGCGAACTCGCGACCCTCGGATTACGAGTCGCACGCCTTACGCGCTTGGCCATGCCAGGCGAAGTAAAGTGAAAGACCGAAACGTCAACACAAAAAAGAAAATATAAACAATATTATTGGTAAAATATATATGTAAAAACGGCTAGTATGGGTTGAGAATTCTTTTATGTAAAGAAGTGAACAACGTTTCGATCTTCTTCGGTCATCGTCAGGTTCACAAAGAAAGAAAGAGGTAACTGACCGATAGCTGATCACATGTTTGAAGGGGGTTGTGTAATTGAGTGTAGGAATGTAGAGGGCGTGCTGAGATGTTTGATTATATTTATTAATACAAGTATAAAGGTGTTCCTTTGTATTGGTTTATTTTGGACTTGAGTTGTTGTATAAGTAAGGCTTCTTTAATTTTGCGTTTGTTTGTTTCTTTATTTAGCATTTGGGTATTTTTTATGTTGTGTTTATTTGATTTACAGTGTTCGAAAACGTGTGAAGGTGACTTTTTGTGTTCTTTGAATCTGGTTTCCATTTTTCTACTTGCTTCTCCAGTATAGAAGTCGTGGCAGTAATCACGTTTGTCAGTGTAGTTTTTACATAGTATCGACCTTAGTTTTGTGCCTGGTTTTTGAATAAATTTGGTATTAACTGCAATGTCATATTTTGTTACTAGTTTTTGCCAAATGTTGGTTATTTGTCTGCTGATGTCGGGAATATATGGTATGCAGCAGTATATGGTTTCGTGATTTTTTAATTCATGGGATATATTTACTTTTGTTAGTCGATTTTGCTTTTTGTCTAGGTGCGTGCGTATAATGTTTTCTACGGTTTGTGGAGGAAACTTATTGATGTTGATGAAGTATTGTTTTATTTTGTCTAATTCATCGTTAATTTTATCTGGTGAGCATAGTTTTATGGCTGTGTTTATTTGGTTTCTTAGTGTGTTGAGTTTTTGTTTTGTTTCATGTGCTGAGTCCCAAGGAATGTATAGTCCAGTATGGGTGATGTTTTGGTGGATTTCTGTATTAAATTGTGCATCAGTTCTTGTAATTTTGAGGTTAAGAAATGATATGTAATTGCTTTCTTCCTGTTCACATGTGAAGTTAATGTTGGGATGTATAGAGTTAATGTGATTGAAAAAATTACATGTGTGTTCTGTAGATGTGAATCCCGCAATCGTGTCATCTACATATCTGTACCAGTATAGTGGTGGATGTAATGCTGTGTTTACTGCTTGTGTTTCAACTTGTGCCATAAAAACATTGGCTAGAACTGGTGATACTGGGTTGTCCATGCTTAGGCCATTTGTTTGTATATAGTTGTGGTTGTTGAACATGAAGTTTGTCTTCATCGTGGTGAATTCTATGAGGGTTCCAAATTGGTTGCTGGGAATGTCTATTGATGGGTTAGGGTCTCGGATATAGAGTTCTGAGACTATCTTGCAGGCTTCAGTGGTTGGGACTTCTGTAAGGAGGGATATAACATCGAAACTGGTCATTAAGGCTTTATGATTAAGTTGATTAAAATTAGACTTGAAATTAAAAGTCTTTGATGAATGAGCTGGCTGATGTTACACATTTGGAGAATGCCCATGCTATGTATTTACCAAGATTGTAATTAAACGATTCATATGTGGACATTATTGGTCGTAATGGACAATCTGGTTCATGAGGTTTGGGGATGCTGTATATTTGTGGTGTGCGTGAGTCGATCTTACGCAGGTAGGAATAAAGTGTTTGTGAAATTGTGTTGGCTTTTTTCATTTTTAGTAGTATTTTGTTTAGTTGTGTTTCGTCTGTCTTTGTTAGATTTGTGTGTATTGGTTTAAATTTGTTTATGTCTGATAGGATGTTCTTCAGTTTTCTGATGTATTCATTCGTGCTCATTATGACTATAGCGTTACCTTTATCTGCTTTTAGAATTTTTATGTTTTTGTCTTGTTTTAGGTTTTTAATGGAATTAATGTCTCTTTTTGTAAGATTGTTTTTAGCTTTCTGTTTTGTGAAATTATGTTGATGGTTTTGTGAGAAAATTCTTTGAAAAAATCGTTTAAGATGTTGTTTCTAGGTGTTTCTGGAAAATATAGATTTTTAATTTTTTCTGGGAAGTTTGGCTGTTGGATGTCAATAAAATTGTCGAAGTTGTCTTCTTTCTGTTGGTTGTTTTCTTGTTTCTGTTTTCTGCGGAAAGTATCACAAGTCTCCTGGCTAGTTCTTCTAAACATGTTTTGATTTCCATTGTTGGAATGTACCTAGGTGCTATTGCGAAGTTGAGTCCTTTGTTAAGTAGATGTATACCGTCTGTGTTTAATTGTCGGTCGGATCTCTTAATTATGAGGTTAGTAAACAGTTTGTCGTGTTGATGTCTTTTCTGTTGTTTACATCTTAGTTTTTCTAGTTTTTGTTGTGGCAGATCTTGTTGTCCCTGTCATGCCTAGTGTTGATTTGGTTTATGTTTCGTTGTATAAGTCCTTAAATCTCTGGTTTAATGCAGCATGCCAGTTGATGATCTAAATTCAATTTTTGTTTCTGTAAGTCATGTAAATTTTGTATTTCGTGTCCAACATGGCTTTAAGTAGTTTTTTTTTTTTTGTAAATATTGGATAATGTTTGTGCACTGATTAAATTTTTTGTTACTTTTACCTAGATAAAAAAATCTGAACCCATTCAAGCCGTTTTTACATATATATTTTTCTCTACAAGTGGGTTTTCTTGTCATCATGGATTAATATTATTAGCAGTAATATATACATTTCTGGTAAAAAGCCCCTCCCCCAAGTGGCACAGTGGCATGTAGGCGGACTAAAACGCTAAAAATACCACATTTCAATGCCCGTGACGGCTCGATTGAAGATTGCCAGTTGTAGTTAATTGCAGTAAAGAATTTCTAATCAAAACTGTTTAATATGAAATATTACATTCATTTAAACACCGGTATATTGACCGGATGAAATAGAAAATAGTAAATTAAGTAAAATATCACTTGGATCAAAAGATGGCAAAATGATTATTATGTGATTAACATGAAATTAAAACGATTATGAAAGAGCATCAAAAATTTAATTGGATAAAAAAAATGTTTGGTTGGTTTTGAATTTCGCACAAAGCTAGACGAGGGCTTTCTGCGCTAGCTGTCCCTAATTTAGCAGTGTAAGACTAGAGGGAAGGCAGCTAGTTACCACCACCCACCGCCAACGTTGGGGCTACTCTTTTGCCAACAAATTGGGTGGTTGACCGTCTCACGTTATAACACATCCACGGCTGAAAGGACGAGCATGTTTGGTGTGACCGGGATTCGAACCCGTGACCCTCAGATTACGAGTCGAACGCCTTAACCCACCTGGCTATGCCGGGCCAAAATATAAGATATATATTTAATAACGGATAAAGTCAGAAAGAGACGTCTAGAACAAACCAAAAGCATAATAATGTGGCTCGAGTGTTATGTGTTTACTCGAGAAGTCACATTAACAACAATAACGGAACTTAGAAAATGCAACAAAAATATTGTAGTTATAGGGGATACAACCAGAACAACATGCCTTCATAACAGGTGGGTTAATGCGTTTGACTCGTAATCTGAGGGTCCCTGGTTCGAATCCCGGTAGCACTAAACATGTTCGTCCTTTCAGCAGTGGGGGGTTATAATGTTACAGTCAATCCCACTATTCGTTGGTAAAAGCGTAGCAGAGAAGTGTGATGTGAATGATGATGATTAACTACTTTACCTCTAGTCTTACAGTGCTAAATTAGAGACGGCCAGCGAAGATAACTTTTGTGTCGCTTTATGCGAAATTCAAAAACAATCTACTGTTCTTGTTTTCGTAGGAAACTAGTAGATTTATGTATAATACGATATTATAGAACTTAAATGCTGTCAGAATGGATGTAGAACACAACATGCTTCTATTACAAGTTTTGTAATATAACAGGGCACAAATAGCAATAATGTTTCGCACAGACGTACACAAACAAATGTCTAAAATCACATTATACGTGAGAATAAAAACAATAGTATTTCATAATGCTAAATATGTTATTATTTAATGATCCTGTGAAAATTATTCTTTAGGGCGAAATTATTTTAATGTCAAGTATCTGAGATGAATTAGAATGTATTGCAATTATCTTTTAATTTTGATTTTTTCTCAGCCACCTGGTGTGTAATCAGAACTCAAATACCAAGTTAGGATGAATACCACTTACTTGAAATACTTGAGTGTCAAAAATGAAATAAATTACAAAATAAGAAACTCGACAGTTCGAGAACTTTCAGAAGGTGGACCTTCCTTCTTTGATGATTAAACGTCCACTGTTCATTCTAGAAGAACGAATTTGAAGACCTGATGAGTGAAGGCAAATAATAGGGTATATTCTACACCATCTAGTGATAACGGAGCTTCCAGCCAAGCATTCAGAGCTCATTTGAACAGATGGAATATGAGAGACACGGTACTTGCTTACAAGTTATTTATAATATCAAATCGCATTAACGACAGTTGTTACGGTATAATCTAGATTAAGTTGGGGAAGTGTAACTTTTATTATTTTTATAAGACTCGTTTACAAAACAGTTAGGGTTTGGTTTGTTTTTAATTTCGTGCAAGGTTACACGAGAGCTATCTGCTCTAGCCGTCCCTAATTTAGCAGGGTAAGACTAGAGAGAAGGCAACTAGATATCACCACCCACCGCCAACTCTTGGGATACTCTTTTACCAACGAATAGTGGGATTGACCGTTTCCTTACAACGCCTCCACGGCTGAAAAGGCGAACAGGTTTGGCGTGATGGAGACTCGAACCCACGATCCTCGAATTACGAATCAAGTGCCTTAACCACCTGGCCGTGCCAGGCCCAGAGTTAAGATATAACAGTTGCCTTTCTAAAGCGCTATTTATTGAGTTTTATATTCTGCGTTATTTCAGTTTGTTCGTTTGTTTATTGAATTTCGTATTGGGTAACTCGAGGACTTTCTGCGTTAGCTCTTCCTAATTTCAATGTGGTAAACTGGAAGAAATGTAGCTATCAATACCACCCACTGTCAACAATAGAGCTTTTCCCAACAAACAGTGGGATTGATCATGCATTATAACGTTCCCGAAGGTGATATGGCGTGTTCAGCACCTCCAACCTCCAGAACGTGTCAGGTCTGTTACTTCATACACGAAAAGATTTTCTGAACAAATGTATAATTGTACTACAAATCTTATAAATTCTCGAATACATGTCATAGCAAAAAACATAGTGAATGAAAAACACTCACAATATTTTTTTTTCAAAGTTCAAAATTACCCTCAGAACAAAAGACCTTTGTAATTCATCTTGAAATAGACGAGTAAGGAATTTTAACGTTATCATTGAACTGGCGTGGTTTCTCGCGCAGACGAGATTTCGCCAAACGAACTTCTGTGGTTATACCATTATCACGCAGATAGTTTTCGCTCTTTCTTTCTCTTAATTGTGACGACATTTGCTTCAAGCACTGTTATATCTGTTACAAAACGTTTGTGATAAAAATACTAACAAACGACTGAGAGTAGCAGAAAAAAAATCTTTATAGATATGAAGTATTCTTCACGAGCATACATTTGAAATCCAGTTTAATTACATTCGAGGAGTGTCGGTTTGTTCCATTGTGGTTATGACGTTTACCGAATAGTTCGAATAATGGGCTTGACCATCACATTATAAAGCCCCTTACGGCTGAAAGGGCGAGCATGTTTGGTGCGACTGGGATTTGTCGAACTCCTTTTGCCGAATTAATTTCGCGCAAAGCTACTCGAGGGCTATCTGCGCTAGCCGTCCCTAATTTAGAAGTGTAAGACTAGAGGGAAGGCAGCTAGTCATCACCACTCACCGCCAACTCTTGGGCTACTCTTTTACCAACGAATAGTGGGATTGACTGTCACATTATAACGCCCCCACTGCTGAAAGGGCGAACATGTTTGGTGCGACCGGGATTCGAACCAGGGACCCTCAGATTACGAGTCAAACGCCAGGCCGCAGTTTTAAAACTAGTATTTTCATAGTTATTTTAATATTAGGTTGAGGAATAATTCGTGAGCGTTTTTAAATAATTTCATTCAAGCATTACATGCAAGACTATACAATACTTCAATGCATGAACACATTACACCCAAAACATTTATTATGATACTTTATTTCATGTAATACCTAGGTATATAGTATGCATTGTTTTAAACGAAATTGCAAGAAATTAAATGCGAAAAGCAGATGGTGTCAAAAATGCTCGATTTTGTCCACTTGACAGTCCATTTAATGAGCTGAAAATGAAAGCAAAAATTAAAGACATATGAAAATCAAACACACCATCTATTAGAGCAAAAAATTATCTACCAAATGACATGAAATATTTTGCGAAAGCGTTTCATTTATGAATATATTTGTTTAACTTGAAAAAACGCTCACGAATTATTCCTCAACCCAATATATAAGCCCCATATATTTCAAAACTAGTGCTTTCATTAGTACTGTGATAGCTAATACACAAATTTAAGAACTAGTACTTTAGAAAATATGTTTTTTGTGAGTTTAAAAATAATTTATCCTAATATATGACCAAAGGAAATATTTTACGTTATTACAACAGAGTCACCTTTATGTGTTAGTAATTAAACACAAAGCTACACAATGGGCTTACTGTGCTTTGCTCACCATGGGTATCAAAACCCAGATTATGGTGGTGCGAGTCCATAGATATACTGCTATGCCACTGGGAGTGTGGGCAACAACAGGGTCACAACATTGTATTCCAGAATGAAGTGATGATACAATTTAATGGAAATAAGCTTAGTCACATCTATCTATGGTTATACTTACTTTTCTTACATATTTGAAAAAGAGTAAAATTATAGATAATTTTAATCAATTGTTCATAATAAGGAACTTCACTGAAATAGATAACAGTAAAAGAGTTTAGCTTTTTAAGATGGAAAGTTTTATTTTACTGGACTTTACCTGATATGGCTTACCTCCTTAAGATGTAAAAACCTTATATTTTTTTAAAAAACGTACTTTATATTACACAGTTTAGCTCTTTAAGATGTGAAGTGTTATCTTTAGAAGTCATCTAATTCAGACAGAATTTAGCTCGTATAGATATGAAGAGTTACTTTACCTGATATAGTTTAGGTCCTTAAGATGTGAAAAGTTATTTTTAGACAGCTAATTTACTAACATGGTATATCTCTTTAACATGTGAAATTCTATTTTTACAGGATTTATTTTACACGACATAATTTAGTTTATTAAGATGTGAAGTGTTATTTTTACAGAACACTTTTATCAGTATGGTTTCCCTCTTTAAGATGTGAAGTGTTATTTTTATGAGACACCTGTTCTACCAAATATGGCTTCGCTCTGAAAGATCCGAGGTCTTGCTTTTATAGGACACATAGTTTGATTGATATGATTTAGCTCTTTAAGATGTGAAGTGTTATTTTTAAAGGACACCTACTTTACCTGATATAGTTTAGCTCCCTTATAATATAAAGTTTTATTTTCACGGGACAATTACTAAACCTGTTGAGTACTTATTACACCTCAGGTTTAGTTCTGGCAACACAGCATTGTTTTGAGTTTCACTTATGGAAAAAAGGAAATTAGTCTGTGTGCTTGTTTTTTATCATAAATTTGCACATTGAGCTAAATGTGCTATGTCCATCACAAGAACAGAATCCTATGTTCTACAAAAGTTGTTTCTGAATAGCAAGGTGGTAATTTTAATATAAATGTCAACAACTTCTCTCTGTTGAAATGATTTTGTTCAACCTAAGGCCATAGAATAAAGGTCATAAGAGTCACTTAAAGTGATTTGCAAGGTCTAAGTCGACAAAAGGATTTAATGCCCGAATGTATTTCAAGATTCAGAGTAAATCGGCAATTGGTTAATTTTTTTTATTTGTAGTAAAATAGGATTACTTTTGACTACAAAAAAGTTTCGTGGAGGTGAAGCGAGTAGAGCTTTAAATATTAAAATACACTGCACGTTTCATAATATTTGTGTTGTTGTTTTAGGTTAGGCCTATTTCTAACTCGATACTGTACGTGTACTTATCTGTCGTTTCACTAGCAACTGTTGAACAAATGACCTTAAAAAGGTAAATAAGGCAGCTATGTAATATTTTGATCCCATGGTTTACATTTAATCTCCACATGATCAAACACAGTTTCAGGTGAGAACCTTACATACGTACAAGGCAGTTTAATGGTTAGTTTATTTTGAGAACCAGTACCTAACCTGAGTCTGTGATTTGCAAAATCAACTAAATGTAGTTCATTACTCTTACACTACCTATCAATAGTCCCTATATAATTTGTAATTTTCTTGTTATGAGTTCACCATTATATTCCTGTATTTAGATAATCTTTACTTTTATTCTACTGATTTTTTTCCTTCTATGGTTCCTTTAATATTTCCTTCACTAAAATTACATATAAATTTATTTTTATTCATATTTTAGCTATAGCAATGACCTTGATATTACTAAGGCTTTTCCTGTGGGTAACTTTAAGTTTAACATTTCAAGTGCCACTGTATAATTCACAAAAAACGAAACAAGATATATTAATTCACCTGTCAGTAAGTGGGCATTTTCATGGAGCTCATAAGTCTTCTGAAGTGGCCCAGCATGGCCAAGCGTATTAAGGCGTGCGACTCGTAATCTGAGGGTCGCGGGTTCGCATCCCCGTCGCGCCAAACATGCTCGCCCTTTCAGCCGTGGGGGCGTTATAATGTGACGGTCAATCCCACTATTCGTTGATAAAAGAGTAGCCCAAGAGTTGGCGGTAGGTGATGACGACTAGCTGCCTTTCCTCTAGTCTTACACTGCTAAATTAGGGACGGCTAGCGCAGATAGCTCTCGAGTAGCTTTGCGCGAAATTCAAAAACAAAGAAACAAGTCTTCTGAAGGCTGTTAAGGCCTATTACTATTAATTAAAGTGGTCCGTGACCTTTTCGAGACTGATTTTCAATTTATTTCACACCTATAATACTAACCACTTTTAACTATCAAAATTGCTGTTAACATTGAACCAAATCAGTATGAAGTTAGATCTTTAGCTTTACTTTTACTCTTTTATCCCACTTGGTAACATTCTCAAAGTTTTAAGCAACAATAGATGTATAAGTTAACCGCTAGAAATGTGACGCGGTAGTTGCTAAGAATTTTTCTTGAAATTAGGAATGAGATGATTACAGTACAATAAAACTACCATAACTGAACCAATAACGGTTGTTGCTAAGCCTTTCTTCTTGAAATTAGGAATGAGATGATTACAGTAGAATAAAACTACAATAACTGAACCAATAACGGTTGTTGCTAAGCCTTTCTTCTTGAAATTAGGAATGAGATGATTACAGTACAATAAAACTACCATAACTGAACCAATAACGGTTGTTGCTAAGCCTTTTTCTTGAAATTAGGAATAAGATGATTACAGTACAATAAAACTACCATAACTGAACCAATAACGGTTGTTGCTAAGCCTTTCTTCTTGAAATTAGGAATGAGATGATTACAGTACAATAAAACTACCATAACTGAACCAATAACGGTTGTTGCTAAGCCTTTTTCTTGAAATTAGGAATAAGATGATTACAGTACAATAAAACTACCATAACTGAACCAATAACGGTTGTTGCTAAGCCTTTCTTCTTGAAATTAGGAATGAGATGATTACAGTACAATAAATCTACCACAACTGAACCAATAACAATAAAGATGATAGCAACCATAACGAAAGCTGTCATTACGATTTGAAATAATTTCACACCTTCTACTTTATAAATGAAATATAAATCAAATTAGTATTACTTTACGAGGAAGAAAGGTACAGTTTCGGGTAGGCATTCAAATGACTGAACTGTAATACATAATTTGGTTGTTAAGAAGCTGTCGACAACTTTTTACGAAATGTTATTACATGGATAATATCTGAAAGACATAGTGCTTAGCTTGCCTACAAATTAATATATTTTAATACGATGTTTTGTTATTATAACGCACTTTACCTGAGAGAGATCTTGGGGGGTCAAAGTCATCACTCTAGCTTCATTTTCTTTTCTTTTCGTAGGTTCTGTAACTGATAAAGGAATGCCCAACTCTTGCAAAATCTGTTATTCTAATCTCAATACTTCATATGGGTTTGTATTGGTTTCAAGATCATATGCTGTTTCATTTTATTTTTCGATACATAACAATCATTTACTCCGAGCTAGCTAACAACCTAGTTACGTACTCGTAGAACGCAAAGCACTAAGTAGCACAGACGAAGCTAAAGCATCAATGTGCTCTTCTGGTAAATGTACAACCCAACTAAAAAATGGTCCTGGCTGTACTCTATGAGTATTCCTGCTGTGTTAGACCTTAACACTTATCTCATTCGACAGGTGAATTCATTACTTGTGCATTACACTTTCATCTTTATTAAATACCAACTACAAGATCAGTCTCTTATAAAATAAAAGTTATATCAACAAAGAAAAAAAATAAAACAATTAAAAATTGCTAAAATGAAAGAAAACATCTTATCCTTTAGTCTTTCCAAGACCAAATGCTGACGTAATTCGTTATACAGATCAATATATACATGCTTAAAAAAAGTTATTAAAAATGACAAGGAAAATACTTGTTTAAAATTTTACAAAACATACCTAATTTTTATTTTACACAAACGTATGAACAAAAATTTCTAAATAGAAATTGATTTAGGCCTAATTATTTCTCTTTTTTTTCCAATTTTAATATATGTAAGCAAGAATTCTTTTAATTTTTACTGCCATCTAGTGAATATAAAATGAAATAATTCACTTCTCTCCAATCCAATTCAACGAAATAAAGCTATTTTCATCTGGATATCAATAAGTTTGGTGTTAAAATGATATGCTGTCTAAATCGTTTGAAGTAGTTTCATGCATTGTGAACAAGACACACAATAATGTATTGCGCGGCAAAAACAACCTGCAGCACACATTATGCGTGTTATTTACATGAGTGCTAGTTTAATAAATGTCCATCTTCTGTGTTTCGGACTGTGACAATCAAACAAATAGATATTTTCAGTGGATAAGCTCTACCGAGACCTTGCTTCACGTACCAAATTTCATTAAAATCCATCAAGAAATACACGAGATATAAATTCTCCAATTTTGTTTATAGGTTTTCCTTTTTTTTAATCGTACCGAAACTATGAAAACTTCATCTTTCATGGATTTGTTTTTAAAATTTGATATACAGTTAGGTCTTTACAACCTACAATTAGATGTTAAATTTGTTATAACTATACTTTACATGTGCAAATTTATTCAATTTAAACTGTTACTCAAAGAGCTTCGTGGGCTATCGATTTGAAAGTTTTACAACACCTTCTTCATCTAAGAATAAAAGTTTTTCTGTCATTCGAAAAGATATAGGTTGGCTAGGCCAAGCATACTAGATTATCGATTTCTAATTCAAGATTTCAAAAGAATCATACAGGTGGGCTATTATTATTATTTATTTATTGCCAGCTTTTATGCAACATTTGCTGGATTTTATGGAGCTCTCATAACTAAGGAGCGTTTAGTTTCATGCAGTTGGCTCAAATAATGATGGCTGATATGGCTGAACCGAATACATGCGGGCGATGACAAGAAACTATTAATCTAGAGTCTATGGAGTTACTATAAAGTTAATTAACACTGTTTTAGGTAGAAAAACTACAAAACGTATTTTAAAAAATCTTATTGGTTCTGTCAAATATAAATCTGATCCGAATAATACGGTTGTGATCCTAAAGCTAAGATCGGATACTACTGAGTGTCATGTCACTTTCTTACTAGCTGTCGCTTGTTGTTGTGTGTTGACAAAAAGTCATGATATCTAATCAAAAACGCCTTAGATGTGAAAAAAAAAAGTGCAGCCAAAAATGATTCACCGTGGCCGAACTGGTAACTACACTTATACCATTGATAAGAACTTTACAGCACATATTCATTCATTATTTACCCAGGCTACGTATTTTGTTTTACACACCATTATACCCCAAGTTTAAGATGTGTCACGACTTCTTGTAAACCTATTTTTGTATAAAACATCGTAGAATAAGAAGTAAAACATGCTATTGTGAAATATGTTACATTCAATAAAAAACAAAACTACATTACAACTCAAATGTAAGCAAAACACGTGTTTTCTATCACGTTATCAAATTTAAAATACATATTTTAAACCTGTTAGTACTCTGTTTAAACCAGCAGAAGTGAGTCTCAAAGAGACATTGATACACATATCATAATCGAGATATTATAAGGTGCTTTCCTAAAATATAATAAACAAGGGCTTACAAAATATTTTCAACATTAAAGAACTATTATTTATTTTATTTTGTGAAACTTTGACAAATATAGATGATAAAATCGTTTTCTTGCGTTTTGTGTATTTGTATATTGTGGTAGTTTTCACTGTGAAATATTACGCCTGTAAAACTGTTTTTTGTGCTTAGCAGATGTGCTCTAAAGGTACACAAAGTAAAGGAGAAGAATTCCGCAAAGCGGATAATTATTTCCTAATTCTATGTCAATTTGCATCTCTTTACGAGCGTGGACACCCGGCTATTCATAAACAAGTTCATCCGATATCCAAATTAGTTTTAGAGAATGCCTAATTTTTATTTGTAATTATTTAATGCTAATACGATTAATAACGTATTATATGTGTTCCTTTTTTTTGTTTATTCTTATAATACATTGGTATAATACTGTATATTGTTGAAGAAATATAATAAGTATGAACAAATTATAAAAAAATTCCGAATTTTACACTTCCATTAAAAGTGTATAGAGTTGTCATACAATTTTATTTAAGGTCAAATTCAAATTTGTCCAATCATATTCCAGTTTTTTTAAATATATTGAGTGTCTTCTAATGTGACTTACAGTTTGAAAGACTTCTTTGAAATTGACAAAAAATGAAATACTTAACAACTGTTCTCTATAGTTGTTTTAATTCCTTCACAAGTTTATTACATAAAAATGCACTTAAAGCAAAGAAAACAATTCACATTTAATCTGTAACTATGAGAATTGGAACTGGAATTTTTAACCTGAGCGGCATCTTATGTGCGCTTGCGTTAAACGGTTTGGTAAGATAATAGTTTTAGGTGTAGCCGTTATAAATTTTTGACAACTGAGAAGGTTGATGGCAACTAATGAACACCTACTAAATTATATTCACTTTCTGAAAATATAATCATAACTTTCGCCAACAGATGGCAGAAAGGAAACTAAAACTTTAAATAAAATATCTGAAACAGAAAGTATCTTTAATATTTTAAATAATAAAACAAACAAAAGTTAACTTTATGACATAACGTTTCTACTAAGAGTGTAACATATTTTAAAAAATATAAAAATCAGAGATTAGTAAATAAAAGTTATTATTAAAGGTGTATTAATTTTATTGTAATGCATAGTAGAACAGATACCACACTTTGATAATATTTAGATAAAACAGAAATGAAAGAAATTAGTACAACATACCTCCACATTAATTAATTTCAATAACCAAGAATAATAGCGTATATCATATACCTACGGATAAAAAATAATTACATAACAAATTTTACCCTAAAATTAGTTTTATTCATGGATTTGACTTGAATTTCACGCAAAGCTACAGAAGAGTTATATACACTAGTAATCCGTAATTTATCGGTGTACTCTTGGGCTACTCTTTTACCAACGAATAGTGGAACTGACTGTTACTTTATAACGTCCCCACGGCTGAAAGGGCGAACATATTTGGTGTGAGGGGAATCCGAACCCGCAACTCTCATATCACGAGTCAAGTGCCTTAACCATGTAACCATTTATTTTTTCAAATAAAATAAATTTATATGGGTTTTCTTCTATTAACATTATTTTGTTTATTCAAACAAAATTATTTTCACTTGTTTTCTATGATTTGAAAGGTCGGAAGAATTCGAGGGGCGATGTGGATAAATTTACTGATTCTAGAAGTTCAATTACGTTTACTTTTATCCAATATAAAACTCAAATTCCTAGTAATATTGACTTTCTGCATACATCATTTTTGTACTTGTGTAAAAAAGCATTTACCTTAATGTCCTACTTTGTTCAAACAAATGCTGTTGGATCGGTAATTTATTCACTTTGGGATCGGATTTCCAAATTCTTTCTAAACTTCCCATCAAAAAAGTATAAATAAACAAAATAACACAAAGCATTGGAAAACTGTATTTTATATTAGAAAACCAGTGGAATAGAGACCTTATCGTAGAAACTTAACAGAAAAAAATCGTTACGTTGTACCAAGACCTTCTTTCGGTGTTTTTTTATCATCTTCCAAACATTCTTGAGTATTATAGATTACAACAGCAGGGTTTTACAAGTTTCGGTAAATCCTATTTCTGTGAAATATGGTGAACGAAATCCCAGTTTTATCCAAGTTTGTAAGTATGTGTGCAAGAAAAAGTGTATTGAAGGAAAGAGACGTTCATTTTTTCGCCACCAAACTCTATGAAAGATTGTTTGTTTTTTCTCTTTGCTTCTTGATGAAAGTAGCGAGAAGAAATAATTTTCAACGTAGTAGATTCAAGACCATTTATTTCTGTGCTTATATTAAGTTCTGATAAAAACAAATGTGGTAAAAAATTGAAAAACAGTGAGAAAGCATATACTAGTTTCAATATATTTCAAAAGAGTTACTAAAGCTGCTTTAGATTTATCTACGTATTATATTATAATCCAATAAAAATTCTACGGTTACTTCCTGGGTAAATTCGGACTTGGTAGAATGGTAGAATTGTTTCCTTATCTGACACAAGAGGGAAACACATATACGTAAATTTTTCAATACCATTAATTGTAAAAGTTCGGTACGTTTATTTCAGTTATCGATAAATCAAAACTCATCACTTTCATCACATACGAAAAAGTTCTGTCTGACGTTAATCTTTAAAACGAACTGAAATTTCCATTAATATAACATTAACAGAGATTTACCGTTCATCTGATTCGTCATGTAATAAGAAAAACATCACAAAAATTGACATAATTAATTTACAAAGCCATACGTACGTATATTTAAACGAATATCTTTCAGACTAGATATTACTGTACTTTGTTACTTGAATATTGAGAACGTTACTAACCGTATTAAACCAATAATCAGATGAATTTTATCAGGTGAACCAAGAAAACAAAAACCAAACAATAAATCATGCTCTGATCCCTTTCCGATGCAAACATCAAAGGTTCAGTGATGCAGAAAGATATATTAGAAGCATAACCTGTTTAAAGTAATTAATCTTCGTAATGAAACAGAAAAATAAATTGGCAAACATTTAAATATTGTCATTTTAACATACTTTACAGTCATCTGCATATACTTATATATTTCTTTATTATTATACATTTATATCTCCCTACACACACAGTTGGTCATCGATACGAGAGATAGGTTATAACTCTACAGGTCTATTTCGATAATTGCGGTAAGCAGAAAGAGCATAACTAACTCATTTTGTAGCTTTGCGCTTCGCAACAACAAACCGAATCAGTCATATAGAGAACTTTGTAGTTATTAGCAACGAACTCTGTTTCTTTAATTCGTTACGAATATCGATCTTATTGTATGTACGTAAATTAGGAGAAAAACCCACTAATGATAAAATACCATACAACACGATACTTGGATGTCGACTTTAGTGGTGAATCCATACAATTATCTATTATGAAGAATAATAAGTACCATTCTATTTTAGTTTCGTTCTGTTTTCTATTAATATTTATGCATCTAATTTATAAGTTCATACACTTAATTTCCAGAAACATGGACTTCTTAACAAATCAATGTTTGAAAACGGGCACAGCAATTAATGGACTTGAAAAAACAACAACATTTTTTTTTATTAATGTAGGCCAATAATTTAAATGAATAAGTCACTTCCATATTCGTAAGCTGCTCATAACATGAAAAATGCTTATACTAGAATAGATAACTACGTTGAAAATTATATACGTGTGTGTGGTGATGTACGTTTTTATAAAAGTATATTTTAAATCGTGTTGGTTGTAAAATCTAGAAACATGACTACAACACTTACTTTGGGTGATAGCCTAAAACTCTTCAAAACACCGGCCAGGTATAGCCAAGTGGGTTAAGGCGTTCTACTCGGAATCTGAGGGTCGTGGGTTCGAATCCCGGTCGCACCAAATATGCCCGCCCATCAGCCGTGTTGGCGTTATAATGTAAGGGTCAGTCCCGCTATTCGTGGGTAAAAGAGTAGAACAAGTGTTGGCGGTGAGTGGTGATGACTAGCTGCATTCCCTCTAATCTTACACTGATAAATTGGGGACGGCTAGCGCAGATAGCCCTCGAGCAGTTTTGCGCGAAATTAGAAAGAAAACAAAAAACCAAAACAATCTTCAAAACCCTAGGCCAAATACAAAAGCACTGTACAAGATTATAGGTTATAAACTATTATCCAAAACTACTTTTCGCCATTTACAGGCCCAGCATATCCAGGTGGTTAGAGCGATCGATTATTGATCTGAGATTGAGGGTTCGAGTTCCCGTCACACGAAATATGCTCGCCATTTCAGCCGTGGGAGCGTTATAATGTGACGGTCATTTCCACTTTTCGTTGGTGATGGCTTTTGATGACTAGCTGCTTTCCCTCTAGTGTTACACTGCTAAATTAGGAACGGCTAGCGCATGTAACCCTCGTGCAGCTTTGCGCTAAATTAAAAATAAATAAAATAAAACAACAACAAATAAACACCATTTATGCCAGTTCTTGTATAGTATTCTATTTTAATTGTTTGTTCTTTACCCTTCTATTTCTTTACGAGAATCTCTCTTCCTGTAAATGACGATAAATGGGGAGTGAGTTTTGTATGTGGAACGTTGTGGGTTTAAGCTCTGTATGTGCTTCTAAAATGTTCTGTTTCAATTTTAATTCTAGTTACGTCTTGCAACTAGAGGTTAAATATGAAAGTTAATTAAATACCTGTGACTTAGACCAATAGTTCTTAAGCTTCTTTCTTTGCAAACTACTTGATTTTGTTCATCATGTTGCCGCTACATTTCTGTAACTATACAGCCTTCCCTGGACCTCGTGAAGAAAACTACCAAACCACTTGATAGAAAATCCAGAAAAAGCTGACAACGTGAAGGGAGCCATCATTCCATCTGAAACACTTGATAAAAGATCCAGAACAAGTGTACCACCTGAAGAGACCATCAAACCACCTGAGGGATGACACCGGACCATCTGATGGAAGATTCGAACAACCTAAATCATGTGAAGAGCGCCCCCCCATCCATACCACTAATGTTAAATGAGTGTTTGTTATTTATATTGAAATATTAGTGGATCTTTTGGGGCTTTTTGTCTTGTTATTATTGCCAAGATTCTATTTTATTAAAGGAATCGTAACGTACCCAAAACTGGGGAACTGTTTTTTTGTGTTTTTTTGTTTTTTTAAATTTCGCACATAGCTACACGAGGGCTATCTGCGCTAGCCGTCCGTAATTTAGCAGTGTAAGACTAGAGGGAAGGCAGCTAATCATCGCCACCCCACCACCAGTTCTTGGGCTACTCTTTTACCAACGAATAGTAGGATCGACCGTCACATTATAATGCCCCCACGGCTGAAAGGGCGAGTATGTTCGGTGCGACGGAGGTTCGAACTAGCGACCCTCGGATTACGACTCGAACGCCTTAACCCACCTGGCCACACCGAGTCTAAGTGAAATAAATAAATGAAATATTCACAAGTTTAAAGCTCTTGACCTTTACATGTCAGAGTTCATTGAATGTTATTTCGTTTTCCGACAGTTGAGGATCGATATAGAATGATCCGGTGTTACGCCTCTACGAATAAATAAATGATATTTTCTGAAGGCATCTAATGCTCATTTTCAAATTGACATTTCAAAAACTCTGAGAACGTCAGTTCTAAGTATACTTAAACACTATCGCGTGAAACATTCACTTGCTCTGTAATCCAATTTTTGTCCCTAGCGTGTTCACGGCTTTGACTTGTTATATTCTAGTTTGTGTATATTATGCTGCACAACCTGCATGTTTGTTTTGTTTAATAACTGGCAAAGTATGTAAATTATCGCGTCTAATGTTTCTCTCGCCGGTAAAATGATTAAGTAAAAATCATTTATAAAGACATTTAACACACACAGAAATTTTCATTGTCCTGCAAAATATTAAGTAGCAAGTAGTTAGGTGCAGTAAAAACTGTCTTCATATTTAAATATTCACTTACTAAAAGAAATGTTTTTTTTTTCTAGAACCAGCTGTAAGAAACTCTAATAAAACTCCCTATTTTACTTGCAAAACTACAAGCCAAAATATGTACTAGGCTTAATGCATTATGAGAGCAAATAATGGCCTGAACTCTGAATCTTCGCATCCCACGTTCACGTCCCGTTCCCGCATGAAGACTCTTCACACATAAGACCCTTGGTGCGTTTTAACGGTAACGTCTAAATCCCACCGTTTGGTTAAACTAGCCCAAAATCTGGCCACAAGTACTGTTGACAAGCTACATTTCCCGTTATCAATCAGTTTAAAAGTGGAAACAGCTGGTACAGCTTTGGGCAAATTTACTAAACAAAATATATCATGTTTTGGTGAAAACAAAGAAATAATTCTTAGCTATGAAGGCAATTCATATTTTGTTTTCAACTAAAATGATAAATAAACGAATAAAAATTGCATTAATTGTAAAAACATGCGAATTGTTAAAAGGAAAAATACAGTTCTTTAGACAAGAGGGTCACGTTTCTACTTTTAGGCTCAAAACTTTCACATTCTTTCTCATGGCGAGTTTTAAGTAATTGTTTATGGTTTGGTTTGTTTTGAATTTTGCGCAAAGCTACACGAGGGCTATCTGCGCTAGCCGTCCCTAATTTAGTAGTTTAAGACTAGAGAGAAGGCAACTAGTCATCACCATCCACTACCAACTCTTTTATCAACGCGTAGTGGAATTGACCGTATATTATAACGCCTCCACGGCTGGAAGGGCGGGCATGTTTGGTACGACAGGGATTCGAACTCGCGAACCTTAAATTGCGAGTCGAGTGCCTAAGCCATGCCAGGGTTAAATAATTGTAATTATTATAATGTTTCTAGGTTTACCTACTTAGTCTAAAAGCTATTTTTTGGAAGATCAGTTCTACTATTTCTTAAGTATAAAGATTATTTTTAATTATCCGTGGCGCCACTGCATTAGCTCTACTTTTGGCGTATTTGTAACGTCATATCTGCACCCTGAGAATGGAGAAAAATAAAGTTCTCCGTGACGGGAAAGGACGCGAAACGAGAAAATTGTGACTCCTACTGGAAATGTACATGCACACAGGATAAAAATTCAAGTTGGGGTTGCCCATCGCGCAATAAAAACAGTTTTTCCAGTATCATATAAGCAAGAGTTCCGTTGCAGTATGACATATTTCACTGAAGAATGGCTTTATTTCATTGAAATTTCCTATGTAGGTTAAATACAAGGTAAAGATAACATGTTGTCATTGTTTTAAATGCTAATCGTAAACTGGATGATTAAAATAAATACTCACTAAAACAATAGCCCAAGAGTTGGCGATGGGTGGTGATGACTGCCTGCCTTCTTACACTGCTAAATTAAGGAAAACTAGCACAAATAACCCTCGTGTAGCTTTGCGCGAAATTAAAAAAAAAAACAAACCAAATTCTCCAAGTAATAATGATATAAACTCAAACCGTGATAACTTCCAAAAATATTTACACTTTTTTTTTTGGTAGCCTTAAAACAATCATCCATCCTTATGATCTTTTGGTGCATAAGTGATAAGTATGTGGACCTGCAACGCTGAAATCAGTAGTTCGATTCATTGCGGTGGTCACAGTGCAGATGGACCATTTTGTAGCTTTACGTTATAACAGCAACAATCATTGCCTGATGCTGCAACCGTCTACTTGTTATCGTAAAAAATGTAAATGTCGTATAAAATTATCTCTCTCTTTTCTTTTTGATGTATTGAAATCACTGAGTTCGTTTTGCTGCTCTTTTATAGAAAATATATACTGAAATTTCTTAGTTCCTAAAGCTTGTTTTTAATGGACAACATCTATTAAAATATTTCAAGTTATCTAGCTTTATTTTAATGAACAATATATGCTGACATTTCTAAGTTTCTTAACTTTATTTACTTTGATATACTGGAATCTCTGATTTTTTAGCTTTACTTTAATGGACGATATGGACCGAAATTTCTGAATTTCTTTAGATTTACTTTATTGGACAACCCATACTGGGACCTGGCATGGCCAAGTGGTTAAGGCACTTGACTCGTAATCTCGTTCAGCAGTGGGGGCATTATAAAGTGACGGTCGATCCCACAATTCGTTGGTAAAAGAGTAGCTCAAGAGTTGGCGGTGGGTGGTGATGACTAGTAGCCTTCCTTTAATCTTACACTGCTAAATTAGGGACGGCTAATGCAGATAGCTCTCGTGTAGCTTGACTGGCATCGAATGAGTTATGAGGAAATCCACAAGGGACATGTGCACATACGTCAGGTGGACATTTACAGTTTAAATGGAAGGCGTAGGCTGCGCTGAAGGCCTCTATCATATGCACCTTTATCAAGATAAAATATCGCAAGAGTTAACAGAAATTCTCTATAAGTTAACATCGACAGAAAAAATTATAAGAGATCGTTAGCTAGTTTACATATCTGAAAAACGTAGTTCATGAGCAAGGAAGAGCAGATACTGAAGTGAATGCTTGTACCAACAAAGGTGGGTATGTAGTTGCACAACTAAAGCAACCGTACAGAACCAAGATTTCCCTCAAGACAACGATGTGACTCTTTATTACTAATGCAATAATAACAACAAAAGATCCGTATTGTTTTACGGATCATACTGGTGGGGGCTAACAAAAAAGAAAACCAGTCCTAATTGCCTTAGAATGATTCTTAGGTGCGATGGTCAAGAATAAAAATAGCCTCAAACAAAAAAATGAGAAAAAATGCAGAACAGACAGACATCATGTGGCTACAGATAGGACCTGTGGGGAGTTAACAAAATAGAACAGGATAATGTCACATGATATCTGTTCTGGAATCCTGAGAACAGAAGGACAATATCAATCAAAGTCGAGTTGAAATTCAAGACAGAGTTGACCAGGAGATAGGCACAGGTAATAATAGCCCAAGAGAGAGTACGCTGAAGATACCTTGTGGAGTCCTTGTATGTCATTTTGTGCGAACAAAAAATCATGTAAGGGCATACTATATTAAAACGCAATTTAATACTAGCATTGCACAGTATATTAGAACATGCAATAATACCA
This sequence comes from Tachypleus tridentatus, assembly GCF_004210375.1. Lineage (NCBI taxonomy): Eukaryota > Metazoa > Arthropoda > Merostomata > Xiphosura > Limulidae > Tachypleus > Tachypleus tridentatus. The sequence goes on along the minus strand of NC_134826.1, from coordinate 47,392,573 downwards.
GATTTTTATACACATAGAAGATATTAATGCTATGTTTACATACTACATTAGGACCCAGATGTAGTACATATTACATTATATTATCATAATAAAAAACTTACATATTACGTTAAGACACATGTTAATAGTATGTTTACTTACAGCTTCAGAATATATATTAATAGCAAGTTCGAATAGTACATTAGAGTTCATATTAATAGTGGACTTGCGTACTACATTGTAGCATATGTTAATATAAGGCTTATATTATATGTATTGAATGAGGCTTCCAACCTATATTAAAATGGAAAACAATTTACTTTGCTTTTATAGAACATTAGAACACAAAAATCAATACTAGACTGACATGACTTTAAGACACGTGTCTTAAGTACGAGGTTTAGAGGCTTTATTAGAATGAAACAGCGTGGTAAATGAATAAAAGGAGACAGTTTCATAGATGTAACTTTGGCGAACCATACAAATGAATTCCCCAAATCACCAAATTAACACCGTGCGCTTCTAGCAGATACACAACTATCCGTGTTCCATTCTCAGAAATGCATGTTGTATAAATGGATGAAGAAAGCAAGTTTATGAGTGAAATTATCTCTCTCAAAAGCCTTGGTCATCACCAGATGCTACAATATTAACCAGTTAGTTGCTCACTACAGATTTTATTGCGTCGACGTGTTTAAAGCCACCGTAAATGACCGTATTATTATAACGCCACCACGGCGGAAAGAACGAGCATGTCCGGTGCGACGGGGTTTGAACTCGCGACCCTCGGATTACTACTCAAACGCCTTAACCCATCTGACCATGCTGGGCCTAAGTGAAATAAATAAATGATATATGTAGTTAAAAAAAGACTGTCCGTACTGTTTTCGTTCGTCAAGAAGGTCGGTTTGGACACTTTAAAAAAAAGTTAAGAAAGTGAATCTGTGGATCATGACATGTATATATAAACAGAGGTTACGTATATATATCAAGCTGTATGTATGTTCCTGTTTCGTGTGAAGGTAACTTGTGTTACGTTAATAAACATAAGTTGTAAATATATATATATATAACTTGGTATCCTTGTTTAGTGTGAAAGTAAACTATATTATTTTATTAAACATAAGTTATATGTATATATAGTTGGTGTCCTTGTTTAGTGTGAAAGTAAACTATATTATTTTAATAAACATAAGTTATATGTATATATAGTTGGTGTCCTTGTTTAGTGTGAAAGTAAACTATATTATTTTAATAAACATAAGTTATATGTATATATAGTTGGTGTCCTTGTTTAGTGTGAAAGTAAACTTAAGTATTTACAACGATAAAACGTTGAATATAAAAAGCGAAGAACAAAAATCTAATGTCATGATGGCGAGAAACCGACCTGAAGTTAAGACTTATCTAAAGATGGCTGGTATGGGTATTAACACTTTTATTAAAATAAAGTAGAGAACAGCTTCAGGTTAACCTGAAGATGACCTAAGAAGGTCGAAACGTTGTTCTCTGCCTTATTTTAATAAAAGTTTCAATACCCATACCAGCCGTCATGAGATACAAAAATGTAATGTAATTGAAAGAAGTTACGATAACGTTTGTGTTCAGGTTACGAACGAGAACAAATTTGTTATTCTGTCACAAATAATTTCAGGTTTGTTTATAAACATGGCAGATAATCCAGTACTTGAAACGAAATTCTTACACCGGTGTGCTTGCTGTTCATGGCCTGGGCAGAACGTCAACCTCACAGCAGTTTCTGGTCACACACAGTAAGAAGTGAACTTTCTTTTCTTCTTGAAAAAAATCCAGTATACGTGAGGCAAATTCTGCGTTTTACTTAGTGCTCGTGAATAACAATACATTAGACAGTGACTTTTGTAGTGTTTAATTTAGGCTTACTTTCTCTATTTGTTTTCTAAAGAAGAATGAAAATCTCGATCTAATCAATATCTTCGAACGAGGACGACTTGCTCGTGTTAGTTAAAAGAAAATGTCGAACAGTGTGCTCGTCTTTCCACTATGCTTCGAGCTCTTCTTATTTCGCACGTGTAAACAAATTCTCTAAAATTCGAATCTCGTTTTGCTTCTCTTTGAAACTCACATTCTCAAGAAAAATAGTTCGAAACCCTACTGCGGAATTCTTAGAAGATACGTGCCAATACAGTCTTGGTTTTAAATGGAGTTTGTTTTGAATTTCGCCAAAGTGACACGAGGGCCATCTGCGCTAGCCGTCCCTAATTTAGCAGTGTAAGGGAAGGCAGCTAGTCACCACCACCCACCGTCAATTCTTGGACCACTCTTTTACCAATGAATAGTGGGATTGAACGTCACATTATAACGCCCCTACGGCTGAGAGGACGAGTATGTTCAGTGTGGCTGGGATTCGAACCCGCGACCCTCAGATTACGAATCGAGCGCCTTAACCACCTGGCCATGCTGGACCCTTTGAATGGTTATATATATACATGTACTTAAACTAGATGGTACACAAAAATATCGTTTGTAGTTAATATGAGGTTCACTGATGTTTGTTTGCTTTCTTTACTTTCGTGGAGAACTACCTGAAGGCTAGACGTCTCTTATTTTAAAATGAAGGAACAAAAGACAGACAACTAGTCAGTACCATCCACTACCTACTAGATTACGCCAAAACAAATAGATTGTCATTCTTACTATCACCATCACGGCCTCAGAGTTGGAAGCATGATTTTGAATTCGACGGTAATGGGATATAAACCAACGAGCCTCAGCTCCACAATGCACCACACCACGTTGGGACCGAAATCAGTGAAATATAATATTAAATGCCCCTATAAAATACAACACTTACTCGAGATATTTCCGGTAAAAGTGCTCTTCTTTGTCTATGTAACTTTTGGGTACATTATTCAACTGTTATAAACTTCAAGTAAATACGAATAAATGGAATTACTTTTCCGCGAAATTCAAACCATAGCTGATTTGAAGAAACTGGGTTTGGTTATAAATATTGTATCACACATAATTATTTGAGACTTATTATAGGGTTTTTCTTGAACGTACGTTTTATTTTGGCATCATGAACACTTGGAACTGAATATTCTTCAAAAGTAAGACAAATGGCTATATACTTATTCAATCTGATACGTTTATTGCTGTTTTAAATTGTTTGTTTGTTTGTTTGTTTTGAATTTCGAGCAAAGTTACACGAGGATTATCTGCGTTAGCCGTCCCTAACTTAGTAGTGTAGGGAGATATCGAAAGCTAAATAAGGATTTGTATTTATGGCAAAGTCACTAAGACTATCTGGCGACTTCCCTCTCATAATGGTTTTTGTTTTTTGTTTTTTTTTAATTCGCGCAAAGTTACACGAGGGCTATCGGTGCTAGCCGTCCCAAATTTAGCAGTTTAAGACTATAAGGAAGGCACCTAGTCTTCACCACCCACCGCCAACATTTTTACCAACGAATAGTGGGATTGAATGTCATATTAGAACACCATCAGAGATGAAAGGGCGAGCATGCTTGGTGTGATAGGGATTCAAACCAGCGACCCTCAGATTACGAGTCTATCACCCTAACCACCTGGCCAAGCCACGCGTTTGAAATGGACACTAAAAGTTTTATTTGGATCATCAAAGACGCTAGAACCAAAAACTCTTTAGGTGTGTAATTTTTATAACTGTCGAAATTCTACCCTGTGATAATGCCTAAGGAAATTGCTTAAGTATCTAAGTTTTCTCACCAGATGGCGATAAAAGTTGAACAATGAATTCTCGAGGCGTTAAATATGAGTATTAAAACTTTAAATAAAATAAAGTACAGAACAACGTTTCGACCTTCTTAGATCATGTTCAGGTCAACTTGAAGATGTCGAAATGTTGTTCTGTACTTTATTTTAATTAAAGTTTTAATACCCATACCAGCCGTCTTGAGAATACAAGTTTACATCAAGTGGGTTTCTCGGCATCACGGATAAAGGTTCAATAATACTATAACTTCTATCTCAGTACAACCTGTGCTGACCAAAGTGTCCGGGAATAGAAATGCTCTAAATTTCAAAAATAAATAAGTTATTAATCTGTCATCTTAGAACTTCCATTACTAAAGGATTTAGAGTTCTCAAGCCGAATGTTCGAATGTGTTTGGAAACGTGAACTTGTTACCTTTCGACACACAGCTCGACATTTTAACCACCATATTGTCCACAGCCGTATCACTGACTGTATCAAGATGTATAACATTCTATCGAAAGAGGATATACAGAAGTAAGTGCTACATCAACCATTCTCTATTGTACCTTACTCAGTAATAATTTACTGATTTGTTACGATGGATATTATCTTGATAGAGTAATAGCCAATTACTAAGGGATCTCATTATGAAAAAAACAAATAGACATCTTTAAAACTGGGACACCCACTTTTAATTTGATTAATTTAATAAATCTGGTTCAGTCTCCTATACAGTACACCAAGCTGATCTAACTGACTTTATACTGTTATTTTATCACATATACGTAAGTACATCAGATAATTTTGAACAAAGTTATGGGCTTACTGGCTAGCGTTGAGTACTGAAAGCAAGGGTTTAGTACAGTTGTAAGCATTGCATTTTTCCCGCTTGATGTGGTTTTTCTCGCATATGAAGGCACTGGTTAGTAAAATTGTAAGATAGTCAAGAAACCTCTCATCCGGAATAGAGCACAGCACTCTTCCTGACCCATCACCATCACTCAACACGTGCCATACATACTGAATTTTGAGACCGTACAAACATTAAATTTCACACTTTGCTCTTTCGTGTAATTCACACTTATTTTTGTTCATATGAACAGCCGCAAGGTTCCCAAAAGTATTTTGTTTCAATAATAAATAACATCAAAATTAAGAGTAACAAATACTTTGAGTTCTTACTTTGAAGCTAATACACCATACTGTGTTGTAGCTTACAAAGTTTATAATTCTTCTCGTGATTCATGGCATGCATATGTTTTATTGACGTCACGACAGCACAAATTGCGACGTTTAGTGCCCTTTATGTGACGCCATTTTATGGTCTGCTGACTCACTGACAAACAACACACTACTGTGTGGTTAAAGCAGATGACCCTTTCATTCAACCTTTGGCCACCTTTCGGGAAAATTTTCTCCAGCTGGCACTCTGAAGAAACTGGCTATCTTCGAAAAAATACAATAGGTTATTTTTCGGGAGGCACCTATTCCCTTGAGTACTGGATCTCTTCTTGTATACAACTGGTAAATCAGTCGGTACCAACACGATGACATTTTCAATTAAAGTCGGATAATGGAAAAGAAAACCTGTTCCTGACAAAGGTTTTATATCTGATAACTTATACAGTTCGTGTCTACTACAGTTTGGCAGGTCATCCGACAGGCGAGTAAACTTCTTTGTTCCTGTTATGAAGTAATTTGATCATTTATCGATATAATTGATTTATTAAGAAAACTATCCATGCTACACGGTGTACCAACAAGTGAAATAATGTTTTGACATCGAGGTGGTATTTTATCCTGATTATTGTATGGGGTATGTCATATTATTCGTGCATGTTGCTCTGTCTGAGAAAAATATTTCCAGCTGTGCTAACCCCACTCTCACACATATTCAACAGTTACCCCCCTGACGAAGACTTTGATTCATTCTGGTTCTATGTTAAATAACAAGATAGAACACTATGCTTAGGAAAAATAATTTCGCTGAGATATATTATGGGAAACAGGTTCTATGTTTTACTCACTTTTTACAAACAATATATCGTACCTATGTACAATAGAATAACATATCGTATGTTGTATGTGTAACAGGTTCCTAGGACAGTTGACTTGTGATTGTAAGTAACTCGCTTATATCAAAATATTATGATTATTATAAACCTTTCATACGTTAGAGTTAAAGTTTTTAGTTCAGTTTTATTACACTCAATTCTAACAGAACCAAAAACAAAAAAAATAATTTATGTGTTATTTAAATTGTGGGATTAGTTTTGTTCATCTGTCTATATGTCAAGCTTCTGTCTAGGATCGGAGGGTTGCGAGTTGGAATCCTTGTCGCACCAAATATGCTCGCCCTTTCAGCTGTGGTGGGCGTTATTATGTAACCATCAATCCCACTATCTGTAGATAAAAGAGTAGCCCAAGAGTTTGCGGTGAGTGGTGATGACTAGCTGCCTTCCCTCTAGTCATGCATTGCTAAATTAGGGACGGCTAGTGCAGATAGCCCTTGTGTAGCTTTGCGCGAAATTCAAAACAAACTAAACCAAAACCTGTCTAGGATTTAGATAGGACATTTCTCTGCATCTGATTGATAATCAAATTATAACAAAAAATATCTAACTACTTTCAAAATGCTATCTATCTTTATCAGAAACTGGACAGATAGTTTTAATTTAGTTGTTTGTTTAGGATAGAGTAAATAATTCTCATTCTTGATGGTTTGACACCAAACTTAAACATTACGAAGACGGAGTACAGTATTCCTGCCTTAGAGTAAGCGACGGTATGTAACAAAAAGAACTGTTGTTGTTTTGGAATTTCGCACAAAGCTACTCGAGGGCTATCTGTGCTAGCCGTCCCTAATTTAGCAGTGTAAGACTAGAGGGAAGGCAGCTAGTCATCACCACCCACCGCCAACTCTTGGGCTACTCTTTTACCAACGAATAGTGGGATTGACTGTAACATTATACACCCCCACGGCTGGGAGGGCGAGCATGTTTAGCGCGAAGCTGGCGCGAACCCGCGACCATCGGATTACGAGTCGCACGCCTTACGCGCTTGGCCATGCCAAAAAGAACTGAAATGACACATTTGAAACTCAACAAACGTAAGAATCAACATTAACATTCTATCAATTCAACTCCTGAATCTTGAAACACGAACTAGTAAACTTCTACTAAATGATCCAGGAAACTATTCTTATTAAGAAACATAATTTTATGTTATTAACACTCTTACAAGCATTACATTAAATTCCACGTAACCATAGTTCAAGCGTTGCCTTTTGACAGTATGGGTTTATACAAACCCGACCCATTTCAGCATTCTTCTGAGATTCGTTTGTAAAACACTACAATCACAGAATACCAAATGCTCACTGAAAAAAAAAAAAAACGTGGTTCAGACATCTGTTGACAATTCTGAGATAATTAAATTCCAACTCACGTTTTTGAAACCAGAGTAAAACAAATATATGTAGAAATATATATGCTTTACTATTTAAATAACATAGAATTATTTGACAAAATAATTCAGAGAAGATTACAACATCGGAAAAAAATGTAAGATTACCATAATTACAGCTAATACGTAAATCAGTTACGGAATTCTAGAAACGGCTTTTGTTTTGAATGGTTTAGAAAATACGTATTACAAAGTTGTAAATAACGTTCACCATTACATAAATAAATATTTATGAGACTCATAAACTGTAAGAATGGACCTAGAGAAATATGTTGTGTTATTAATAATTCTCTATATTTTTCTAAATACCTTATCCGTGTTAAGTCATATTAATAAGACTGTTCTCTGGTGGAACCTTACAAACATAAGGCGCTAAAATCCGGAGTTCGATTCCCTGTGGAAGACATAGCAAATAGCCCGATGTGGCTTTGTTCTAAAATAATAAACAAACAATTAACAAGGCTGTAAGGCCCGGCTTAGTCAGGTGTTTAAGGCGCTCGATTCGTAAACCGAGGGTCGCGAATTCGAATTATCGTCACACAAAACACACTCGCCCTTTCAGCTGTGAAGGCGCATTATTCGTTGGTAAAAGAATAGCCCAAGAGTTGGTGATGGTGGGTGATGATGACTAGTTGCCTTCTCTCTAATCTTACACTGCTTAATTAGGGACTGCTACCGCGTATAGCCCTCGTGTAGCTGTGCGCTAAATTCCAAAAACAAACAAACAAAACTATAAATGAGAAATAATATGAATGGGCTGGTTCTGGAATATTTGAAACATGTACAGTTCAATATCACAAGGATTTGTGTATTTATATGTAATATAACTTGCTGAATTCACTACAAACAGATATATTTAAGTTTTAGCATAAACTGATGTGTTATTTCACATTTTTAAACAAAATGTTCGTTTGACTTGTAGTGATACACTGATAAGGTGGAATTAGGTCAACATTATTATAGAAGCAATTTGATCTTAATGCTAAGGGATTCCTTTAACATTTTCCCGCCAATCCATCATCTCATATCCACTCATCAAGTAAAATCCGGGGTTTGATTCCTAATGGGAAAAATCAACACAGATAGGCCGTGTTATAACTTTAGGAGTAAAGCAAAGAAAGCACGTTTGAACTGATAGACCAGAGAAAAGGTCAACAGTACATACCACTAACAGTTGGGTTACTCTTAGAATTAATTCAAAGCCCCAAATGGCGGATTATGTTTTATCGGCAAAAATTGTTGTTGTTTTTATTTCACGCAAAGGTGCACGAGTGGTATCTGTGCTATCCGTCTCTAATTTAACAATGTAAGACTAGAGAGAAGGCAGATTGTCATCACCACCCACCACCAACTCTTGGGCTACTCGTTTACCAACAAATAGTGGGATTGACCGACTTATAACGCCCCCACGGTTGAAAGAGCGAGCATGCTTGGTGTAACGGGATTTCGATCCCGCAACTCTCGGATTACGAGCCGAGTGCCTTAACGACCTGGCCATTACGAGCCTCGGCAAGGGAACTTAGATTCACAGTCCAATAAACAAACCACTTGACCACGCTCAAACGATGTAAGAAGGGAACTAAAAAAAATTATAATTTATATGGTCCACAATTTCAGCTTCTGAAATAATTTATAAAAATTTCTATTTTATTCTCTAGAAATTCTTCGAGTATAAGCTATTATTTGCTTATGGTGTGCAATCGCCGTGTATCTTTGTTCTATGAAAAAAACAAAACGTAAATAATATTTGTATCAACACTAGCAGACAGTCAAGATATTAAAATCTTAACTGTCTGTTAGTGATGACAGAAGTATTATTTACGTTTAAAAAAATAAATAAAATGTTATATTGAAGTCAGAGATATATAGTGTGTTCCTTTAGACCTTGGAATGAGCCTTATCACTGAAACTATTTATGAAACTAGATACGGGTAGCAATTGATTGTTAAACACTCTTGTCTAAATTAGATGCGGGTAACAATTGATTATTGAACACTACTGTCTAAACTAGGTACGGGTAACAATTGATTATTAAACACTGTTGTCTAAACTGGATACGACAGCAAGTGATTATTAAACACTGTTGTCTAAACTAGATACGACAGCAAGTGATTATTAAACACTGTTGTCTAAACTAGATACGATAGCAAATGATTATTAAACACTATTGTCTAAACTAGATACGAGCAGCAATTGATTATTAAACACTACTGTTTAAGCTAAGTACTGCTCTTGAATAAAATATTCTCTAAGTTTAATAGAAATTGTTGAATAAAGATAGTTTCTAAGTTTAGTAGAACTTTTTTATAATCAACTGGGAATTCAGTATTTTATTTATCATGATTTTTTTTGTGAAGTCACGATGATTGGTCTGACACCAACCTTCTGATTGACTCAGAATTAAGAATTGAAAAGTAATTTCCTAATACATATCGTAAGAACCAATTTGCTCAGTTTAAAGTCACACAAGTATGATACTTTTCCAAAATTATGTTACCTTTATAATATTTCAACCAGCTTTTTACAATTAATGTTGCTTGATGATTTTGGTAAGAGCAGAGAAAAAAGCTTGTAATAGTATCCGTTAAAAAACAGTTAAATATGGAAGTGACTGTATTCTATATTATCGAATAAAATCTCGCAAAGAACATGAAAACGTCACAGAACTCCTACACGTGGCCGGTATTATTTTTTCTGATTTAGTCAGATTTATATTTTATGAAATAAATATGTATTCCTTATTTTTTTTCGAATATTTTTTCACCATTTCGAGAATTAGTTAATTAAAATTGTGACCTAAATGTCTATCTAGTTTGATTATTTTGCCTTATGAAATGCTTCACTAAAGCTTATTGGTATATCAGGCAAATAATTTTCATTACATGAATTGCATGAAACAAAGGAATCTTCAGTTAAAGCCAATATTTGTTTTTGTCAGCTTAGATAGATGGTCTTTTTGTAAACATACACACCAATTTTCCTTAGATTTTTCTTTAGAATCTAAATTTGTCCTGTCATATATTTAATTGTAATTGTAAGATTTACTGGTACTTTCACGTGAGATTTTTCTTTAGAATCTAAATTTGTCCTGTTATACATTTAATTTTATTTGTAAGATTTACTAATATCTTTATGTGGGATTTTCCTTAGAATCTAAATTTGTCCTGTTATATATTTAATTGTAATTGTAAGATTTACTGGTACTTTCACGTGAGATTTTTCTTAGAATCTAAATTTGTCCTGTTATATATTTAATTTTAATTGTAAGATTTACTAGTACCTTTACGTGGGATTTTCCTTAGAATCTAAATTTGTCCTGTTATATATTTAATTGTAATTGTAAGATTTACTGGTACTTTCACGTGAGATTTTTCTTTAGAATCTAAATTTGTCCTGTTATATATTTAATTTTAATTGTAAGATTTACCAATACTTTCACGTGAGATTTTTCTTTAGAATCTAAATTTGTCCTATTATATATTTAATTGCAAAATTTATTGGTACTTTCACGTGAGACTTTTCTTTAGAATATAAATTTGTCCTGTTATATATTTGATTGTAATTGTAAGATTTTCTTTAGAACCTAAATTTGTACTGTTATATATTTAATTACAAGTGTAAGATTTTCTTTAGAGACCTTTAGAATATAAATTTGTACTGTTATATACTTAGTCCAAGGTAATTTAATAGTACCTTTACATGAGGATTTGTACTGTTTATACTTAGTTAATTTAAATCTAAGGGATTTTTTTTAAATCTAAGGGTACATATTTTGAGTAGAACGACTAATAAATAAGGTTATTCACATTGTTAACAGCTCGACAATCGTGCTTACAACTTTCACAGAGAATGAAGGAGAAACGAATCGTTTCATTTCCAGAACCCACTTTAAGACACTCCTTTAATTATAATATTTAATGTTGTTGTTTTGACATATTTATACTTTAGTTTTAAATAGCATTACTTATATGTTGACTTTATGTTACTTTTAATTTCTATATTACGATTATGTGGATATTAAACACAAAATTAAGAAGAGAGCAGTTTTATTTTTTGTGCATATTGACTTTACTTTTGAGTTTTGCCATTAGATTCTACCAATTACAGATATCTAAACGTTAGGCTTATAGTTTAAGTGACCTACAGTTTGTTGTGAATATACTCAAAAATATATGAAACGAATGAAAATATCGTTCTCTGAGTAAATTAGGCCGAGATGGGTTAGATAAACAAATCAGATGTTAGATATAAAATATTATATATTTTTGGTATTACTTTGCGACGAGATAAACTGTATTAAATTAATTATTAGTTGTTTTTTTTAAACTAGAACTATCAACGATTAAATTCTTCACTGTTGAGAGTCCAGTCAGATTGAAGAAATCTACATATATCGACCTGTCCACGTCTTTATTTATCTATCTTGAAGGTTTTTTTTGCTTTTCTCGAAAAAAACAACAACTGTTTACGAGAAACATCAATTGAAACGTCTCGAGCTCTGTTATGGTACTGGGATTCTATGTTATTATTTTAAAACATAACATAGAATGGTAACTATAACAACGACGGATCACATAGATTCCAATGCATCATTAAAGTAAGGACGAGCATGAGGATTGAGAATATACGATATTTGTCATGTGGAAACATGAACATACATATATATATATATAATATGATGAAGAGAGTTGTTACTGAACAAGTTGTGATAAGTGATGTGAGCTGGCACACCTGAAGGACTAGTTGTTTTCTGATTCAATAGACAACATCATTGTGAAATACCTGGCAATTGGGCCCGACATGGCCAGGTGGGTTAAGGCACTCGACTCGTAATCTGGGGGCCGAGTGTTCAAAACCCCGTTACACCAAAGATGCTCGCCTTTTGAGCCGTGGGAGCGTTATAATGTGATGGTAAATCTCAATATTCGTTGTTAAAAGAGTAGCCCAAGAGTTGACGGTGGGTGGTGATGACTAGTAGCCTTCCCTTTATTCTTACACTGCTAAATTAGGAACGGCTAGCGCAGATAGCCCTCGTGTAGCTTTGCTTGAAATTCAATACAAACCAAACCAAAACCTGATAATTAAAACTGTAAGCCATGTACTTACTGTAACAGTCTAGTGCTACGTAAAAAATCACTACATGAAAACTTAGGATTCGATTTGTTAGTTTGTTCTGTATTCTATCAACCGCGAGGAATCTAACCTTAAATTTTAGCATCGTAAGTTCGAAAATTTATTATGGAATTATTCATCAACGTACTTCATCTTTTGATATTACTGGTTTTATTCCTTCCAAAATGACCAGTTTTATTGTTGTATTGTGAAGGACAAACAAGCAAATCTGAATTAAAGTTAATTTCTCTGTTGAGTACGTTTGTACTTTTTTCAACAGATTATTTTTACAGTACATTCGTGCTAAAGGTATATATTTATGTAATGATTAAAGAACACTGATATCCGATTAATCATTATGACATCCTTACTTATGCTGGTTGACTAAGATGGCGAAATAAGAAACAAGACTGATTAAACGAAAATGGCATATTTTCGTAAAATAATTATCATCTTGTCCTTTCCAGCATACAATCTGGTGTCGACTGTAATTCAGGCAACTTAGATTTCTCTCACATTTTTCAATTAAAAATAACGACGCGGAATTTCACATAAATGAAAAACGAAGAAACGTGAGAACTGTGTAACTGTTAGCTTAACATGAAATAAAACTAAGCCAAGTTTTACGTGTAAAATTACTAGCTTGTTCATACAATATGGAAGAGGTGTTATGTTTTAAAAGAATTCAAAACGTTCAAACTATGTTGGAAAAGCAAAATAGTGAACGTTTGGCTTTATCGGTGCAACTATCGAAAAGCATTTGTTTTGAAAGTAATATATAGTTAAAATTAATATTATTGCGAAATATTCGTTGTAATGGAAGGAATTTTGAAAAATAATAAAAAAATGAACATGCGATTACTGATTTAAAAATTAAAATTTGTGAAAGACCTGTGGTACTTTCTTACAATTAATTAAATGATATTTTAATAGGTAAAACAGTCACATAATAATCATTGAATGATTTTTCAAGAGGTACAACAGTCACATAATAATCATTGAATGATTTTTCAAGAGATACAACAGTCACATAATGGTCATTGAATTATATTTTAATAGGTAAAACAGTTACATAATAGTCATTGAAATATAGTTTAATAGGTAAAACAGTCACTGAATAATATTTTAATCGGTAAAAGAATGAATCTTCGTCATCAGAAACATAAGGAATATCACTTGATGATACATAATTCACAATTGTCTTCTCACTGTCAATAGATAAATAAAAAAATGGTCCAAGATATATTATTTTTGCTATTTAAGTTAATCATTTTAGGTATCAAAACGTTATACGTTATACGTTTTGAAAAATTCATCTTGAAAGACATATTACACGTTCGTTGCTCGGAAAAGACAGACAACTGCTCTCCTCTGACGACACTGAGCAATACTATGGTAAGTAATTAAATTAAAGAAATGATAGACAGTGCCCTCTACTGACGATACTAAGAAATACAACGGTAATTAATTAAATTAAATAAGGAAACACAGCTGCCCTCCACTGAGGATGCTAAGACATATGATGATAATTCATTAAAGTAAAGAAAAGACAGACAGCTGTTCACCAGGGATGATGGTTAAAATACGAAGGTAATTAATTAAATTAAATTGTTTTGTGTGTAAAAATGAATAGCTATACTACCAGAATTTAAAACCACAATGTTTGATTTACTGATCCAAGTGGCTACACTGAATATGACGATTCCATTGTAGTTTGCATTGAAGTATTACTTAAAACATTTTTCTTTGTTAGAATTAACAGGCCATATTACGTCTACCTTTAAGAGTTTCGAGATGTGTTATCGTAAGAGTATTGAAAGGTCTTTAGCCATTCCAACTAACACTTACTTTAATATTAAACGTAAACGAAATGCCTATTTAATTACTTCCTGAATCCATATGTGTGTTCTAAATCGGGTTTACTCAGTAAAGCGTTTGCGTGTAAAGCGATTTTCAGCTTATATTAAATAGGCGTTCAGCAATTTTTTTCAGTGTTAAACAGGTAATTTAACACATTCCAGTTCAATATCAATCAATATACAGTCATGTGAAAAAGTTAGGACACCCTATGAAAGCTTGTGTATTTTTGTAACATTTTTGAATATTTAATTGAGATATTTAATCTCAATTTTAACAATACAGAGAGATTATAGGAATGTAACTAAACAGAAGAAAAGACTTTTCAAGATTTTCTGTAAATGTAATTCTACAAAAATGCATATTCTAACTGAGGAAAAAGTTAGGACACCCCCACATCTATTCCCACTTAAAATGGCTCAACTCACACACAGATGTATCACACCAGGTGCACATGATTAGAAGATCGTCACTCAGCATTTTGAGTGAGCCTTGCCCTATTTAAACCTCAGACATTTAGTTTGGTGTGCTCCTGAATGTTGAAGTGAGAGTGAGCATCATGGTGAGAGTAAAAGAGCTGTCTGAGGCCTTCAGAAAGAAACTTGTAGCAGCTTATGAGTCTGGTAAGGGATTTAAAAAGATACCAAAATATTTTGAAATCAGCCATTCCACTGTCCGGAAAATAGTCAACAAGTGGAGGGCTTTCAAAACAACTGCCAACATGGCCTGGCTACTGTTGATGTGAAAGTGCATGCCTCTACAATAAAAAAGAGACTGTACAAGTTTAACTTGTATGGGAGGTGTGCAAGGAGAAAACCTTTGCTCTCTAAGAAAAACATCAAGGCCAGACTGAATTTTGCCAGAGAGAATGTAGACAAAGACCAGGACATCTGAAATAATTTTCTTTGGACAGATGAGTCCAAAATTGAATTATTTGGACGCCAAAACAGAGGACATGTTTGGCGTAAACCAAATTCAGCATTCGAAGAAAGGAACCTCATACCAACTGTGAAACATGGAGGTGGAAGTGTCATGGTTTGGGGCTGCAGCAGGACCTGGACAGCTCACGATCATAGAATGCGCCATGAATTCTACTGTGTATCAGAGGGTGCTTGAGGATCATGTGAGACCATCTGTAAGAAAATTAAGCTGAAGCGGAACTGGACCCTGCAACACGACAATGACCCAAAACATACCAGTAAATCCACCAGGACTAGCTGAAAACTAAGAAATGGAGAGTCCTGGAATGGCCGAGTCAAAGCCCAGATCTTAATCCCATTGAGATGCTGTGGGGTGACTTGAAACGGGCTGTACATGCAAGAAACCCCTCAAACATCTCACAGCTGAAAGAATTCTGCATTGAGGAGTGGGGCAAACTTTCTTCAGACCGATGTCAGAGACTGGTAAATGGCTACTATGTCAATTTTGTTTAATAGTAGAAAATTAAAGTTTGTGGGGAAAACGCATGCTAAAGTTTGAAGTGATAAAAACAAAATTATTTAAGAGAACAGACAGAAACTCCAGCAATTTAGGGGCTGTTTCAATGTACAATTTCAACCAATTAAGTATGACAGCTCAATAACTTTGATCAATATCAAAAAATATTGATTTAAGACAGGTGAAAATATAACAAGAACACGAGATTCCTTTTAATTATTATCTTACTGGGAAAAACATTAAAACACGAAAATTTTAGTTATAAATAAATTCAATAGAAAAAGAAACCTATCTGAGGTTTTATAGTTACTATTGTGTGGCAAAAATATCTATTTTTCGATTGGTTGTTTGAGGTCTTGAACTTCAGCGTTATTAATACTCAGTTATATCATTGAGCCACCAAATATCTATTTTGATTGGTTGTTTGAGGTTTTGAACTTAGCGTTAGAAACACTTAATTATATTATTGAGCCACTGAGCTAAAGTGAAAACTGATAGCTAATCGTATTCGTTGATTGTACCGACATTCTTATCTTTGGATAAACGTGGACCAGAAGTATCCGATTTTTAAACTAATGACTCAACTTTTACATTATATGCGAATCGTGTAAGAAGTAACTTGCTTCGTCCTAATTCGTGATGACGAGAAACCCGCATGAAGTAAAAAATTATCTCAGGACGGCTGGCGTGGGCATTAACACTTTTACCAAAATAAAGCAGAGAACAACGTTTCGACCTTTTTAGGTCATCTTTTTGTTAACCTGAAGATGACCCAAGATCGAAACGCTATTTTCTGCTTTATTTTGGTAAAAGTATTAATTACCCATACCAGCCGTCCTGAGATAATTTTTTTTTGCTCAGTACTACTGTTAATGATTGTGAATTGCTCGTCACATTTTAACCTATCTTTCAACCGCTAAACGGACTTATCTGATTAAATATGTCTTATGAAGTAAGATATAAGTGGTGTTAGTGAGTATCAAACGTGCGTTGCAAGACAGGACGTGACAGTATAATACGTAGAGTAACGTAGACCACAAAAACACATAGGGACGTGGGAAGCGCAGAGGTAGTGTAGTTGATTGTTGGAAGTTCAAATGATAACTTAAGAAACCGATATAAAATGGTTTGTTCGGAATTTTGCTCAAAGCTACACGAGGGCTATCTGCGCTAGCCGTCCCTAATTTAGCAGTGTAAGATAGAGGGAAGACAGCTAGTCATCACCACCCACCGCCAACTCTTGGGCTACTCTTTTACCAACGAATAGTGGGATTGACCGTCACATTATAACGTTCCCACGGTTGAAAGGGCGAATATGTTTGGTGTGATCGGGATTCGAACCTGCGACCCTAGGACTACGAGTAGAGTACCTTAACCACCTGGCCATGCCTGACAGAAAATGCTAGAATAGGGGAATAAAAGAATAGATTGGAGATCAAAGGATAAGAGGAAAACCTACGTTTATTGTTTCTCAACAGCTTCAGTAACTTGAACCTCTCAATACTGACAGTTTGAAGCATGCCATAATACTAATTAAAACATGCAGTATTTGTAATACATAATACGATCACAGGGTTGAATTTTAAATGCTGCCATACTAGTGTATTTGTCTAAATGGATTAAGTTTTCTGTAAATACAATCATAGTAGAAGGAAAATAATTAGAGGAACAGGGTTTGTTTAACAATTTAACTTAGACATTTCTGGGCGGATAAGCAGTGAATATATCGTGTAAACTTCACTAACGATGGACTCTTTTTTTTTACAGCTGATTCAAATGCATTCGATCCGTTTTTCATTAAAAGTTTCATATTTATGTTTTCAGTGGTTCTTTTCACAATACCAGTCAAGTGAATTTATCGTTTTGATGGAATACGCAAGTTGTTTTTTTAAATAAATATTCTTTATTATTTTAATAAAAAATATACAATATGTGAAAGGAAGGCTTGGGTAGTTGTGTGTGAATTATATTATATAAAATCATAAATTGTTACTTTATACACCACCCCCTATGTAATTGTATTCTGATTTGGTTTGTTTCGAATTTCGCGCAAAGCTACACGAGGATTATCTGCGCTAGCCGTCCCTAATTTAGCAGTGTAAGACTGGAGGGAAGACAACTAGTCATCATCACCCACCGCCAACTCATGGGCTATTCTCTTTTACCAACGAATAGTTGAATTAACCGTAATATTATAACGACCCCAGGCAAGCATATTTGGTGTGACCGGAATTCGAACCCGCTACCCTCGGATTACGGGTCAAGTACCTTAACTACCTGGCCGTGCTGCGTCAATTGTATTCTGAAAGGGAATTTCTGTCTACTAATATATACAATGCTGGCCAAAATCTTATGGTCAATGAACATAAAGAAAAAATATAACCATACTGAAACGTGGCGTTAATCGGTAAACACGTAACGAAATTTAGTCATTTGTGTTCTAGCATTAGCGTGGTCAACATCTCACACTGACATCTCCTGTGTTACATTGGGTAAAAACATCGCAAAGGCTAAAAAGTTGACAGATTTTAAACGTGGCAGAACTGTCGAGCTGCAAAAGCAAGATCTCTCTCAACGTGCCATCGCTGGTGAGATTGGGCGAAGTAAAACTGCTGTTGCAAATTTTGTAAAAGACCCTGAGGAATACGGAAAGAGAATTTAAAGTGGCCAGCCCAAGGAAATTTCGTCGGTGTTGAGCAGTAGGATTCGACGGCTTATCCGACAAGACACCAGCTGATCGTTGAACCAGATTAAGGCCCTTACGGAAGCAGGATGCAGTTCAAGAACAATAAGACGGCATCTACGAGAGAAAGGCTTTAAAAGCCATAAACGTCTTCAAAAGCCACGCCTCCTTACACACCACGAAACAGCTCGGTTAAACTTTGCTGAGAAGCACCAAACATGAAACGAAGAAAAGTGGACGAAGGTTTTGTTTCATGATGAGAAAAAATGTAACCTAGATGGTCCAGATGGCTTCCAACGTTATTGGCACGATAAGGATATCCCACCGGAGACATTTTCTACACGACACAATGGAGGAGGTTCCATCATGATCTGGATGCTTTCTCCTTCCATGGAACAATGGAGCTTCAGGTTATACAGGGGCGTCAAACAGCAGCTGGCTACATTGGCATGTTGGAGAGAGCATCCTTATTGACTGAAAATCCTCGCTTGTGTGGAAATGACTGGATCTTTCAGCAGAACAACACTGCAATCCACAATGCCCGCAGGACAAAGGACTTTTTCATGGCGAATAACGTGATTCCTTTGGACCATCCAGCGTGTTCGCTCGAACTGAACCATATTGAAAATGTTTGGGGTGGATGGCAAAGAAAGTTTATAGAAATGGACGTCAATTCCAAACAGTGCATGATCTTTGTGAAGCCATCTTCACCACTTGGAATAACATTCCAGCCAGCCTTCTGCAAACGCTTATATCAACCATGCAAATCAAATGTTTGCAGTTATTCGCAATAACAGCCGTGCAACTCACTACTGAGACTACCTCTTGTTGGGCACTTCCTACCCTGTTTAGGGCTTCTTTTTGGTTTGGTCTTAAACTTTTGACCAGCTAGTATTTAGGCTAATTTCATAGTGTTTACATTTACCCTATTAAATGCAACAAAAGTTTTTTATTTTTATTTTCTATTTTCTTAATTTCATCTTTCGAAGCTCTACTCAAATAAGTGGTTGAGTCTGACAACGCAAAATGCATATTTTTTCTCTATGTTCATTGGCCTTAAGATTTTGGCCAGCAGAGTATATAGTACTTCTCTTGAAAAACGTAACAGTTTTTTCATCAGTGGCTAATGTAATGATATGTTGTATAATATAACAGAGTTTGTGAAATCTTCAACATTCCAGATAAGTATAACCGTATCTAAAATAATTCTGGTTGTTTAACCCTGTTGAAGCAGGGTGTGGTCAAGGGGTTAGATCGCTCGATTGGTGAAACCATTGATTCGTGGTCCATGTGAAAACGCGCTTTTCACTTTGGGTGCGTTATAAGAGTGACAGGTAAATCTCACTATTCAATGGTCACATAAAAATAGTCCAAGAGTTAGAGGTATGTGTTGCAGAGTATTTGCTCTGAGCAGATTGCACTTTGTGGAGCATCACGTGGATATTCTGAAACAAACTGACTTTCTGCTCAAAACTAAGTTTGCATAATGATACATAATACGCTTGTATTAGATCATTAGAACGTAAAAACGTTGCGCGTTTACGACGCTTGTGCATACTCTCGAGAGGTTTCCAGAATAATTACTAAAGAACATTAATGAATAAAAATGGTCAACATTCAAATATTAATCAAATGTTTATTTATCATCGACAAGGAATGAATTAATCAGGTAACGCAGTACTGACGTCTTTCTTTGGGTTAAATACTGACACAGTTTTCCTATAACAAGAACAAAAGTGGTTTAATAATTCAGGACTGCTGATATCTTTTGTTTTATTTCTATCTAAACAATACGTTTCTCTATTTTGAAACAACTGGAACCTAACACTATTAAAGGGTTTCTGAAGTTATAATGATACTGATAATAGATACTGACGAGAAAATGTTTAGATTTTCTCTATTCTATCGGGCCCGGCATGGCCTTGCGCGTTAAGGCGTGCGCTTCGTAATCTGAGGGTCGCGGGTTCGCGCCTGAGTCGCGCCAAACATGGTCGCCCTCCCAGCCGTGGGGGCGTTATAATGTGACGGTCAATCCCACTATTCGTTGGTAAAAGAGTAGCCCAAGAGTTAGCGGTGGGTGGTGATGACTAGACTAGCTGCCTTCCCTCTAGTCTTAAACTGCTAAATTAGGGACGGCTAGCACAGATAGCTCTCGAGTAGCTTTGTGCGAATTTCAAAAACAAACAAACTCTACTCTCTTTTCTCAGCTTTATTTGCTTACGAACATGAAAGTTTGATGAAAGTATAATGAAATAAGCCTTTAAAATTCGCTGAAGTTTATGTAGTTACGTCATGGTGATATGTCTTCACTTAAAATTCTACTGACATTATAAATAACACACCGCTTTTAAGCACAAAACTTTAGTATTGCAAGCCTTAAGTCTGCCACTGGGACACTGGAAAACGAGTAACATAAAACTTTTGTTTGTTTTTGAATTCAGCTAGTCATCACCACCCACTGCCATCTCTTTTACTAACGAATAGCGGGATTGACTGACACACTATAACACCCCAACTGCTAAAAGGGCGAGCATGTTTGGTGTAACGGGGATTCGAACCCGCGACACTCGAATTACTAGTCGAGTGCCTTAACCACCTGGCCGTGCCGGTCCAACGCCTACATGTGACGATCAGCCACATTTTACATCGTTCTAGTACTGGTGCTTGTAACTGGCAGAACGAGTCACCAATAAGATTCTTGTACAAAAAAAACCTCTTCTTGAAAAGTAAATTTTGCTTAAGAGATTATTTTTTTAAAGACTGAATTCCATTCTGTGTTCTCAGCTAATGAATAATGAATGTGTTTAAATTGCAACTAAGACAACTGTTATTGGCTAAACTAACCTTACAAAGGTGTGTGTATAATGTTTATGAATGTTTCTGTAGTTCAATAACCACTGAAGCGAGGAGAACTCAAAGCTCCCAAAGACAACATTAAATGTCTAATTCCGGTACTTTATTTATACGATGCTATTAAGTTAGGCACAAAGGGCTAGCTGTGCTCTTCTCAAGACAGGTATCGAAACCTTGTTTTTAGTGTTGTAAGTCTGCATATATATCGCTGTGCCAGTGGGAGCATCATGCAAAGAAGAATTAGTGAAAGTATTTTGACGGAAAGTATGCTGTAGGACTATTTTCAAGATGCACGGTCTTCAGTTAGAACATGACCAGACATGACGACATGGACTTTAATTATGTGCTGAACACTCTGTGGTAAGCCTAATGTCGTAGAATTAGGTATAGCTGTACCTGAAGTTATAAAATTTTCAAGGTGTATTTGAACTAACCGTCTGCCCTTGTGGCTCAAAGAAAAGTCTTGGGGCTCGTCACGCTAAAAAATTGGGTTTCAATACTCGCTGTGAGCACGGCAAAAGCAGGTCTTTGTGCACTTAAAAACAAACAAATAAAGAAATCGAACTAGTCTAACTAAAATTAAATAAAACAACAATCCCATACTGTCTTCATTTAACACTAATAAAAACAAAATAACGTTTATTATATCCAGAAAATCCTTATAATCTACACAAACAAAAATTTATAACCTCTCTGTCTCAGATTTTAAAAAAAAATTACGTCCAATGCTCTCAACAGCTCCCTCTGGAAAGAAGTGCTAGCCAGTTTGGTGTACGCCTTATGCCTTTGTTTATTCTCAAGTTAAACATATTGGTATCAGTCATGTATGTATCTTTTGAATGAAAGCGCCTTAACGGTAACATTGATTTTCCGCTAAACCAATTTGAACCGAATTTATATCAGGAACCAGGAAACACAAACTCCCATTCTTCCTCTCTATAGAAAAAAGAAACCAGAACCTGTTCCGAAATCTGTCGTGAATAAGTCCCTGATGTATGATCTGTAGAGTTAGAAAATCAGACAGGAAGCTACTTTTACTGCGAGTATCATGAAAAGCAATATTCAAAACGTAATTTTACGTACAGAATAATTTTATATTGTTTAAACTACACTACCTGAAGAGGAGATGTGAGAATATATCCTGACAAAACATATTTTATGTTTAGATAAAAATAATCTTAAGTCAGTCAGGATGTACGATATATATTTTGAAAAATATCACAAAAATAAACATACACATATATATATTGTCTGCTCCATCACATCAATAATGGAAGTTGAAACATTAGACACATTACCAATTTTTACTTAATTATCCATCATATCTTTCCCTATGCGTGCTCTACAATAGTGGTACAGCGGTGTGTCTGCGAACTTATACCGCTAGAAATCGTGTTTCGATTCTCGTAGTGGGCAGAAGACATATAGCCTCTTGTGTAGAACAACAGCAACAGCAACCTACATTTACACCTAAAGTTGAGAGAACTGACAGAGATATGTTTACAAACCCTCACAAAATTTCATATTCAATTTCTGTTTTTTTTTAAGTCCTGATGTGCAGAACAACATGCAACATAAATTAATCATTCTCATTTGCATCACTGACTATGATTGCCCTTTTACGCGTGAGGGCGATAGAATTATGACGGTCAATCTTACTGTTTGATTAAAGTAGTTTAAGGGTTAGTTGATGTAGGTGGTTTTTTAGTAGTTGTGCTTCCTCCAGTCGCTTCTAAATTTACGTTTACGTAGTGAATATTTAGTAAGACGTTACCGTCTTTGAAGCTACAAGGATTCCTATTAATCATTGTCATTAAGTTTTGTAATTCAATATCTGTACTAGTTCTGACCTTCTACCCCTCCTGACCCTCAGTGACATAGCGGCATGTAAGTGGATGTCGATGTCCATTGTGAGCAGAGCACAAACAGATCATTGTGTAGCTTCATACTTAATTCCAATCATTAATAACATCTACGAATTTACATTACTAATCACCAGGTTTCGAAACCTGTAGTGGGCAAAGCAGACATAGCCCATTGCGTAGCTTTGTACTTAATTTCAAACAAATGCTCATCCCAAATGTGTTTTTTCTCGGGTACATACACGAATAAAACATATTTTATGGTTTGCTTTAAGCTGTGCATCCACAACAAGCAGTTTTATTATACGTTACTTAAAATCGACATATATCTCTTAATGTCGGCTTTCATGCGTACATAAATTAGTGCTTCAAAATACGAGTTCATCTAGTCGTTTTTCATTGTTGACGCTGAAAGTATATAGGATGACGCAATGGAAAGTGAACTTGTTAGCTGTGTTTAGATCAAGGACCTAAATATTTGCAGAACAGAAATCCCACAATCTTATCTTTGTAATAAACATCTACTATTAGGCAAGGATGAATGGTAAAAGAAAAGAAACCTCCTCAGGATAAAAGTGGCAGTGAAGTAAGAAATATATGATCAGAGAACCTTAGTTACACTTAGTTACACTGTAATAGTAATGACTTCCTGGATCTGTTGAAAAGTAAACATCTGGTATCCTTAGAGCAAAAGAAAGTATTATTTTCACGAACGTACTCACAATGTCAATACATGAAACCATATTAAACATATATAGAACTGACATTCAATGTACACTTTCTTATCACGGTTATTGGCAAAGGTGCCCTTTCTTACGGAACCATGTGAAACAGCTTTAACATTTAATCCACACTTTTTGATCACGATTATTGCCAAAGGTGCCCTTTCTTATGGAATCATGTGAAACAGCTCTGACATTCAATCCACATTTCGCCCTCGTGATTATTCGACACATCTGAATTCATTGATGCTGGTTTTCTATCCACAGGACTCTTCTTTCAGGTGACTTGTTCTCTCGGCTAAGTCATAGGTTATCAACTAATATTTCTTCTCTTTCCTCGGCTTCTGATTTCTATATTATGTGATAAGAGATGCTAATTTTACTTCAAGCCAATTTACGTGTTGACCATAAAAGTTCGAAAGCAATGGCTAAGTTAATCGCATCACAAACATAATTCCAATTAAACACGGGTCGGTGTGGCTCAGTGATTAGTGAACAGAACATAGATTCTAGGTTCGTATTACAATATCGTCAAACAATTAAAAATATCACGTTACATACGAAACATTGAAACCATGGGTTTGTTATAAGGGTGACGGTCATATATCACTATTTAGGCTGACGAGAATAGTCCAATAGTTGATAATGAGGGGTGTTGGTCATCTACCTTCTTTCTAGACTATCACTTCGAAATTAAGGACAGCCCTTTTGCAGTGAAAATTCGACAAACAAACCCATTACCTACATTTTATGTTGTCACCAGGAAGTCGTGCAACACTGGAAGTAACGAATAAGAAATACTCTTAAACACGTTATTGATCAATCATAATGTCTGTCCACTTAAGTTTTATTAACTGCGGTAAGCCTACTCTGTTGCCTTTAAACTGACTTCAATCTACGTTCACATTAACTAGTACGTGAACGTTACATGTGGGTTACAAAACACCGTTTACTGAAGGTTTCGTTTAGTTATAAACAACGAACTAAATCAATAAAGGTTAGAATTAACATAAATTATAATTAGTTTTAAGAAGTTCATGGATAGGTAATGAATAAATTACTTTATTCTTGTAACGAGTCGTGCAGAAGTTGACAACGGTAATATCCATGTTTCTTGAAGGATGAATTATTAGTAGTCAACCAATAAAGAAAAGGGTTAATAAATATTAAAATTAGTTTTAAGAAAATAACAAACAGTTATGGAATAAATTATTTCTTTCTTTTGTCAGTACAAAGGCGATTAGAATGACAACTCTGAAAAGTACTGAATGTTTCGACAAGTTTAAACTTGCATACAAGTCAAGAACAAAATTTTATGCATTTTAGGTTATCTTAAATTTCTATCGTAATTTGTTTTGCAGTTTACCCTCACTAATTCTTTTATACAACCGGAAAGAGAAATTGAATGGATAAAAATGCTAATGAAAACCTCAAGTTTCATTTTTTTTAAAGTTACTTGTTACGAGATCCAGTTTGCGTTTGAAAGAAAATTATGTTTGCCTGATTATTAATTGTTACCAGATCCAATTTGTCTTCATGAATGTTTTGGTTTCTTAGATAGTTATTTGTTACTGGATCTAGTTTTTCCTTCATGAATGTTTTTGTTTGTTCAACAGGTGCTTATTACTGGATCTAGTTTGCCTTTATGAATGATTTTGTTTCTTCTACAGGTATTTATTACTGGATCCAGTTTGGCTTCGTGAATGTTTTGGTTTGTTCGATAGTTATTTGTTAGTGGATCCAGATTGATTTCATGAATGTTTTTGTTTGTTCGACAGGTACATATTACTGGATCAAGATCCAGTTTGCCTTCATAAATGTTTTTGTTTGTTCGAAAAGTACTTATTCCTGGATCCAGTTTGCCTTCATGAATGTTTTGATCTGTTTGATAGGTAGTTATTACTGATTCAGTTTGATTTCATGAATGTTTTGGTTTTTTAGATAGTTATTTGTTACTGGATCTAGTTTGCTCTCATAAATGTTTTTGTTTGTTCGACAGGTACGTATTACTGGATCCAGTTTGCCTTCCTGTATGTTTTTTTTTGTTACTTATTATTTATTCAGTTTGCCTTCATGAATGTTTTGGTTTGTTCGATAGTTACTTATTATTTATTCAGTTTGCCTTCATGAATGTTTTGGTTTGTTCGATAGTTACTTATTATTTATCCAGTTTACCTTCATGAATGTTTTTGTTTGTTCGATAGTTCGTTTTTACGTGATCCAGCTTACCTTTAATAATGTTTTGTCTGATTTTAAAAAGAAGAAAGAATCACGCACACACGTGCGATTTGAAAATACGTCGTCAAAACTGATAAATATCTCTTACTACGCCGACAACATGTGATTTTAAAATACGTCGTCAACACTAATAGATATCTTTTACTTTGCCGACAACATGTGATTTATAAATACGTCGTCGAAGGTAATACATATCTCTTACTACATTGACATGATGGAATTTATTGAAAGTAATGCCACTTCTGTTCGTGTAGACGTAAGACACAGAGTTATGCTCGTTAGAAAGAGCCAAGGACTTACCTGCCTCTCTTGGCATCAACAGCGACAAATATGTCAAGGGAGTGATGAATCACTCTTTAGAATACAGCCTCAGGATTGGTTGAAATGATTGGCCACTTTTAACACTGAGCTACACTTTATATATATGGATTTATATTAATTTGGTGGCATTCTAGTCTTATTACAACATATATGATATCCAGTATATGTTTTATGAATATTCTCTTATACTGACGAATAGTGGTCTAAGTTATATTAGTCCTAATAGTTGTTAGAGGAGCTTATGCCTAATATTACAATAAAATATTTTTAAGTCTTAAGTTAAAAATATGTTCTTACAATAAATTACAATAGATTGTTTTCGTTAAGCTCTACCAGATATATCAATAAAACTTTTAGATATTGTATAAATACATACTTGTTAAACAAAGAACATCTGCTTTATATTAGTGCAAATACATTTATAAATATTCAAACTTTAATATTAACCGTCAATCCTAACTTTTTTTAAATTTGGAAATGAGCGATTCTTTTCCTTATGTTTGAAAATGCATAATTTTAATAGTTTAGCTCTATAAGGTTACTATTAAACAATGGTTAGTAACGATTCTGAGTAACGTACGTCGTATACGGCTACCAATATCTTCTAAATCGGTCTTTATATATTTAAGGTAAATCAAGTATTTAGTGTTTTTTTTTCATGTTTGAAAATAACATTGACCCTACTTGTGTTGGCTTGTTTTGAAGAAGATTCCCTGGGAGTCTTAGCTTGATTTATAAATTTCGAATTAAAGGACTTTCGAGATGTTACAACTCAATCTTTCGCAATTGCAACATCGATTCGGAGGAAGAAGTGATGTCTTTCAGGCTTTAAAACTATGATTCAAAACATGACTTGTTTCGAACACAGTGTTTACGCCTAATCAACGTCACTGCTTCACCAGTTTTGAATTTCAAAGCTATAATACTTAACTTCTTAAACTGCAAACGAACAGCACTAGAAGCTAATGTCTGGCTACTTTAAGTCTAGCCTAATTGATGACTTCTGGTATTGTCCGAATGGCCTTTGTAGGTAGTAATTTATGGCGAATATGATGCACTCTTTAAAAGCGATTTTTACCGAAATATAATATGAAATAAATTGTACTGGTGTTTTTTATCCAGCATAAAGTTTCACATAAGCTATTTGCTCTCTGTTTATTGCAGGAAATCGAATCCCAAAGTGCAGAGTTGTAATTTTACAAATTAACCACTGATGTCACTGAGGACTTCAAGATAAGAAACTGACTAGTTGAGAGGAATGTGAGGTAATTCATATGAAGCTAAACATGATTTTAATCAAAAAATTTTGGTCTCAATGAACTTACCCAATATTTCTGTTTCGGCATATAAAAATATCAGATATTAATATAGATACATATTTGTTCAAGGAGGTATTTTCATAGCACTTGCTGTGTCTAAGTAAGTTTGTAAGTAAAAAGAAAGTTATACATATTCTTTGTGTAAACTCATAATGTTAATTATAGACTGTTTCAAAGTACTATTAAATACAAGTGAATTAATTCTGAGCTTTCAATGATTGTCAGTTGCTAATTCCTGAGGATAAAAAAATAAAAAATTAGAAAATTAAAAAACAACAACTGTGAATAGCCAATAAGACAAAGAAGAGAGTCTATGGAGGGAAAAGTCACGAGAGTTTAGGGGGTATGAAAAAATGTAGAACAAAACGATATAAGGTTTCAGTGATGTCGAGAAAACCCACTTGAAGAGAAAAATATACATCTAAAAAACGGCTCGTTTGGGTTGAGAAATTTTTTTACGTAGAGGAGCGAACAACGTTTCGACCTTCTTCGGTCATCATCAGATTACCAAAGAAAGAAATAGGTAACTGGCCGGAAGCTGACCACATGTTTGAAAGGGGTTGTGTAACTGAATGTCGAAATGTAGAGGGCGTGCTTAGATGTTTGAATATATAGTTTTATATCATTTATTTTATTATTATTATTTCTTTATAAGGTTTGTTTATTGTTGTTGGGTTTTTAGCTTAAAGATACACTGTGAACTATTTGCACTTTGTTCCCACTCTGTCCATCATTAGGGATTGAGCCTCTTATTTTAGCGCTTTGATTTTGTAAATCTATCGGTAACAAACTGGGAACGTAAGCTAAATGAAAGTCGGTCAAACTTAAGGAAAAATACGGAAAAGAAAGAATGATTAGACGTGACGTTGTGTAAACAAAGAACAGCTCCGAACACATGGAAGAGCGGAGACGGTTAAGCAGTTCCGAAGACATGAAGAGCGGATACCGCATGGATAAACTGATGTGAAAATAGAAACGATAAAGAAACGAGAAGAGAAGCAAGGAAAAGGAAAATGAAGTGAGACACCAATAGGTGATGGAGATGAACAAATTAGAAATACCCAGGAGCAGGAGGTAATTTCTCCTACAGGAGAGAAATAAGTGTGGTTTAGAGAATCAAACCAAGTAGTAGATAATCTCTCCTTAAACATTATTCACAATTTTTAATTAATTGATGAGGTAAAAGAACAAGAAATGAAATAAAAATCTGAGTAAAATAGTTTTGTCGCTAGAAATCATGAAAAGGTAGATTTACTGTTACTATACGATTTCTGTGTTTTATGTTTTTCTTATAGCAAAGAAGCCACATGGAGCTATCTGCTGAGTCCACCGAAGGGAATCGAACCCTTCATTGTAGGGTTATAAATCCATAGACTTACCGCTGTACCAAGGGGGAAGACATATGATTTTTATTACATAGAATGTGTTATGAGATTATTTAATAAGAATATAAAATAGTGCATACAAAATACACACACGCACGTACACATATATTAGCAAAACTAACGAAGAAAATAAATGTTTTATAAAGTGTAAGCAGTCAACTGTATTTAACCTGTTATTTTCCTTAAAATCTAATGGAATAAATAGTTAGTTTTAGCAGATACAAAATATATAATTAACATTCATTTAAACCGAGAACAAAATCATTTATTGGTATAAGTTTATTTTAATGATTGAAATTCTTAAGTTCACAGTCTTTATAGTCATGCAAAATATTGTGGAGAAAGTAATCTTATGAGCAATCGAGACTGTCAGGTCAGATTTGTTCAAACTGTATCACAAACTACAGAACGAAATATAGCATTTTATAGCGGTGTCGTTACTGGCCGGTGTGAGATTAATCCTACAATGCTGCTTTAAAATACCCGAACCACTCGTGGATTACTGTCTATATCTTGGAGCCATTTTCTTTCTGTGCCTGAAACTGAAACATACTGGAAAATACTATTGAAATATTATACGCAGATTTTAAGTACTATGTACTTCATTATGTGACAAGATGTGTGTAAATATGCCCATCAATTTCTAATGCGCATGTGTGATTCTCTATATCTTTTACTTTTTATCAGTCCTTACGATCAAAAGATTACAGGTTGTTTCTCATTAAAACTGTCAGCTTCTGGGCCTAAAGCCTGTGTTATTCCTATAGTCATTACATAAAAAATAGAATTTTACAAATAGGTTGATAAATTAGCAAACATGGTTTACAGGAACTTAATCGTAAAATCACCAAGACCGTTAAGTAGATTGTTCACTGTAATACACAACTAGGGCGACGTCTATTTAATCGAGGATTGTGAATAAACTAAAACCTGGTTTGACAGAATATATTAAACCCACGAAATAAATACGATTGTTCAAAAACAACAACAGCAACAAAATACAGGCAACCAATCACAAGGTCAGTTGTAAGAATACAGTTAACAATCCAGAAATTGGTTGGTACTTTTACGTGTAAATCTTTTCTATAGCACCTGATTTTAAGTACATTTAAAACTACTTATTGCAAATGTTACTTAAGCAAATCCTACCTGTTACTACCGTGTGAAGGGACTTCTTCGAACGTAACTACTGGGCTTCTCTTTATATTTTCGGCCACAAGGTTTTGTTCTTCAAGAATATTGAGGTAAGCAGGAGCAGATGTTGCTTGGTGAACACTCATTTTTTTCTCGGTGGATTCAGTTGGGCCTGGTTCATCTAGTCGCATGCTAGCTGACCTTACAGCCGGGGAAGGGCTTGGCCACTCTCTTACGTCACTCTTAGCATCATAACTTATTTCCTTCGTAGACGACTCGGGCTTTGCGCTAGAAATGCTGGGACTTCGAGACAGTTGTATAGAAGTCTTGGCAGTCAAACTAGCAGCGGAACTTGTCTCGCTAACGGTGGTAGGAAACGTCCGTTTCATTGAAGACCGCGAAGGAGATTCGTTCGAACCTTTCTTGCTTAATGACGAAGTCCCACTAGGTGTTCGACGACGGTACATGCTCTTACGAAAAGAGGCTTCTAACTCTAAGTTCTTTCTTTTCATTCTAACACTATAAGAGCGAACAGGCAACATTGTGTCGATCAGGCTAAGTGTCGCTTTTTGTAATGACAAGAGGAAGTGTCGAGGTTACTCGAGTAAAAGAATAGAAAACATTTTCTAAATCACCTTCTTATTCAGATAGAAGTACGTATTTTTTTTTCTCTTTAGGCCATTTGAACAAAACATAATGGAAATATGAAGTACTTTAAAACCAAGAAATTTTCGCTACTTTAAACTCATGTAGGTCGTGCGTGATATCAAAAGGACAAACATTCTACTGTCATATTTCATATCTTTAGTTTAAGAAGAAATATCAGACGAAGTTATTCTATGTATTCAAACAGATTTACATTATGTTTGAAGAGTGCGAGTCAGGCCTGTGCCGCCATCTTCACATATTTGCCTCAGGTTATGAGCTCCTGTTTTTCCAGCAATATCCAGAATTTATTAAAGTCAACCAACAAACATCTGTAAACAGCTTAAGACAAGAACCGTGATGCTGTTACCGGGTGGGTATCCAAGGTTGAGAACTATGCGAGTTCCTGTACTCCCAGAATTATTCAAAGTTTATTAGAGTCAATCAACAACTTTCCGTAAACAGCTTAAGACGAGAACCGTGACGCCGTTACCAGAGGGGTGTCCAAGGTTGAGGATTGAGTGAGTCGCTACTCTTGCTGAATTTTTCAGTTTATCAACAGTCAACTAACAAAGAACCAGTAATCACGAATGTTATAAGGTCTATTTTTACTCTCTGGTGGTCTTTCCGTCAGAGTGGACTTTGGTCACGCAACGCTACTTACAGGAACGTCATCTGATGTGAGTGTGGGCGAGCGAGAAAAGTACGTTCGCAAATGTCGACCACTTAACAAGCTTCCTCACTTCGTGTTTCTAGTCACCACAACAGAAGCCTGGTTCTTCTTCACCATATTAAGTCTAAGCTAGATCAATACCCTTTACTGAAGTGCTCACCTACCTTTATGATGCGGTACAGACTAGCTCACTGATTTGAGTACTTCGGTACTTGTTGCATCGCATTTATCAAATAGTTCCAAACGTAACATGTTAACTATTTCTAGTCTCACTTCTTTACAGAACTGCTCAAGCAACAAAATATGTTACGTTCAAGAAAGACAACTTAGACGTTAGTAAAAAATTGCGTGTCTAAATGTATCCATCTTTTTTTTTTGGGGGAGGTTAAATCTTATTGATTCCATATATGTAAATTTATAGTCTTCGTATTTCGTCACAGATCCAATGCGGAAGTATCAGATAACATGCTCATAAAAATGGGTTGATGTAAATACTCATTAGAAATGTATCTATAATGAATTCGTTAGAAGATTAAAGAAACACTTTAACCTTTTCGGCAAATCAATCGAAAATTTCGATCGAGTTTCGAACAAATTTTTTTACAAATAAAGAGTAAACTTTTATTCTACAGGAGAAAAAGAAACTCGATTAATAATTAATCGATATCTATCGTTAAGTAGTAACGAAATAAAGACGTAGA
Source organism: Tachypleus tridentatus (assembly GCF_004210375.1). NCBI lineage: Eukaryota > Metazoa > Arthropoda > Merostomata > Xiphosura > Limulidae > Tachypleus > Tachypleus tridentatus. The sequence goes on along the minus strand of NC_134826.1, from coordinate 47,360,472 downwards.
GTTCCTTTTCTACCAGGAGTAAGCTTTCGAATAATATCTTACTCGATTTGTACCCAAACACAAGTTTGTTTGTTTTTTCCTCAAAACGTTTAGTTAATCACAAAATGACATCTTAATCACAAACAGAGCACTTTGGAAACACTCTTATCATCATTAACTTTAACGTCTTGAAATATCTTCTTTCTCGTTCTGCTACAAATGTTTCCAAAACTTCGGGCAAAAATATTGGAAATGATATGGAATTGAATCTGTAAATGAACCAGCGATAAAACAGCTGGTTTGGCTCACTATTCTTAAAACTCTGATAGAAACGCAGAGAAAAATTTTCAGAAGGCTTTCTGTTTTCATTCAATGAGATAGTTTTTAAATGAGAGGAAAGATATCAATTGTTTAAACCTCGAAAATATCTCGGCAATAGCAGCTAACCCTCACTAAGAATGTCGAGTCATGTCTATGTCTCGCGCATTGCCCGACGTTCTCACGAGGCGAGTCTCACGCCTTTGCGCATCTGTGGTAAATGATACGACTTCAGCCAATCAGAAGTTTTCATTTTTGCTAGCTTCCTCTTAATACAAAGGTTTCCTAATACCTGTTTACAGATTAACATGTTTCAGACATTGTTCTTTGTCTGTTCTACGATACTGTTGCAAGCGAAATAATTTTGTACAGGTTGTACGTTTGTGCGCTGTGTGCTTTTTTTTACACCCCTCCCCTTATCTCGTTTTATTTGACATGTTTAAACGTAGAACTAAATAAAGCAGAGTTCTTCCATACGAACAGGTGGTACTCTGAAAACTAATAGTACATTGGTTGATACTTGTTGTTCAGATCCTGAGAAATTCACTCGTATATCTGGAATTAATACATCAGTTTATGGGGTCGGCACGGCTCGATGTTTAAGGCACTCAACTCGTAATTCGCGGGTTCGAATCATTGTCACACCAAACATGCTCGTTCTTTCAGCCATGGGGGCGTTATAAGTGACGATCAATCCCATTATTTTTGGTAAGAGAGTAGCTCAGAAGGTGAGGTGGTGATGACTAGCTGCGCTCCCTTTAGTCTTACACTGCTAAATTAGGGACAGCTAGCGGAGATAGCCTTCGTGTAGCTTTGTGCGAAATTCAAAAACAAACAAACAAATACACCAGTTTGTTATTTTATTTCCACAGAACAAGAGATGCACTAGTTGAGACAGCTTATCTGAAGAGTGGTACAAAGTACAAAGAAACTCTTTAGCAAATTTCTTACATTAAGTAAGTTTTTAACATTTGTCGGTATTAACTCTAAAATATGATATATACAATTACGTTACTAGAAATCTTGATTTCAATAATATCTCGCTGATAGTAATGTTACATCTCACTAATAATAGTGCAATAATTTGTCAATATCAGTGCAACATCTCAATAATATTGGTGCTGCAACTCGCTGATATCATTACTACGTCTCGCTAATATTAGTGCTACATTTTCTTATTATTAATGTTGCATCTCGCTAACTCATTAGCGAGAAAATTTGTGACATAAGTAAGTTGTGTTACATTATTAGAAAATGTATAATGCAAATGTTAAATCGTAAAGAAGAAATATGAAAGAATATGGGCATATAAAGGTACTGATGAAATGTCTTAATTAAAATCTGAAACAAAATTAACAGTTATTAATTAGTAGCCTATACTTTTGTTATTAAGTTGTTAGTTATTAGTTAGTAGCCTATACTTTAGCTATTAAGTTGTTAGTTATTAGTTAGTAGCCTATACTTTAGTTATTAAGTTGTTAGTTATTAGTTTGTAGCCTATACTTTAGTTATTAAGTTGTTAGTTATTAGTTTGTAGCCTATACTTTAGTTATTAAGTTGTTTCTGACCTTTTAGTTACTAAGTAATTAAGGTTAAGTGTCAAAGAACTGTATGGCGTGTATTCCAAAGTCACAAAGCTTGTGCATGCAAGTGTAAATAAACTCCATCAGGGAACTTTTGTCATTTTTAAACCCAATACAAAGAAAAATCAACAACAAATGAACTAGCTTTTCAAACGTTTCGTTCAGGTTCACGTATGGCAACAGAAACACAGACATGTTGACGTTGACCCGTGGATTGGAATTGAAGAGGTTGTACACCCGCAGAGTGACGAGAGTGTATTAGAATATTTACAACGGCTCGATCGTAAATTGAACTTTAGGATATCGTAAATAACAGTATAAAACAAACACGGCTAATTACGCTTGTTAAATCTTAAGAGCAGTTGCGAAAAACAGCTTTATTCGTTATGTTCCATTCAGTGTATCTCTTACGTGACGTTTCATTTTGTCTCTCAAAAAGCCATATAGCCAAGAAAGATCTACACAAAACACGGAACAGCTTGTCTCACGTCTCGATGTTAGAGACTTTACATTTTACACATCAGTGTTACATCTACAGTCTTAAATAGTCTTTTGACAGTAACACTGACCAGCAATGGATCTTTAACGGAAGATCAGGATATTGTTAGGCTTAAAATGGCCTAAAAGTGTATTGAAACTAGGCAGGCTTATGGATTAAGCAACGAAAATAACACGAGAATTTCGTGATAGGAATTTAGCGTTTAAAGAAATGAAACTGTCCTCAACAGGAGTGGGTATTAAGATATGTTGCTACTCCCCTTCGCGTCGCCTGCGATAATTTTGTTTCATTACGTTCGTGGGATATTTAACCTTTTGCTGGAGAGGTTGAACCTACGTTGTCCAATGAGATTAAGGACTAATGAAGATATGGGAGAAGAAAAACATGTCCAACGGGTTAGAGGGCAGAGTGTTTGTTTGTTTTTTGAATCTCGCGCAAAGCTACACGAAGGCTATCTGCGCTAGTCGTCTCTAATTAAACAGAGTATCACTAAATGGAAAGCAGCTAGTCATAACCACCCACCGCCAACTCTTGGGCTACTCTTTTACCAACGAATAGTAGAATTGCGATCAATTAATAACACCCTCACGGCTGAAAGGGCAAGCATGTTTGGTGCGACGGGGATTCAAACCCGCGACCCTCAGATTACGTGTCGAGTGCCTTAACCACCTGGCCATTTCTCTAAGAATTCATCTTATCCTTAATGGTGTTTAGATTCTGCATATGATTTCGAACTACTTATTCTTCAGTGCTTTCTCTGTAGGCTCGACTAGTTTGTTTGTCCTTCTTATAATTTCACTCAAAGCCACACGAGACCTATGTGCTCTAGCCGTCCCTAATTTAGCAGCGTAAGACTAAAGAGAAGGCAGATAGTCATCACCACCCACCGCTAACTCTTGGGTTTTTCTTTTATTAACGAATAGTGGGATTGGTTGTTACATTATAACGCCCTTTCATTGTTATAACGCCCCCACGGCTGAAAGGGCGAGCATGTTTGGTATGACGAGAAATCGAACCCGCGGCCCTCAAACTACGAGTCGAGTGTCATACCCACATGCCTATGATGGGCCATTAATATAATGAAAGGTACACTAAAGTATCGCATATTGTACGTCTACAGGAGTTACGGCTACTTGTTGCACTACGGTTATAACAGTAAATGTTTATGTTATTATAGCGTTTACGGAACTCATAACAATTTGTTGGACTATAGTTTAAAAAAGTAAAGTTTTCTTTATGTTTCTACATTGTCTACATAAGTTACAACTATTTGTCATGTATGGTTTTAACACTAAACGTTTGTGCTTCTTTATCGCCTATAGGAGTTGCAATTATTTGTTGTACTATGGTTAAAAACAGTAAAAGATTGTTTGTGTGTCTGTAGCGTTTAAAGTAGTCAAAAATTATTTGTTGAAATATGGTTATAACAGTAAAAACTGTGTTGCAATAGCGACTTAAGGAGTTACGGCTACTTGTTGCACTACGGTTATAAATTAAATGTTTATCTTATTATAGCTTCTACGGGAGTCACAACTATTTGTTGCACTATTGTTATAGCAGTAAAAGTTTATGTTACTATAGTGTCTACAGGAGTTACGGCTAATTGTTGCACAATGGTTATAACGGTGAAAGTTTATGTTACTTTAGCGTCTGCATGAATTACGGCTACTAGTTGCACAATGGTTATAACGGTGAAAGTTTATGTTACTATAGTGTCTACAGAAGTTACAGCTACTTGTTACAATACGGTTATAACGGTAAAAGTTTATGTTACTATAGCGTCTATAGGAGTTATGGCTATTTGTTGCAATATGGTTATAACGGTAAAAGTTTATGTTACTTTAGCGTCTGCATGAGTTACGGCTACTTGTTGCACAATGGTTATAACGGTAAAACTTTATGTTACTATAGTGTCTACAGAAGTTACAGCTACTTGTTGCACAATGGTTATAACGGTAAAAATTTATGTTACTATAGTGTCCATAGGAGTTACGGCCACTTGTTGCACAATGGTTATAACGGTGAAAGTTTATGTTACTATAGCGTCTACAGACGTTACAGATACTTCTTGCACAATGGTTATAACGGTAAAAGTTTATGTTACTTTAGCGTCTACATGCGTTACGACTACTTGTTGCACAATGGTTATAACGGTAAAAGTTTATGTTACTATAGTGTCTACAGAAGTTACAGCTACTTGTTGCACAATGGTTATAACGGTAAAAGTTTATGTTACTATAGCGTCTACATGAGTTACAGCTACTTGTTGCACAATGGTTATAACGGTAAACGTTTATGTTACTATAGCGTCTATATGAGTTACAGCTACTTGTTGCACAATGGTTATAACGGTAAAAGTTTATGTTACTATAGCGTCTAAAAATGTTACAGCTACTTGTTGCACAATGGTTATAATGGTAAACGTTTATGTTACTATAGTGTCCATAAAAGTTACGGCCACTTGTTGCACAATGGTTATAACGGTGAAAGTTTATGTTACTTTAACGTTTGCATGAGTTACGGCTACTTGTTGCACAATGGTTATAACGGTAAAAGTTTATGTTACTATAGAGTCTACAGAAGTTACAGCTACTTGTTGCACAATGGTTATAATGGTAAAAGTTTATGTTACTGTAGCGTCTAAGAAAGTTACAGCTACTTGTTGCACAATGGTTATAACGGTAAAAGTTTATGTTACTATAGTGTCCATAGGAGTTACGGCCACTTGTTGCACAATGGTTATAACGGTGAAAGTTTATGTTACTTTAGCGTCTACATGCGTCACGGCTACTTGTTGCACAATGGTTATAATGGTAAAAATTTATGTTACTATAGTGTCTACAGAAGTTACAGCTACTTGTTGCACAATGGTTATAATGGTAAAAGTTTATGTTACTGTAACGTCTAAAAAAGCTACAGCTACTTGTTGCACAATGGTTATAGCGGTAAATAATTATGTTACTATAGCGTCTACATGAGTTACAGCCACTTGTTGCACAATGGTTATAACGGTAAAAGTTTATGTTACTATAGCGTCTATAGGAGTTACAGCCACTTGTTGCACAATGGTTATAACGGTAAAAGTTTATGTTACTATAGCGTCTAAAAAGTTACGACTACTTGTTGCACAATGGTTATAATGGTAAAAGTTTATGTTACTGTAACGTCTAAAAAAGCTACAGCTACTTGTTGCACAATGGTTATAACAGTAAAAGTTTATGTTACTATAGCGTCTACATGAGTTACAGCTACGTGTTGCACAATAACGGTAAACGTTTATGTTACTATAGCGTCTAAAAAAGTTACAGCTACTTGTTGCACAATGGTTATAACGGTAAAAGTTTATGTTACTGTAGCGTCTAAGAAAGCTACAGCTACTTGTTGCACAATGGTTATAACGGTAAAAATTTATGTTTCTATAGTGTCTACAGATGTTACAGCTACTTGTTGCACAATGGTTATAATTGTAAAAGTTTATGTTACTATAGCGTCTACAGACGTTACAGATACTTGTTGCACAATGGTTATAACGGTAAAAGTTTATGTTACTTTAGCGTCTACATGCATTACGGCTACTTGTTGCACAATGGTTATAACGGTAAAAGTTTATGTTACTCTAACGTCTAAAAAAGCTACAGCTACTTGTTGCACAATGGTTATAACGGTAAAAGTTTATGTTACTATAGCGTCTACATGAGTTACAGCTACGTGTTGCACAATAACGGTAAACGTTTATGTTACTATAGCGTCTATAGGAGTTACAGTTACTTGTTGCACAATGGTTATAACGGTAAAAGTTTATGTTACTGTAGCGTCTAAGAAAGCTACAGCTACTTGTTGCACAATGGTTATAACGGTAAAAATTTATGTTTCTATAGTGTCTACAGAAGTTACAGCTACTTGTTGCACAATGGTTATAACGGTAAAAGTTTATGTTACTCTAACGTCTAAAAAAGCTACAGCTACGTGTTGCACAATGGTTATAACGGTAAAAGTTTATGTTACTATAGCGTCTACATGAGTTACAGCTACGTGTTGCACAATAACGGTAAACGTTTATGTTACTATAGCGTCTATAGGAGTTACAGCCACTTGTTGCACAATGGTTATAACGGTAAAAGTTTATGTTACTATAGCGTCTATAGAAGTTACAGCCACTTGTTGCACAATGGTTATAACGGTAAAAGTTTATGTTACTATAGCGTCTACATGAGTTACAGCTACTTGTTGCACAATGGTTATAACGGTAAAAGTTTATGTTACTATAGCGTCTATAGGAGTTACAGCCACTTGTTGCACAATGGTTATAACGGTAAAGTTTATGTTAGTGTCTAGTTACAGCTACTTGTCAATGGTTATAATGGTAAAGTTTATGTTACTGTAACGTTACAGCCACTTGTTGCACAATGGTTATAACGGTAAAAATGTTACTATAGCGTCTACATGAGTTACAGCTACAGCGTCTAACGGTAAACGTTTATGTTACTATAGCGTCTATGTTACAGCACAATGGTTATAACGGTAAAAGTTTATGTTACTATAGCGTCTATAGGAGTTACAGCCACTTGTTGCACAATGGTTATAACGGTAAAAGTTTATGTTACTATAGCGTCTAAAAAGTTACGACTACTTGTTGCACAATGGTTATAACGGTAAAAGTTTATGTTACTATAGTGTCTACAGAAGTTACAGCTACTTGTTGCACAATGGTTACAATGGTAAAAGTTTATGTTACTGTAACGTCTAAAAAAGCTACAGCTACTTGTTGCACAATGGTTATAACGGTAAAAGTTTATGTTACTATAGCGTCTACATGAGTTACAGCTACGTGTTGCACAATAACGGTAAACGTTTATGTTACTATAGCGTCTAAAAAAGTTACAGCTACTTGTTGCACAATGGTTATAACGGTAAAAATTTATGTTTCTATAGTGTCTACAGAAGTTACAGCTACTTCTTGCACAATGGTTATAATGGTAAAAGTTTATGTTACTATAGCGTCTACAGACGTTACAGATACTTGTTGCACAATGGTTATAACGGTAAAAGTTTATGTTACTTTAGCGTCTACATGCGTTACGGCTACTTGTTGCACAATGGTTATAACGGTAAAAGTTTATGTTACTCTAACGTCTAAAAAAGTTACAGCTACTTGTTGCACAATGGTTATAACGGTAAAAGTTTATGTTACTCTAACGTCTAAAAAAGCTACAGCTACTTGTTGCACAATGGTTATAACGGTAAAAGTTTATGTTACTATAGCGTCTACATGAGTTACAGCTACGTGTTGCACAATAACGGTAAACGTTTATGTTACTATAGCGTCTATAAGAGTTACAGCTACTTGTTGCACAATGGTTATAACGGTAAAAGTTTATGTTACTATAGCGTCTAAAAAGTTACAGCTACTTGTTGCACAATGGTTATAATGGTAAAAGTTTATGTTACTGTAGCGTCTAAGAAAGCTACAGCTACTTGTTGCACAATGGTTATAACGGTGAAAGTTTATGTTACTATAGCGTCTACAGACGTTACAGCTACTTGTTGCACAATGGTTATAACGGTAAAAGTTTATGTTACTATAGCGTCTACAGAAGTTACAGCTACTTGTTCCACAATGGTTATAAAGGTAAAAGTTTATGTCACTGTAACGTCTAAAAAAGCTACAGTTACTTGTTGCACAATGGTTATAAAGGTAAAAGTTTATGTCACTGTAACGTCTAAAAAAGCTACAGTTACTTGTTGCACAATGGTTATAACGGTAAAAATTTATGTTACTGTAGCGTCTACAGACGTTACAGATACTTGTTGCACAATGGTTATAACGGTAAATATTTATGTTACTGTAGCGTCTACATGAATTACGGCTACTTGTTGCACAATGGTTATAACGGTAAAAGTTTATGTTACTATAGCGTCTAAAAAAGTTACAGCTACTTGTTGCACAATGGTTATAACGGTAAAAGTTTATGTTATTTTAGCGTCTACATGCGTTACGACTACTTGTTGCACAATGGTTATAACGGTAAAAGTTTATGTTACTATAGCGTCTATAGGAGTTACGGCTACTTGTTGCAATATGGTTATAACGGTAGAAGTTTATGTTACTATAGCGTCTACATTCGTTACAGCAACTTGTTGCACAATGGTTATAACGGTAAAAGTTTATGTTGCTATAGCGTCTACAGACGTTACAGCTACGTATTGCACAATGGTTATAAAGGTAAAATTTTATGTTACTATAGCGTCTACATGAGTTACGGCTACTAGTTGCACAATGGTTATAAAGGTAAAAGTTTATGTTACTATAGCGACTATACAGCTACGTGTTGGACAATAACGGTAAACGTTTATGTTACTATAGCGTCTATAGGAGTTACAGATACTTGTTGCACAATGGTTATAACGGTAAAAGTTTATGTTACTATAGCGTCTAGAAAAGTTACAGCTACTTGTTGCACAATGGTTATAACGGTAAAAGTTTATGTTACTATAGCGTCTATAGGAGTTACGGCTACTTGTTGCCCAATGGTTATAACAGTAAAAGGAAGAGGCATGTTAATATGTTTTCCACTTATTTACTGAAGGCGTTTTTTGATAAACAACGTAACGTCGCCATAGAAACTGTTGAGTGCTTCTGTGCACCGTTTCTGTCTTCATACAGTTGTAGAAAAGATTGTTTCGTTCAGTTAAGTTATGGAACGTTAGAGTAAAAATTAATGATTTTCGTCTTTAATTAAATTTCTGTTCTTCGTCTTTTGTATTATGTTGGAGAAAAAAAAAAAGAAATCATTTAAGAGTAAAAAAAACTTCCTGAGAATTACTGATAAGTGTGGAAACACATGATCGTGTTCAGGGAATAAATCAAAGACAGAAGTGTCTTAGAATTCTACGATTTTTATATTGAGATATTTTATTTATTCGTGTATAATGAAAGGCTGTAATATGCTATGAACTTGGTTTTAGCCTTCGAAATGTGCACTGAGAAATAACGAAATATTAACAAATTTCCAGATAAAGATATGTTATAAATAATCCATTTTGAAATTCATATTTCTGCTGATTCTAGCCTTCAACACTCGAAAGTGATGTTATAATAACAAACTACAAATAGCTATTAACCAGTATGGATTTAGCTGTTGTTTTTCTCAGATTTTTTTCTGGACTATTATATAAACTTTGTGTTTTTCACTCATTAAAATTACTTCGAATGGATTAGTTTCTTCACACGTGGTTGGCAAATGAATCGAAGTTTCTTGGACTTTTGTTTTATACTGTATACAACTATCAAGTTACAGAAATTATTATTTTATAAGAAACAAATTTATTTGTCGTTTCACACTTTAGCTATATGTTTGATAATTAATCCTTCTTATATCTTACCGCGTGAGGTCGCTGGTGTTATACTCTTCTGTAATTTTTTTTTTTTTGCAATTTGTTTCCTGTGCATTCCGGTGACATTTAGGAAATTCAGAAGAAAGGAAACTAGTTTAACAGAAATAAGGGTATTGCGGTAAACTTGTTTCAGTCGTAAAGCGGTTATTGACGGTAGTAACAGTTGACTATCAGTGTTAACCAACGACGAGAAGAAACCTGTATTTGGCTGATAAGAATTAATATTTCACCAGCAGCTCCTGGTAATGAAGACGGAGAGAGCCTTCTAATTAAAAACAACAGCTAAGGTATGTACGTATGCAGATAAGTGAGCGTGTGTACATAACGTATTGTTTTAACTCTTTGAAATAGCCTTTAACGGACTTTTTTATATTGTAGTCGAATTGTCGTTTCTTTGAAAGTCACTTTGTCAAACAAAAAAGTAATAAACAAAACACATACATACACTTATATAAAAGTCAACAGAGAATAATTTCATATAATTGATATAAAGGCCCCGGCATGGCCAGATGGTTAAGGCGTTCGACTGTAAATCTGAGGGTGACAGGTTTGAATCCCCGTCGCAACAAACATGCTCGCCCTTTCAGCCGTGGGGGCGTTATAATGTATCGATCAGTCCCACTATTTATTGTTAAAGGGTAACCGAAGAGATGGCGGTGGGTGGTGATGACTAGCTGCTAAATTTGGGGCAGCTAGCGCAGGTAGCTCTCGCGTAGCTTTGCGCGAAATTCAAAAACAAACAAACTGATATATATATGTAATTAAGTATCAAAGCTAATTGTTTTATTTTATACAATTACGATGCGTGTATACATATATATATTCTCACACACATAATGCCGCACACAACATTTCTTGCAGCATAATACAAGCATGTATTCTGAAAATGTACCATAAACAAACACATTTATTCATTTATTACATGGTAAACAAACTTACACCTATCTAAGGTAATATAAACACATGCAATTCAGTTACTATAATGTAAACGCCCTCTTATATTTGATAATATTAGAGCATGCTCAATTTTTACCTATAGTAATCCAAATACAAAAATGTACTTAAAGTAATATTAATACACGTAATTATACAAGGTCACGACTCATGGAGAAGACGGAGTGTGTGTACTACATGTTAGAGTGCCGGAAATAAAAATCTTAGGACACACGTCCGCATCCTGGTGTAACAAGATCGAACTACGAGCTTTGGGCAAGGGAATCCGGTGGTTAGGGATCTCGGGTTTGAATCACCGTCACCAAGCGTGCTTGCCCTTTTCGGTCGTGGGTGCGCTATAATGTGACGGTTAACCCTACTATACGATAGTTAAACAGTAGTAAAAGAGTTGGCGATTGGTAGTGTTGACTTCCTCCCTAGTCTATCTCTACTGACTTAAAGACGACTAGTGCAAAGATGTCTCACATAGATGTACATGAAATTCAAACAAAGCAAACCAAACCTGGGGACAACTATTTGGTTAAAGTTAGGGATGAGTGATGCTGACGAATCAGTTCCACATTAGAAACGGCTTCATGCAAACATATGAAACAACCAAGCAAAAACAAATGTGGTTTTATAACCTTAATCCACCATGTTCTTCAAATCCCTGTCACATCAAACATGCTCTCCCTTTCAGCAGTGGGGGCGTTATAATGTTTCGGTCAATCCCACTATTCGTTGGTAAAAAAGTAGCCCAAGAGTTGGCGGTTGGTGGTGAGGACTAGCTGCCTTCCCTCTAGTCTTACATTGCTAAATTAGGGACGGCTAGCGCAGATAGCCGTCGAGTAACTTTGCGCGAAATTCAAAGCAAACCAAACCAGATCACTATGTTCTCACTAATGCTGAGTTCTACAGGAGTTTAGGGTCCATGGTTAGGGCATTTGACTCGTAATCTGAGGGTTTCATGTTCAAATCCCCGTCACACCAAACATACTCGTTCTTTTACCCGGGGGACGTTATTTTGTGACGGTCAATCTCACTGTTCGTTGGTAAAAGAGTAGCCTAAAAGTTGGCAATGGCTGGTGATGATTAGCTGCCTTCCCTCTAGTCTTACACTGCTAAATTAGGGACGGGTGGTTGCAGATAGCCCTCGCGTAGCTTTGCGCATTGGCTAACTAAACAGGAATTTGCAATAAAATTTTGAAATTCGTATTATTGACATTGAAAGAGGCAATTGTTCTCTTACGTATATATAATGTACAATTTTTCCAAACTCGTGATACTTCATACTGTTAATTGGAACCATGGCGACAATTAATTTGAATTTTAGATCAAATACTTGAGCTCTACTACCAGAAAAAGAACTTATTACTGATATATTACGGTGTACGTAGTTTATTTTTCTATAGAATAGAGGGCGCATTTTGCTTTTTATGCTGCTGCCAGAAAAAGGAAAAAAAATGGAAAAATTTGTATAAAATCTTGACTCCAGGGCAGGGGTGTGACCACGAATTGTGATGTTCTATGATGAAAGAACCATTTTTAAAATATGTAATGTCAAAAACTGACATTACAGGTTTTGTTCAGCGGAACACCTCGAGTTTTATCTTAATATTCCTTTTCACATATTCAGAGAAAACTAGGTCATAACAGAACAATTAACTAAATAAAGCGACCGATAACACTGCCATGCTTTCGTTAGTACTGTAAAAATAATTCATTTTACACTCCCCAGTTTGAAATCCTTTGTTCTTCTGGTTGTAAGTGGTTCTTAAACAAAATATATTTGACTTTGCGTTGATATCACTTACTATTCTTAAACATATCTGAGAGAGAAACTTTGACGGCTTATTTATATTTCTAAAGATTTTGAAAATCTTACACGACTCGGTTTATAGAAAATAGAATATCGAGAAAAAAAAAGAATGATTCGATACTGAAATTAATTTCTTTAGCCTTCTAAGCCTTCTAAGCCTTCTAGTGTCACAGTGGAATGTCTGCAGACACACACTGCTAGAAACCGAGTTTCGATACCCTTAATGGGCGGTGCACAAATAACACATTGTGTAGCTTTGTGCTTAATAACAAACTAATAATTTATTTAATATTTATTTATCAGTGATATATTTTAATTTCTTCCCCATTTCACGTACGATCAGTTAGTTTTGTGTGATATTATCTTCAGTTTGAAATTAACATGTGTATCAAAAACAATAATGTGTTTTTGAAGAGGAAGTACTTCCACCAAGATCTTCCATTATTCAGCTTCTTTATAAACTTCTCGAATATTCTTCCGTAGTCTGAGTAGATTATGTATAAGGCTAAAAATATTGAGATTTATAAAGAACCTAAGACATCACTACACACATAAGTCCGTACCACGAGAAAATTATCCAAAAAAACAAACTTATCTGTAGAAAATCGAGTGTGCACCATAGACTGGGAAGGTTGCTTAAGGTTTGTTCTGAGGTTTGTCAACTTTGAGTATCATGTTGAATACCGTTAAATGTCTTATTTGTGTACCATCTAAGCATCAATACTCTTAGCGGTTTTTATTATATCGACTTTCGAGAAAACAAAAAGCGCCCCCCAGTGGCAGTGTGGTATGTCTGCAGACTTACAGCGTTAAAAACCGGATTTCGATAATCGTGGTGAGCAGGGCACAGATAGCCCTTTGTGTAGCTTCGTATTTATTTATAAACATCAATAAAACAACAATTTAATTTGAGTACTACAACATGATTTTTTCTGCCTCTGTTAAGCGCGTATCCTTCTCGTGGTGTAAGAGTGGTCAATCTGTGTACTTACAATGCTAAAATCCGGGTCTCGATCCCCCGTGGTGGGCATACCAGATAGCTCAGACCCTACATGACCTAGTGGGTTAAGGCGTTCGACTCGTAATCTGATAGTCGCGAATTCGAATCCCTGTCGCACCAAACATGCTCGCTCTTTCAGAAACAAACAAACGAGCAGATAGCTTACTGTGGCTTTGTCCTAAGAGAAGCAAACACACGAATAAACATTTAGACGTAACTCCCGAGTGTTTTTTTCTCTCTCTAGCCACCGTCCCCCAGTGACATAGCGGTATATCTTACACGGATTTCGTAATACTCTGTGCTCATTTTACAATCACAATAAATATTAATCTTGCATGGTTTGTTCGTTTTTGAATTTCGCGCAAAGTTACTCGACGGCTATCTGCGCTAACCGTCCCTAATTTAGCAGTGTAAGACTAGAGAGAAGGCAGCTAGTCAATACCACCCACCGCCAACTCTTGGGCTACTCTTTTACCAACGAATAGTGGGATTGACAGTCATGTTATAACGCCCCCAGAGCTAAAAGAGTGAGCATGTTTGATGGGAATGGGATTCGAACCCGCGACCCTCAGATTACGAGTCGAACACCTTAACCCATCTGACCATGCCAGGCCTGTATCCTGCATGGAAATCTCAAATTTGATGCTACAGGTATTCATCTATGTTTTAGGTCGTATTTCCATGGTGATTTCTAAAGTTCCAGGCTACATTTGAATATCTTAAGTTATCATAAATAAAAACATACTTCATCGTAATTTCTATGTGCTTTTATTTCCCTTTTCATGTTGAAAGACATAAGAAAATACGTTTCAAAACAGTTTTAGGAAAATGTATTTAATTAATCTGTGAAGCTGCAAACTATAAACGAAAATAAACTTCACGACTGGGTTTATTTATTTCAGTTTCCCGTCGGCCATGTTTTTGTAGCTACTTGAAGTGCCTCAGAACACGATATTTGTTTCAACATTTTGTGACATTATTTGATGTGTTCACGTAATCTCGCGTGCACACACGTGGCACAAAACTGATGGTTGATCGAACTATTCTCTGCTTTCTAAAACACGGCTTGTTCTTAAATCATGTTCATGCACGTACGGAGGTTCTCTACAATTTAATTTAAAACCTAGAGGATATAACTTTTCAATGAAGATGAGTGTGGAAAACAAATAAATGAAAGACGGGCTGCACAAGAAATTTATTAGAACGTTACAGCTACCAAACGCTAGAAGGCGCCTAGAGAGAGTTAATTAAAGAAACTAACGTTATTACCAAACCAAGACCTTCCTACAAAGACGAACAGGTGTTATATAACGTCAAGTACAAAATAAACTGTACAAATAGTACGTCCTTTAAATTGTTGTTTTGAAAATAGTTATTTTAAATATTTAGTGAATAATATAAGCGAAACGAAACAGCTATAAACTGATGTTCTACGAATATTTAAACCTTTGTTCTCTTGTATATCAGTTTGTTACGCACCACAATTCCACGCAACGGCACAGTTGTAAGTCTTTAGGTTCACAACGCTGAAAACTGAGTTTCTTTGGCTGGAGTTGGCAGAGCACAGATAGCCAGTTCTGTTGCTTTACGCTTAACAAATAAACAAACAACATTTCATAAATTATTTTCCAGTTGCAACTGAACCAGAAAATCACGTATTTGTCTGTAAATGTTGATAACTGCCATGGTTCTTGGTTTGTAATTGTCTGTAAGTCTGTCTTTAACCTGGAAGACACCTTATCTAACGCATAAGCTATAGTAAGACCATGTTATAGATCATGTTCAGGCCTCTGATCAAAAGGAAGACAACTAGTTTCGATCACTCGACAGCCTGGGTAGCCACTCTTAACGTAATGATTTGAAGGGGTTGGGATGGTTGAAACAGTTATAACGTGTTCAGAGGCGTGTTGTGGCTTGAACCTTGGACTTCTCGATTTGCAGATTGGCATATTCACTACTGGGGTCACCTTGCCCCATCTTTTCTGTGAGTGCTACATGGGATGTTCCAATATCAGAGCAAAAAAAAACCATTAACTAACAATAGTTCCCACTGTATTTGACATAATTAACAGTTGAAATCCTTGCCTTCGAGTCAAATGTATGATCCTTTATTTTACAATTTTTAATTTCAGCGTTCCGTATTCAAAGTTGGAGTTTAGCAAGAAACGTTTCTGAGATCCACAAGGTTTGTTTTGTTTATATACTCGTAAGTATCTCAGCAATACAAATATTTAGCCGCATATAACTCTCGTGAAGCTTTGCGCGAAATTTAAACCAAAGAACAATGTGGAATATTCAATATTGTTTGTTGTTTTGGTAATTAGGTCATTATTTCGATTATTTGTGTTTGTGAGTGAAAATCATTCTGTTTATACATTCAGGTGATGAAAGAAAAGAGTCAACCACACAGATCACACTGAATTGGGGGTTGGAATCTCCCTAAGAAGATGTATGTGTCTCTCCGTCGTATGTATAAATAAAGTACGAAAATAACAATTAAAAAAACAAACTACAATACAAAAGGTCCAGAGCCAAGCAAGCATTTAAATTGTGTGTGTGGGTAGGGCTATTGGATAGTTTCCTTAGAGAGATTTATACGTTTTGTATGGAAGTACACGAGAATAAAAGATGGCATAAATATAAAGAGTCACTTTTAAGTAACATCGTGAGAATGATAGAAGATGAACTAATATATTGCAACTAAGGTCGAGGGAATGAATAAAGGGTGTAAAGATAAAGTGGTGTTTGGTAAGTCAGACTGAGGATGAGAAATGTGTGAAAATAAAGTGGTGTTTGGTAGGTAAGACTGAAAATGAGAAATGTGTAAAGATGAAGTGATGTTCTGTAAGTAAGACTGAAAATGAGAAATGTGTAAAGATGAAGTGGTGTTCTCTAAGTAACACTGAAAATGAGAATTGTGTAAAGATGAAGTGGTGTTTCGTAAGTAAGACTAAAAATGAGAAATGTGTGAAGATAAAGTGGTGTTTGGTAGGTAAGACTGAAAATGAGAAATGTGTGAAGATAAAGTGGTGTTCTGTAAGTAAGACTGAAAATGAGAAATGTGTAAAGATGAAGTGGTGTTTGGTAAGTAAGACTAAAAATGAGAAATGTGTGAAGATAAAGTGGTGTTTGGTAGGTAAGACTGAAAATGAGAAATGTGTGAAGATAAAGTGGTGTTCTGTAAGTAAGACTGAAAATGAGAAATGTGTGAAGATAAAGTGGTGTTTGGTAAGTAAGACTGAAAATGAGAAATGTGTAAAGATGAAGTGGTGTTCTGTAAGTAAGACTAAAAATGAGAAATGTGTGAAGATGAAGTGGTGTTCTGTAGGTAAGACTGAAAATGAAAAATGTGTGAAGATAAAGTGGTGTTTGTTAGGTAAGACTGAAAATGAGAAATGTGTGAAGATAAATTGGTGTTTGGTAGGTAAGACTGAAAATAAGAAATGTGTGAAGATAAAGTAGTGTTTGGTAGGTAAGACTGAAAATGAGAAATGTGTGAAGATAAAGTGGTGTTCTGTAAGTAAGACTGAAAATGAGAAATGTGTAAAGATGAAGTGGTGTTCTGTAAATAAGACTGAAAATGAGAAATATGTAAAGATAAAGTGGTGTTTGTTAAGTAAGACTGAAAATGAGAGAAATGTGTGAAGATAAAGTGGTGTTTGGTAGGTAAGACTGAAAATGAAAATGTGTGAAGAAAGTGGTGTTCTGTAAAGTAAGACTGAAAATGAGAAATGTGTGAAGATAAAGTGGTGTTTGTTAGGTAAGACTGAAAATGAGAGAAATGTGTGAAGATAAAGTGGTGTTTGGTAGGTAAGACTGAAAATAAGAAATGTGTGAAGATAAAGTGGTGTTCTGTAAGTAAGACTGAAAATGAGAAATGTGTGAAGATAAAGTGGTGTTTGTTAGGTAAGACTGAAAATGAGAGAAATGTGTGAAGATAAAGTGGTGTTCTGTAAGTAAGACTGAAAATGAGAAATGTGTGAAGATAAAGTGGTGTTTGGTAGGTAAGACTGAAAATGAGAAATGTGTAAAAATGAAGTGGTGTTTTGTATGTAAGACTGAAAATGAGAATTGTGTAAAGATGAAGTGGTGTTCTGTAGGTCAGACTAAAAATGAGAAATGTGTGAAGATAAAGTGATGTTCTGTAAGTAAGACTGAAAATGAGAAATGTGTAAAGATGAAGTTGTGTTTGGTAAGTAAGACTGAAAATGGGAAATGTGTGAAGATAAAGTGGTGTTTGGTAGGTAAGACTGAAAATAAGAAATGTGTGAAGATAAAGTGGTGTTTGGTAGGTAAGACTGAAAATGAGAAATGTGTGAAGATAAATTGGTGTTTGGTAGGTAAGACTGAAAATGAGAAATGTGTGAAGATAAAGTGGTGTTTGGTAGGTAAGACTGAAAATGAGAAATGTGTGAAGATAAAGTGGTGTTCTGTAAATAAGACTGAAAATGAAAATGTGTAAAGATGAAGTGGTGTTTCGTAAGTAAGACTAAAATGAGAAATGTGTGAAGATAAAGTGGTGTTTGGTAGGTAAGACTGAAAATGAGAGAAATGTGTGAAGATAAAGTGGTGTTTTGTTAGGTAAGACTGAAAATGAGAAATGTGTGAAGATAAAGTGGTGTTTGGTAGGTAAGACTGAAAATGAGAAATGTGTGAAGATAAAGTGGTGTTCGGTAGGTAAGACTGAAAATAAGACTGAAGAAAGTGGTTTTGGTAGGTAAACTGAAAAAAGATGAAGTGAAGGTGTTCTGTAAGTAAGACTGAAAATGAGAAATGTGTAAAGATGAAGTGGTGTTTCGTAAGTAAGACTAAAATTGAGAAATGTGTGAAGATAAAGTGGTGTTTGGTAGGTAAGACTGAAAATGAGAAATGTGTGAAGATGAAGTGGTGTTCTGTAAGTAAGACTGAAAATGAGAAATGTGTAAAGATGAAGTGGTGTTTCGTAAGTAAGACTAAAATTGAGAAATGTGTGAAGATAAAGTGGTGTTTGGTAGGTAAGACTGAAAATGAGAAATGTGTGAAGATGAAGTGGTGTTCTGTAAGTAAGACTGAAAATGAGAAATGTGTAAAGATGAAGTGGTGTTTGGTAAGTAAGACTGAAAATGAGAAATGTGTGAAGATAAAGTGGTGTTCTGAAGAAGAAGAAAAAGAAGATAAAGTGTGTAAAGATAAAGTGTGTTTTGTAAGTAAGACTGAAAATGAAAAATGTCTAAAGAGACTAAGTGGTGTTGAAGTAAAGTAAGACTGTAAGTAAGAAAACGAGAAATGTGTAAAGATGAAGTTGTGTTTAAAGTAAGACTGAAAATGGAAATGTAAGACTAAAGTGGTAAGTAGGTAAGACTGAAAATAAGAAATGTGTGAAGATAAAAAGACTGAAAATGAGAAATGTGAAGATAAAGTGGTGTTTGGTAGGTAAGACTGAAAATGAGAAATGTGTGAAGATAAAGTGGTGTTTGGTAGGTAAGACTGAAAATGAGAAATGTGTGAAGATAAAGTGGTGTTCTGTAAGTAAGACTGAAAATGAGAAATGTGTAAAGATGAAGTGGTGTTCTGTAGGTAAGACTGAAAATGAGAAATGTGTGAAGATAAAGTGGTGTTCTGTAAGTAAGACTGAAAATGAGAAATGTGTGAAGATAAAGTGGTGTTTGGTAAGTAAGACTGAAAATGGGAAATGTGTGAAGATAAAGTGGTGTTTGGTAGGTAAGACTGAAAATAAGAAATGTGTGAAGATAAAGTGGTGTTTGGTAGGTAAGGACTGAGAAAATGTGTGAAGATGAAGTGCTGTTATGTGAAGATAGAAATGAAAAAAAGATAAGTGGTGTTTCGTAGGTAAGACTGAAAATGTGTGAGAAATGTGAAGATGAGAAAAAGATGAAGTGGTGTTCTTAAGTAAGGTAAGACTAAAATGTGTAGAGATGAAGTGGTGTTTCGTAAGTAAGAAGAAAATAAAGTGGTGTTTGGTTGGTAAGACTGAAAATGAAAAATGTGTGAAGATAAAGTGGTGTTCTGTAAGTAAGACTGAAAATGAGAAATGTGTGAAGATAAAGTGGTGTTCTGTAAGTAAGACTGAAAATGAGAAATGTGTGAAGGTAAAGTGGTGTTTGGTTGGTAAGACTGAAAATGAGAAAATAGTGAAGATAAAGTGGTGTTCTGTAAGTAAGACTGAAAATGAGAAATGTGTGAAGATAATGTGGTGTTTGGTAAGTAAGACTGAAAATGAGAAACGTGTGAAGATAAAGTGGTGTTCTGTAAGTAAGGTTAAAATTACCACAATTTTAGTCAAAATCCCAAAGAAAACAGCTGCAAAATTTTTACGATATTAAAGGTGACTCGTTTAGTTTATCAAGGATTAGAAGCAGATACTATGTTTACACATGTGCACATAAATATTAATCTGTTATGAATACGGCCTTGTATCAACTCTTCAAGTGTTTGAGTGTAATCTTAAATTTAATTATGTTTTATGAATCCCAGAACCTTTAAGGTGATTTTGTATTGATGGAGGAGACAGTTAAGTAGTCTTATTCTAAATTACGAAAACTTATTAAAATAGTTTACTTTATTAAATATAATAAATTACGAGATCGTTGATGAAAGTACTTTATATAATAATGCTGAGAAGCTTCTTTTATCAATGTATATCACAAAATAGTTTTTTTTAAAATTTAAGGCTGTAAACAAGGACTAATGAAGTAATCAGGTTTATTAGATTATTTTCTCAACCGATGATGTATTGCCATCTAGTGCAGAAAAAGAGCATTAATAGAGCTAACGCTTTCAAATAAATTCTTCGTTACATTATAAACGTTGCTAAGGCTACCATGAATAAAACATTAGTAGGGTAAATGATTTTTTTTTGTTATTGTTTTTTTCGTTGTGTTTCACGAGAAGTAAAGAAACTGAAGTCTTCTTTGAGTGATAACAAGAGTCTATACCTATCTATATGTGAAAGTTTTAGTTTTGATGTGATAAGAATTTGTTTTAAGTTAAAGTAATGTTAAAGTAACTGCTCATTTATAATATTTTCTTTCTTTAACTTCGACAAATATCTACTTAGTTTCGTTTCTCTAAGCTATAAATTTGTGTATACACGTACACCACATCTCTTATCTATCTTTTGCTATAGTATATTCTATTTCTATATGACTTAAAATATGGTACAAAACTTGTGAAACTAAATATATAAGCGTTAATACAAGACGACTGAAGGTTACGCTTACATTCTTTGTTTGTTTCAAGTTAAGCACAAACAGTGCAATGGGCTATCTATGCTCTGCCTACAACAGGTTTCGAAACTTTTATGCTAAAATTCATTTGAATGTTGACTACAGCTAAGATCAGTCATGTGAACAGATTGGTTCTATGAATACAAAGTAAACCACCCATTGCTTATGGTTCTATGAATACAAAGTAAACCACCCATTGTTAATGGTTCTATGAATACAAAGTAAACCACACATTGTTTATGGTTCTATGAATACAAAGTAAACCACCCATTGCTTATGGTAATAGAAGGATTTTTGTTTGACATATTTATAATTGATTAAAATAATAGAAAATTTTGTCTGATTGTTTATCTTTCGATTAAAATAATGAAAATTTCATTCTGACATGTTTATCTTTACGATTAAAATTAAAAATTTTGTCTGATTTGTTTATCTTTACGATTAAAATAATAGAAAATTTTTGTCTGACATGTTTATCTTTACGATTAAAATAATAGAAAATTTTTGTCTGACATGTTTATCTTTACGATTAAAATAATAGAAAATTTTTGTCTGACATGTTTATCTTCACGATTAAAATAATGGAAGGATTTTTGTCTGACATGTTTATCTTCAGGATTAAAATAATAGAACGATTTTTAGTCTGACATGTTTATCTTCAGGATTAAAATAATAGAAGGATTTTTGTCTGACATGTTTATCTTTACGATTAAAATAATAGAAAATTTTTGTCTGACATGTTTATCTTCAGGATTAAAATAATAGAATGGATTTTTGTCTGACATGTTTATCTTAGGATTAAAATAATAGAAGGATTTTTGTCTGACATGTTTATCTTCAGGATTAAATTAATGGAAGGATTTTAGTCTGACATGTTTATCTTCAGGATTAAAATAATAGAAGGATTTTTGTCTGACATGTTTATCTTCAGGATTAAAATAATAGAAGGATTTTTTGTCTGACATGTTTATCTTCATCTTCAGGATTAAAATAATAGAAAATTTTTTGTCTGACATGTTTATCTTCAGGATTAAAATAATAGAAGGATTTTTGTCTGACATGTTTATCTTCAGGATTAAAATAATGGAAGGATTTTTGTCTGACATGTTTATCTTCAGGATTAAAATAATAGAAAGATTTTGTCAAACATCTTTATCTTCAAGATTAAAATAATGGAAGGATTTTTGTCTGACATGTTTATCTTCAGGATTAAAATAATAGAAAGATTTTTGTCTGACATGTTTATCTTCAGGATTAAAATAATGGAAGGATTTTTGTCTGACATGTTTATCTTCAGGATTAAAATAATAGAAAGATTTTTTGTCTGACATGTTTATCTTCAGGATTAAAATAATAGAAGGATTTTTGTCTGACATGTTTATCTTCAGGATTAAAATAATAGAAGGATTTTTGTCTGACATGTTTATCTTCAGGATTAAAATAATAGAAGGATTTTTGTCTGACATGTTTATCTTCAGGATTAAAATAATGGAAAGATTTTTGTCTGACATGTTTATCTTCAGGATTAAAATAATGGAAGGATTTTTGTCTGACATGTTTATCTTCAGGATTAAAATAATGGAAGGATTTTTGTCTGACATGTTTATCTTCAGGATTAAAATAATGGAAGGATTTTTGTCTGACATGTTTATCTTCAGGATTAAAATAATAGAAGGATTTTTGTCTGACATGTTTATCTTCAGGATTAAAATAATAGAAAGATTTTTGTCTGACATGTTTATCTTCAGGATTAAAATAATAGAAGGATTTTTGTCTGACATGTTTATCTTCAGGATTAAAATAATGGAAGGATTTTTGTCTGACATGTTTATCTTCAGGATTAAAATAATGGAAGGATTTTTGTCTGACATGTTTATCTTCAGGATTAAAATAATGGAAGGATTTTTTGTCTGACATGTTTATCTTCAGGATTAAAATAATGGAAGGATTTTTGTCTGACATGTTTATCTTCAGGATTAAAATAATGGAAGGATTTTTGTCTGACATGTTTATCTTCAGGATTAAAATAATGGAAAGATTTTTGTCTGACATGTTTATCTTCAGGATTAAAATAATGGAAGAATTTTTGTCTGACATGTTTATCTTCAGGATTAAAATAATGGAAGGATTTTGTCTGACATGTTTATCTTCAGGATTAAAATAATAGAAAGATTTTTGTCTGACATGTTTATCTTCAGGATTAAAATAATAGAAGGATTTTTGTCTGACATGTTTATCTTCAGGATTAAAATAATAGAAGGATTTTTGTCTGACATGTTTATCTTCAGGATTAAAATAATAGAAGGATTTTTGTCTGACATGTTTATCTTCAGGATTAAAATAATGGAAGGATTTTTGTCTGACATGTTTATCTTCAGGATTAAAATAATAGAAGGATTTTTGTCTGACATGTTTATCTTCAGGATTAAAATAATAGAAGGATTTTTGTCTGACATGTTTATCTTCAGGATTAAAATAATGGAATGATTTTTGTCTGACATGTTTATCTTCAGGATTAAAATAATGGAAGGATTTTTTTGTCTGACATGTTTATCTTCAGGATTAAAATAATGGAAGGATTTTTGTCTGACATGTTTATCTTCAGGATTAAAATAATAAGTTTTTTGTCTGACATGTTTAAGGATTAAAATAATGGAAGGATTTTTGTCTGACATGTTTATCTTCAGGATTAAAATAATGGAAGGATTTTTGTCTGACATGTTTATCTTCAGGATTAAAATAATGGAAGGATTTTTGTCTGACATGTTTATCTTCAGGATTAAAATAATGGAAGGATTTTTGTTTGACATGTTTATCTTCAGGATTAAAATAATAGAAGGATTTTTGTCTGACATGTTTATCTTCAGGATTAAAATAATAGAAGGATTTTTGTCTGACATGTTTATCTTCAGGATTAAAATAATGGAAGGATTTTTGTCTGACATGTTTATCTTCAGGATTAAAATAATAGAAGGATTTTTGTCTGACATGTTTATCTTCAGGATTAAAATAATAGAAGGATTTTTGTCTGACATGTTTATCTTCAGGATTAAAATAATAGAAGGATTTTTTGTCTGACATGTTTATCTTCAGGATTAAAATAATAGAAGGATTTTTTGTCTGACATGTTTATCTTCAGGATTAAAATAATAGAAGGATTTTTGTCTGACATGTTTATCTTCAGGATTAAAATAATAGAAGGATTTTTGTCTGACATGTTTATCTTCAGGATTAAAATAATAGAAGGATTTTTGTCTGACATGTTTATCTTCAGGATTAAAATAATAGAAGGATTTTTGTCTGACATGTTTATCTTCAGGATTAAAATAATGGAAGGATTTTTGTCTGACATGTTTATCTTCAGGATTAAAATAATAGAAGGATTTTTTGTCTGACATGTTTATCTTCAGGATTAAAATAATGGAAGGATTTTTGTCTGACATGTTTATCTTCAGGATTAAAATAATAGAAGGATTTTTGTCTGACATGTTTATCTTCAGGATTAAAATAATAGAAGGATTTTTGTCTGACATGTTTATCTTCAGGATTAAAAAGGATTTTTGTCTGACATGTTTATCTTCAGGATTAAAATAATAGAAGGATTTTTGTCTGACATGTTTATCTTCAGGATTAAAATAATGGAAATTTTTGTCTGACATGTTTATCTTCAGGATTAAAATAATGGAAGGATTTTTGTCTGACATGTTTATCTTCAGGATTAAAATAATAGAAAGATTTTTTGTCTGACATGTTTATCTTCAGGATTAAAATAATAGAAGGATTTTTGTCTGACATGTTTATCTTCAGGATTAAAATAATAGAAGGATTTTTGTCTGACATGTTTATCTTCAGGATTAAAATAATGGAAGGATTTTTGTCTGACATGTTTATCTTCAGGATTAAAATAATAGAAGGATTTTTGTCTGACATGTTTATCTTCAGGATTAAAATAATAGAAGGATTTTTGTCTGACATGTTTATCTTCAGGATTAAAATAATAGAAGGATTTTTGTCTGACATGTTTATCTTCAGGATTAAAATAATGGAAGGATTTTTTGTCTGACATGTTTATCTTCAGGATTAAAATAATGGAAGGATTTTTTGTCTGACATGTTTATCTTCAGGATTAAAATAATAGAAGGATTTTTTGTCTGACATGTTTATCTTCAGGATTAAAATAATAGAAGGATTTTTGTCTGACATGTTTATCTTCAGGATTAAAATAATAGAAGGATTTTTTGTCTGACATGTTTATCTTCAGGATTAAAATAATAGAAGGATTTTTGTCTGACATGTTTATCTTCAGGATTAAAATAATAGAAGGATTTTTTTGTCTGACATGTTTATCTTCAGGATTAAAATAATAGAAGGATTTTTGTCTGACATGTTTATCTTCAGGATTAAAATAATGGAAGAATTTTTTTTTTTGTCTGACATGTTTATCTTCAGGATTAAAATAATGGAAAGATTTTTTGTCTGACATGTTTATCTTCAGGATTAAAATAATAGAAGGATTTTTTGTCTGACATGTTTATCTTCAGGATTAAAAAATAGAAATTTTTGTCTGACATGTTTATCTTCAGGATTTTTGTCTGACATGTTTATCTTCAGGATTAAAATAATAGAAGGATTTTTTGTCTGACATGTTTATCTTCAGGATTAAAATAATAGAAGGATGTTTATCTTTAGGATTAAAATTTTTTGTCTGACATGTTTATCTTCAGGATTAAAATAATGGAAGGATTTTTGTCTGACATGTTTATCTTCAGGATTAAAATAATGGAAGGATTTTTGTCTGACATGTTTATCTTCAGGATTAAAATAATAGAAAGATTTTTGTCTGACATGTTTATCTTCAGGATTAAAATAATGGAAGGATTTTTTGTCTGACATGTTTATCTTCAGGATTAAAATAATAGAAGGGTTTTTGTCTGACATGTTTATCTTCAGGATTAAAATAATAGAAGGATTTTTGTCTGACATGTTTATCTTCAGGATTAAAATAATAGAAGGATTTTTTGTCTGACATGTTTATCTTCAGGATTAAAA
Source organism: Tachypleus tridentatus (assembly GCF_004210375.1). Taxonomy (NCBI): domain Eukaryota; kingdom Metazoa; phylum Arthropoda; class Merostomata; order Xiphosura; family Limulidae; genus Tachypleus; species Tachypleus tridentatus. The sequence goes on along the minus strand of NC_134826.1, from coordinate 47,334,671 downwards.
TAATGGAAGAATTTTTTGTCTGACATGTTTATCTTCAGGATTAAAATAAGAAGGATTTTTTGTCTGACATGTTTATCTTCAGGATTAAAATAATAGAAGGATTTTTGTCTGACATGTTTATCTTCAGGATTAAAATAATAGAAGGATTTTTTCTGACATGTTTATCTTCAGGATTAAAATAATGGAAGGATTTTTTGTCTGACATGTTTATCTTCAGGATTAAAATAATGGAAGGATTTTTTGTCTGACATGTTTATCTTCAGGATTAAAATAATAGAAGGATTTTTTGTCTGACATGTTTATCTTCAGGATTAAAATAATAGAAGGATTTTTGTCTGACATGTTTATCTTCAGGATTAAAATAATGGAAGGATTTTTTCTGACATGTTTAAATTAAAATAATGGAAGGATTTTTGTCTGACATGTTTATCTTCAGGATTAAAATAATAGAAGGATTTTTGTCTGACATGTTTATCTTCAGGATTAAAATAATAGAAGGATTTTTGTCTGACATGTTTATCTTCAGGATTAAAATAATAGAAGGATTTTTGTCTGACATGTTTATCTTCAGGATTAAAATAATAGAAGGATTTTTGTCTGACATGTTTATCTTCAGGATTAAAATAATAGAAGGATTTTTGTCTGACATGTTTATCTTCAGGATTAAAATAATAGAAGGATTTTTGTCTGACATGTTTATCTTCAGGATTAAAATAATAGAAGGATTTTTGTCTGACATGTTTATCTTCAGGATTAAAATAATAGAAGGATTTTTTGTCTGACATGTTTATCTTCAGGATTAAAATAATAGAAGGATTTTTGTCTGACATGTTTATCTTCAGGATTAAAATAATAGAAGGATTTTTGTCTGACATGTTTATCTTCAGGATTAAAATAATAGAAGGATTTTTTGTCTGACATGTTTATCTTCTTCAGGATTAAAATAATAGAAGGATTTTTGTCTGACATGTTTATCTTCAGGATTAAAATAATAGAAGATTTTTTTGTCTGACATGTTTATCTTCAGGATTAAAATAATAGAAGGATTTTTGTCTGACATGTTTATCTTCAGGGTCTGACATGTTTATCTTCAGGATTAAAATAATAGAAGGATTTTTGTCTGACATGTTTATCTTCAGGATTAAAATAATAGAAGGATTTTTGTCTGACATGTTTATCTTCAGGATTAAAATAATAGAAGGATTTTTGTCTGACATGTTTATCTTCAGGATTAAAATAATAGAAGGATTTTTTGTCTGACATGTTTATCTTCAGGATTAAAATAATAGAAGGATTTTTGTCTGACATGTTTATCTTCAGGATTAAAATAATGGAAGGATTTTTTGTCTGACATGTTTATCTTCAGGATTAAAATAATAGAAGGATTTTTTGTCTGACATGTTTATCTTCAGGATTAAAATAATAGAAGGATTTTTGTCTGACATGTTTATCTTCAGGATTAAAATAATGGAAGGATTTTTGTCTGACATGTTTATCTTCAGGATTAAAATAATAGAAGGATTTTTTGTCTGACATGTTTATCTTCAGGATTAAAATAATAGAAGAATTTTTTGTCTGACATGTTTATCTTCAGGATTAAAATAATAGAAAGATTTTTTGTCTGACATGTTTATCTTCAGGATTAAAATAATAGAAGGATTTTTGTCTGACATGTTTATCTTCAGGATTAAAATAATAGAAGGATTTTTTGTCTGACATGTTTATCTTCAGGATTAAAATAATAGAAGGATTTTTGTCTGACATGTTTATCTTCAGGATTAAAATAATAATAAAGGATTTTTTTGTCTGACATGTTTATCTTCAGGATTAAAATAATAGAAGGTTTTTTGTCTGACATGTTTATCTTCAGGATTAAAATAATGGAAGGATTTTTGTCTGACATGTTTATCTTCAGGATTAAAATAATAGAAGATTTTTTGTCTGACATGTTTATCTTCAGGATTAAAATAATAGAAGGATTTTTGTCTGACATGTTTATCTTCAGGATTAAAATAATGGAAAGATTTTTTGTCTGACATGTTTATCTTCAGGATTAAAATAATAGAAGGATTTTTTGTCTGACATGTTTATCTTCAGGATTAAAATAATAGAAGGATTTTTGTCTGACATGTTTATCTTCAGGATTAAAATAATAGAAGGATTTTTGTCTGACATGTTTATCTTCAGGATTAAAATAATAGAAGGATTTTTGTCTGACATGTTTATCTTCAGGATTAAAATAATAGAAGGATTTTTTGTCTGACATGTTTATCTTCAGGATTAAAATAATAGAAGGATTTTTTGTCTGACATGTTTATCTTCAGGATTAAAATAATAGAAGGATTTTTTGTCTGACATGTTTATCTTCAGGATTAAAATAATAGAAGGATTTTTTGTCTGACATGTTTATCTTCAGGATTAAAATAATAGAAGGATTTTTGTCTGACATGTTTATCTTCAGGATTAAAATAATAGATTAAGGATTTTTTGTCTGACATGTTTATCTTCAGGATTAAAATAATAGAAGGATTTTTGTCTGACATGTTTATCTTCAGGATTAAAATAATAGAAGGATTTTTTGTCTGACATGTTTATCTTCAGGATTAAAATAATAGATTTTTTTTTTGTCTGACATGTTTATCTTCAGGATTAAAATAATCAGGAAGGATTTTTTGTCTGACATGTTTATCTTCAGGATTAAAATAATAGAAGGTTTTTTGTCTGACATGTTTATCTTCAGGATTAAAATAATAGAAGGATTTTGTCTGACATGTTTATCTTCAGGATTAAAATAATAGAAGGATTTTTGTCTGACATGTTTATCTTCAGGATTAAAATAATAGAAGAATTTTTGTCTGACATGTTTATCTTCAGGATTAAAATAATAGAAGGATTTTTTGTCTGACATGTTTATCTTCAGGATTAAAATAATAGAAGGATTTTTTGTCTGACATGTTTATCTTCAGGATTAAAATAATAGAAGGATTTTTTGTCTGACATGTTTATCTTCAGGATTAAAATAATAGAAGGATTTTTGTCTGACATGTTTATCTTCAGGATTAAAATAATGGAAGGATTTTTGTCTGACATGTTTATCTTCAGGATTAAAATAATAGAAGGATTTTTGTCTGACATGTTTATCTTCAGGATTAAAATAATAGAAGAATCTTTTTTGTCTGACATGTTTATCTTCAGGATTAAAATAATAGAAGTATTTTTGTCTGACATGTTTATCTTCAGGATTAAAATAATAGAAGGATTTTTTGTCTGACATGTTTATCTTCAGGATTAAAATAATAGAAGGATTTTTTGTCTGACATGTTTATCTTCAGGATTAAAATAATGGAAGGATTTTTTTGTCTGACATGTTTATCTTCAGGATTAAAATAATGGAAGGATTTTTTGTCTGACATGTTTATCTTCAGGATTAAAATAATAGAAGGATTTTTGTCTGACATGTTTATCTTCAGGATTAAAATAATAGAAGGATTTTTGTCTGACATGTTTATCTTCAGGATTAAAATAATGGAAGGATTTTTGTCTGACATGTTTATCTTCAGGATTAAAATAATAGAAGGATTTTTTGCTGACATGTTTATCTTCAGGATTAAAATAATAGAAGGATTTTTGTCTGACATGTTTATCTTCAGGATTAAAATAATAGAAGGATTTTTGTCTGACATGTTTATCTTCAGGATTAAAATAATAGAAGGATTTTTGTCTTAAAACATGATTTTTTGACATTATTCAGGATTAAAATAATAGAAGGATTTTTTGTCTGACATGTTTATCTTCAGGATTAAAATAATGGAAGGATTTTTTGTCTGACATGTTTATCTTCAGGATTAAAATAATAGAAGGATTTTTGTCTGACATGTTTATCTTCAGGATTAAAATAATAGAAGGATTTTTTGTCTGACATGTTTATCTTCAGGATTAAAATAATAGAAGGATTTTTGTCTGACATGTTTATCTTCAGGATTAAAATAATAGAAGGAGGATTTTTGTCTGACATGTTTATCTTCAGGATTAAAATAATAGAAGGATTTTTGTCTGACATGTTTATCTTCAGGATTAAAATAATAGAAGGATTTTTTGTCTGACATGTTTATCTTCAGGATTAAAATAATAGAAGGATTTTTGTCTGACATGTTTATCTTCAGGATTAAAATAATAGAAGGATTTTTGTCTGACATGTTTATCTTCAGGATTAAAATAATAGAAGGATTTTTGTCTGACATGTTTATCTTCAGGATTAAAATAATAGAAGGATTTTTGTCTGACATGTTTATCTTCAGGATTAAAATAATGGAAGGATTTTTGTCTGACATGTTTATCTTCAGGATTAAAATAATGGAAGGATTTTTTGTCTGACATGTTTATCTTCAGGATTAAAATAATAGAAGGATTTTTGTCTGACATGTTTATCTTCAGGATTAAAATAATAGAAGGATTTTTGTCTGACATGTTTATCTTCAGGATTAAAATAATAAAGGAATTTTTGTCTGACATGTTTATCTTCAAGATTAAAATAATAGAAATTTTTTTGTCTGACATGTTTATCTTCAGGATTAAAATAATAGAAGGATTTTTGTCTGACATGTTTATCTTCAGGATTAAAATAATAGAAGGATTTTTTTTGTCTGACATGTTTATCTTCAGGATTAAAATAATAGAAGGATTTTTTGTCTGACATGTTTATCTTCAGGATTAAAATAATAGAAGGATTTTTTGTCTGACATGTTTATCTTCAGGATTAAAATAATAGAAGGATTTTTGTCTGACATGTTTATCTTCAGGATTAAAATAATGGAAGGATTTTTGTCTGACATGTTTATCTTCAGGATTAAAATAATGGAAGGATATTTATTTTTGTCTGACATGTTTATCTTCAGGATTAAAATAATGGAAGGATTTTTTGTCTGACATGTTTATCTTCAGGATTAAAATAATGGAAGGATTTTTGTCTGACATGTTTATCTTCAGGATTAAAATAATGGAAGGATTTTTTTGTCTGACATGTTTATCTTCAGGATTAAAATAATAGAAGGATTTTTGTCTGACATGTTTATCTTCAGGATTAAAATAATAGAAGGATTTTTTGTCTGACATGTTTATCTTCAGGATTAAAATAATAGAAGGATTTTTGTCTGACATGTTTATCTTCAGGATTAAAATAATAGAAGGATTTTTGTCTGACATGTTTATCTTCAGGATTAAAATAATAGAAGGATTTTTGTCTGACATGTTTATCTTCAGGATTAAAATAATAGAAGGATTTTTTGTCTGACATGTTTATCTTCAGGATTAAAATAATAGAAAGATTTTTTGTCTGACATGTTTATCTTCAGGATTAAAATAATGGAAGGATTTTTTGTCTGACATGTTTATCTTCAGGATTAAAATAATAGAAGGATTTTTTGTCTGACATGTTTATCTTCAGGATTAAAATAATAGAAGGATTTTTTGTCTGACATGTTTATCTTCAGGATTAAAAATAATAGATTAAAATAATGAAGATTTTTGTCTGACATGTTTATCTTCAGGATTAAAATAATAGAAGGATTTTTGTCTGACATGTTTATCTTCAGGATTAAAATAATAGAAAATTTTGTCTGACATGTTTATCTTCAGGATTAAAATAATAGAAGGATTTTTGTCTGACATGTTTATCTTCAGGATTAAAATAATAGAAGGAATTTTTGTCTGACATGTTTATCTTCAGGATTAAAATAATAGAAGGATTTTTGTCTGACATGTTTATCTTCAGGATTAAAATAATAGAAGGATTTTTGTCTGACATGTTTATCTTCAGGATTAAAATAATGGAAGGATTTTTGTCTGACATGTTTATCTTCAGGATTAAAATAATAGAAGGATTTTTTGTCTGACATGTTTATCTTCAGGATTAAAATAATAGAAGGATTTTTGTCTGACATGTTTATCTTCAGGATTAAAATAATAGAAGGATTTTTGTCTGACATGTTTATCTTCAGGATTAAAATAATAGAAGGATTTTTTGTCTGACATGTTTATCTTCAGGATTAAAATAATGGAAGGATTTTTGTCTGACATGTTTATCTTCAGGATTAAAATAATAGAAGATTTTTTTTGTCTGACATGTTTATCTTCAGGATTAAAATAATGGAAGGATTTTGTCTGACATGTTTATCTTCAGGATTAAAATAATAGAAGGATTTTTTGCTGACATGTTTATCTTCAGGATTAAAATAATAGAAGGATTTTTGTCTGACATGTTTATCTTCAGGATTAAAATAATAGAAGGATTTTGTCTGACATGTTTATCTTCAGGATTAAAATAATAGAAGGATTTTTGTCTGACATGTTTATCTTCAGGATTAAAATAATGGAAGGATTTTTGTCTGACATGTTTATCTTCAGGATTAAAATAATAGAAGGATTTTTGTCTGACATGTTTATCTTCAGGATTAAAATAATAGAAGGATTTTTGTCTGACATGTTTATCTTCAGGATTAAAATAATAGAAGGATTTTTTTGTCTGACATGTTTATCTTCAGGATTAAAATAATAGAAGGATTTTTTGTCTGACATGTTTATCTTCAGGATTAAAATAATAGAAGGATTTTTTGTCTGACATGTTTATCTTCAGGATTAAAATAATGGAAGGATTTTTTGTCTGACATGTTTATCT